>NC_071416.1:15241511-15557286 GCF_017976375.1 Cuculus canorus
AGACTCAAAATGACTTATCCAGAACCCCCTAAATACAGTTGTGCGCCTTTCACTGATGACACTGGTTTTCTTGTTGGCACCTGATAGGTGTTGATGCTGCTCGGGGCACCTCAGACAGTGCATGGACAATGTGAAGGCAGTGGCAGCTTCATCACCTCCTGCCTCCCCTTCCTCCACCATGCTTTTCTGTCTTGCTGTTGTGTGGTGGGCTGTCTGGTAGACCAGTGCAGTTGTTCAGTCTCTTTGTGAAGTGGCTTGAGGAAAAGAATTCAGTATTAAAAATGGTTGGTTTCTTCCAGCTTTGACTGGTGTCTTGAGAGTATTCATAGTGCAGCTGAGTGGCAGGGATGGAAGGTTCTGGGGCTGGGCCCAACACAAGGGACAGTTTGAGTGGTCATGCTATAAGCTGCTTTTTCTTGCTGAATGTTTTGCAATATTGGACTCCAGTTTAAGGTGAGCATCCTTCAAAAGATGAAAGCTGAATGCTCTACAGATCTAATGGGAGGAGATAGGTGCCCTCGGTGAAAGTGGTTGAGCACCTGAATTAGATGCCTGCCTTGTCAAGGCATAAGCAAAACCAGAACCCACTAAACCCACGAAGAATCCCTTGTACTTGTGCAAAGAAGCAAATTCTTCCGGTTCAAAGAAAATTTGACGTGTTATTAGAAGATTAATATATTCTTTGTGACTATGATGGAGCCATTGCTCTGGAGTCAATTTTCAGATCAACAAACCTTGTTCACTGGTTATTTATTAGATGATGAAGGCTTCTCTAAAGCAACAGTAAAGAGCTTTTTGTGTCCCTCAATCTGACTCACAATTTATAAATAATAGCTGTGTTTACAAGTCAACCATGACAAAACCCTCCTAGGTAAGGCAGTGTCTAAACAGAGACAGTTTAATTGCTTCTTACTCAATATCTGGTAGGCAACAAAGGCCCATGCCAATGCCAATGGAAATCAGTGGCTGTCTTCATGAAATGTTGGATTAGTTATCTGATTTGACCGCTTTGCACAAAGAATTTTATTTTTGTGCTGGAAAACTTGTGTGGGAAAGCTTTGCAAGTTATCTTTAAACTCTGGACGTTGGCATGCAGTAACGTAGCCTGAATCATGTGGGCCTCTCCCTGGGAAAAACTCGCAAACTGTAGAATTTAAGAAGGAAATTGTATCTTCTGCATCATGGCTTGAATTTCTCACTGGCAAAGGCTGCTAGAACATATTTAATTTTGTGTCCATGGTTTCATGCTGGTTGATGTTCAGGCTGTTATTAACAACCCCGCTGCACAGGCTGCCAGTGGCCAGCCCTGGACTGGAGACAAGGAGATGCCCTTCATCGGGAAGCGTGTGTGTGGAGCCACTTTTGAATGTGGATGTGGAGGAGTGTGCAACTCTTGGAGAGCTAATCCCACCTTGGAGAGACCAATAGTTTAAACCCATCCTGGTGGAGATGCCATGATGGGAAGAGGATCTCTTGTACCTCCAGCAGTGAGGAAGGTCATTGTAAACCTGCAGGGGAGAATGGACTCGGGTCTGAAATGGGAGAAATACATGACGTATTCATTTCTTACACAAGAATCCTTGTAATAACGCATTTACTGAAAGGCAGCTTGAGTGCAAACAACTAATTGTAAAGGTCGAGTGATTATTTTCTAGTTTTCATTTTGAACTAGATGGTGAAATGTTTACATCTCCCATAGATATGATTGATGTGGAGAGCAAACAAGAAAAAAATCCTTTACTGGGTCAACAGGTTACTTAGAAATGTGTGGAAAGGTTAATCCCAAAGCTTCTGTCCTTCTTAAGTGACCATTGTTATTTATGTATTCATAACCCTGGAAAAATCATAAAGACCTTTCCCCCTACTTCAGGAAGTTATACTCATGCATTTACCTGTTACAAATGACTAACTAAAGTAATCCGCAATTTTTATGACCTCTCACTGCACTTTCAAATTAGTTTGGGGTTTTTTTTCTTTTGTGAGAGATTGGTGAGGTATTACTTTCTGCTCAGGTGTAACTGAAATCCTAGGTCATCCATTCAAGAATGTTGTTGCCTGCAAGATATTAATTGCTTCTCAAACCTTAGAACTACTCCAACTTCCAGAGGTTAATGGAGCAGATAGATTTAAGACATGTTCCTAACCACACGGGTTATCCTCCCTTCCAGAAATATGACACTCACTGGAGATGGGTCATTCATTTTTATTGTTTAAAATTTAATGAAGCGTGGCATTTATAATCTGCTGCCTGGGAGCATCTTAATTGTCAAAAAAGAGGCCACAATATGCACTGCTCTATGGATGTCAGCACATCCATCTTTGCCCTCATTCTCTGGAAGCTGGCCGCAGAGCAGCTGGTTACCCTGGTAGGGGCGAGCCTGGTGTGCCCAGCTGGGACGCTGATGCCCACAGCCTGTCAGGGGTAGGTGGTTTGCAGAGCCACCGAGAGATGCAGAAGCCAGACTGATGTGAGGAGCTGAAAACGTATAATAAGAGAACATGCCACCCAGTTGGCAGCAGGGAGAAGTAATTGGTTCAACTCTGCAGGCTGTGAGTGCCGTGGGTTTTGTGCTTTGTTTATGAACATAGCCCATCAGAATCGATGCTTCAGAAGCTCCCAAGCGTTCTCGGCATAGCCTCATGCCAAGCAGTAGCAAGCTCTGGGTTACGTTACATTTGGCTGACGCAAGCTTTCTTTTCTGTGGTGTAAAATATACTCAGCTGAAATTTGGAGTGAAATGTTAGTTTCTTTAAATAGCAGTAGGCCTGGACCCTTGAACTCTGTGCCAGACGACGCTACTGAACAGCAACAACAAATTCCTCATGTGAACTTCATTATCCGCACCTAATTTTCAGAAGTTATCTAAATTCTGTCTATCATAAACCCCTGGCAAAACAGCTGCTGAGTTTTGATAAATATTGAATAAGCCTTAGGATTTTCTAGGAAGATTCATGAGGGTCCCCTTGTCCCTCCCACACACGTTGTGGGCTCTGGTATTTTAAAAATATTTGCACAGGTTGTGTGCGAACACTGTGGACACGTGGACACCTATGGCATGGATAACCTCCAGCTTCTCCTCTTTGTCTTACACAAATGGATGCAGTAGTTTGGTTTGTCAGTCTCCAGCTCCCAGGTACTGAAAATACAACAGAGGAGGTCTAAATCTGTTTAGCATCAGTGATGAACCAGGTCTCTTTACCCCAGTTAAGGTTTTGACTAATAAATATAATCAGTGTTCTGTGCAAAAGAACAGAAATACTTCTGGCTTTCTGGTGTATGTCAGTGAGGTCAGATATTTTAATAGGTTGATATTTTGATGTAACAATGTCATGTGTTACTGTTATAACAGGCTGTATTAAAAACAATGATGCGAGATATTTTCAGAATTATATGGAAAACAGAAGGAAAAAAAAAAAAGAACTTTGAATTTTGTTTGGGAGAGATCCGTGCAAATTGAATTGCTATCCCAGGGAAATCAGTCAAATTCTGGGCAGAGGCAGGTGATATCTAGACTTTCTTTTCTTTCCTTTAAAGATAATAAATACTGCCTTCAAATCCATCGGTGATTTTTTTTTTTTCCCCTTGGGACCTAGTAGCAAAGTTAAAGCATAAAATTTTGATCTTGCAGAATAGCCGGTCCAGTGTTTGAGTCCAGTGTCATTCCTCTCCAGACTGCTTCACTTTCATGCCTGGTTCTATCTTGAGCTAGCGGCAAGACATTTTCTTTTATTACTCAGTAAATATCAAGAATATTCAGTGAAATATTACTTTGTAAATCTAATTTTTAAACCTTTGCGTTTGGGGGGGTGTTAAAATGTCTTTAAATTTCTGAATTCTGAATGTGCTCACATTTTCCACTCGAAAATAGAAGACTCTGATTTCTTACCTCCAGTTTCTCAGTAGGACTCTTAAGCATCACAGCAGTAGCTCTACAAGTTGTCAGACTCATGCACATTGCCCACCACTTCCATGATAAACATGTACTGGCAGCAGTGTCTGGTTTTTAAGTTCTGTAGCAGTTCACCTTCTGCACTGTTGCCAAGTATATTAAAAGATTCAGGATCGCTCTGAGATTATATATCTGTTGTAATAAATATGGTATTTAAGGAAACTCCCAAGGAACTGGGATTAGCATTGCAATTTCAGTAGAGATCTACTAGAAGAGCTGCTGGTGGTATCTGCCTCCCACCGCCAGCCAAGGACACTACCAGTGGGAAGACCACAGTGATCTGGGTTGACCACAGAGAAGGTTGGCAGATTATGTATTGCTTCTCGTGGTCCTCTGCTGTTGAAACTTTATAGAGAACAGAGTTGAGTACCACACTGTAAAATATGAAGGAGATTTTGCATCTTCATCACAGAGTGCTATTGAGGATGAAATTGTTTCAGTACCTAGGACAAAGAGTAAGTGGGAGGTCAGTAGATAGAGAGTTTAAGAGCACCCTAAAGATCAGCACATCTTACTGTGGAGCCTGGAAGAAGGTAGATGAAATAAATAGGCATGCTGAAGAGTGGGGCATTTGCTGGCTCCTGATGCAGTGTGGGATGTCTCTACAGCTGCTTAAAACGCAGTCCTGTCAGGCTAGGAAAGGGCTGTAGACATCACAAGAAGAGAACAGCTGTTTAACAGAATTTCTTCACTATTGCATTTGGATTAATTGAACCCTCTGCAAGGCCTTATCAGGAAGACCTGTCAGCAAAGAATTCCAATAATCCAATCAGGAGGTCACGAGTGCAAGAATAAGTATCTACAAATCGGATTGAGGGAGCCAAACCTGAAGCCAAGCAATATTCCAGAGATGGCAGAATAGATGATTTCACCACGTTGTTGATGTAATTAATGGAGATTGATAAATTCATCACAGCACCCCGTTGTTTTGTTTGTTGTGCTGGAAAGGTGATAATCTAGAATCCTGATTAAAAAGGCAACAAAACAAAACAAGAAGTGTAAATTGGATGATAGTAGTACCTAAACAATCACTCATGTCTGTCATGTTAAGTCTGTGTGTTGTTATGAATATCAAGTATTTTTAAGCAGGTGTCCAGCGTTAACCACCAGTTAAGTACAAAGCTGGTTGATGACTGAGTAACATGAATTAGAGGTTGTTTTAAAAAAGTAGCGATTAGTCACAGGACTAGTTGTGTCAAACTTTTGCCTGAAAACGACTGTTCTGCAGTTCAGATATTCAGGAATATCTTTGGTATCAAATTGCTCTTGGGAAGAAATATTTCAAGTGGATGACTCAAACCTTAGTCACTTCTTCTTGTGTGTTTTATCAGAGAAGTCTCTTAGGCTGAGCTGTCTTATGTGAAATTAAAGCTATCGATAATATAATGAAAGAGAGTAAGTCTGACTTTCACCCTGGCTTCGCACGTCAGTCTATTTAAGTAAGGTTGGTTTGGTTTGGGTTTGTTTTTTTTTTTTTTTATTAGCAAAGGATAGTCACAGAGAAATACAATGTGTGCTCAGGACTGGGTCTTGACTAGGACAAGCATTGTAAAAGTCTGTATAATTTTTAACGCATATCTTGGCCCAGTTGAAAGCTGGTATTTCACCAGGACAGACCTGGGGACTTCTAACTCTCCAAATGGAGGGTGTTCTCATTCAGGGCAACATTAGGGCCATGAATTAGTAATGTGAAAGAAAATGCCATGAGAATCGCTGTGATTAGGTCTTCCTCTGCTCTTGCTGAAGAAATATGAAGTACTGGTAATCAGTTTTCTGACTAACGATGCAGAGACAACATATATATGTCTATATATTCTTTGTTTTATTTCTGTTTCTGTGTTACAAGATGGTAAAATCAGCATATGCCAATAAAACAAAACAAACAGAAGATGAGAACAAGTGAAATATGATAAGTTCAACTTCCCTTACACTGGAATGACTGAGAATAACTTTGTGATTTAACCCAGCGTGACTGAGAGTTGATTTGGTCTATTGCTGACTGCATAAATGCTTTCCTGGTCCAAGAGATGCTCCTCTATTGTAAAACCTTGTATTTCTAACCTTTAACTTCTTACCAAGAGTACTGTCCATTGCTTTCACATCATTATCTGAGTTTGAATACCTCTCATCTGAGCTTGTTCTTCCTTAATCTTTAAACGTTGCTTAGTGCTACCTTCATACTTAATCATTCTCTTGCTTTGCAAAGCACTTGGGGATCATTCCGATGATAAATTTCAGCTTCATCAGCCACTGACTCGCATATGCTCCGCAGTCAGACTGCAACTGCTTGTCCCTGTAGGTCCTGGGGTAAAGTTAATATTAAAGAGTAGCTACTGGCATATACAGACTTCCTGGACTTTGTTGTCAAAGGGCAGCTGATGTCCCACGTTAACTGAATGGATCTCTAAGGTATTTCAGTGACAGAAATCAACTTTCCTCCCTAGGAGAAATAGCAGTACATCTGCATTGCCGTAGCCAGACACTGAACTTGTCCTGATGATTTTGTTCCATCCAATACTACAGTCATGTCTATAGGTATGGTGACTGAGGTTTTGACGGTACATTGGGACTTCCATTCATCTTTCTAGGGTTCCCCATGAGCATCAGAGATGCTTCTGTGCGTGCCACATAATAAAGATGTGTGGTTAATTACACTCATTTACCTGCCGGTTGATTAAGGATAAATGGCAGTCAAATTTAAAATGTCCTTTTATATGTCAACAAAAATGGATAAAAGAAAATAATCTTGGGTTTGGTATATGATTAACCTGTGGAATTTACTGCAGTAGGATATTAGTGAGGCAAATAGTTTAGTAGGATTTAGGGATTAGACACATGAATCAGAAGATCATTTGCTAGTTACCTTCTCTAGATTTAAGAAATGTAATTTCTTCCTGGTGCAATTCGACACATAGAGTCAGCAAATGATCACTACCGTGAGGACAGGCAATATCTTGCCCAGCCCATGTCTCCCAGCACGTCTCCAAGACGAGGTTCTTCCTTCCTGGAGAAGGATAATGTATACACGTGCTTGTCAATGAGGACAAAATACTGTACTGAATGCACAACTGCTTTCTTCTGCTGAGGAATTCTTTGGTTCCTGTGGGCCAGGTCAGAACTATTTCACACTTTCAGCAGTGTGAGGGTTTGCCCTCCCACCTTTTTTATTCCTTTCTTAATTTCAGAAAGCCTGACAGTGTGGCCAATGCCCTTCCGCAGCGATCGTTACAACTAATGGACAAGCCTATTTATTATAAAGTCTGTTAAAGTGTAGTTAACAAGCCCTGATTTCTATTTAACTGTCACTCTGTAACCTGCTTGAGAGCAGATCTGCACTCTAAACATAATCACCTCTTAATGCTTCTTATTTATTTATTTAGAGGCAGTATAAACACCATAGGCCAGAACCTCTGCTGCTCCATCGGTGTGCCTCCAGCAGCCAGGATCTGCTGAAATCAATGGGGCTTTACTGATTTACATCCCCTGAGAAATCTCCATGTAAAATAAATTCCAGCCAGGAGGTAGGAGATATATGTATAAGGCAGATAAATTGGTGTGTTTGTATGACACACAGACATTTCAGGGTCAATAGTATGTACAGAAATCGGAGTTCTTTTAAAAGAAAACTTGACTAATCCAGCTTATTAAACCTGATTTATGTTTGTTAAAAAACAGTCAGGTGACAATTAACTGATGCATATCTTTATTTGCTTTGGTGTAATCCTGCATTTTTGTTTTGCACTCGTAGATATGATGTTTCACTGTTGTAAGGTCAGAGTCTAATTTCAGATGTCACAAGAAAGGTAGTGTACGAAGCAGGACACTGCTGCTTTGTGTGCATGCAAAGTAAAAAACAGATATTTTGCAACACTGAACTCCTCTGCAGTCACAGTAGCTATAAACTGCCCTCGCAACCTTAAAAACAACAAAATACCTTTAAATCAAGAAGTTGCAAAACCCTTTTCAAACTGTCATTCCAGCCAGCCAAGTTTTTAATAAGTTGCAATGGCCCTATTTTTTTCCCCTTGTTGAGGTTAGTCTTCAGAAAACTATGTGTGGTTTTTGCTCCAAGTGACATGAATACCCGTCCAATTTTCTGGGGCCACAGTCCTTAGTGTGTGCACAATTGGAAGCTGGATTAAGCTGAACTAGGTGGATTTCTATTAAGGAATGTTAGTATTGTATATTTTAAGTACATCATTTTAACTAACTCATGTCTCCGCCACTTTTCTCCCTCCCCAGGATGAAAGAACAACCCAAAACTTTCAACACAATTATTTGTGTGGGTTTTAGTGATGCAGCCTTGTCCTTTAAGACATGACTACTGTACTATGACTTATTATAATGCTGTGCCATGAAACACCTCATAAAAATAATGTTATTTCCTTTGCTTTCTTCTGAACCTTTACAAGAAAATTGCTTTCAGTCTGCTTAAATCCTATTACTTTTCATAACAACCTCTTACAAATAAAAGTAGTGTAGTTAACAAGGCTAATACGAACAAATCAGAAAAATAAGGTAAATGGTTAATTCCTCCCCCCTGTTTTGTTTATTGCTGTGTCATTTACCCAAAGTTGGAAGGAGAAAAAAAAAAAAAAGTAATTGGATGTTTTATAATTTGTGACCATTTAAAAGAATAAATGACCTGAATCAAAGGTCAAAGCCTTTGTGCTTTCTGCAGTGGAAAGGTTTCTGTTTTGTTTTCCCCTGAATCTTTTTATACCAGGGAAAAAAAAAAAAAAAGAAAAAAATTAAAGAGGACTAAAATAAAAATCTCCCTTGTGCATATTCACGCAGAAGATGATTCCTGAAGGATCTTTACAGCTTCTGATTTAACTGCCTTTTCCCTTAAAGCTTGCAAATATCAACAACATTCCTGCACACTGTAATCAAATACTTTCCCAAAAAGCCATGGAATGTGCCATAATTTGTCAAAGATCCTCACTGACAAGTTTTTAGTAAAGTCCACTACAGCAAACCCTCCTCGGCCCCCTTGACCCACGTAGCAAGAGACCTTTGACCCTATTTGGGCCTCTTTTATGAGCTTCTTTCACTCTGACCAGATGGCGAAACTATCAAAGGTTTTTATGAGTAAAAACTGCTTTTCAAACTCACAAGTTGTATATTTCTCTCCATGTTAATGTGAACTATCAACCCAAAGGCTTTAAATTGAAAACACAAAAGGTGCTGTGCAGCTGCTGGCTCTGCAGCAGCACCTCGCATTGTGCAGGCTGGGTGGGGATGTTTGCAGAGTAAACAGCTGATGTCCAGATGAAGATGGTTTAAGGCCAAATAGTTTAAAAAAAAACACCCATCGAAACCCTAATAAATTATTTTTCCCCAGGATATTGTTTTGAGCGTCTAGCGTGGCATTCACATATTCACCCCCAGCTACCGCCAGCCCACCCTCTCTGTTCTGCATGGAGACTGCTACCCACGGTGGCAAATTAGGACTAATTAGACCAAATTGTGTCAGAAACAAAAATAGAGAGATTACAGACTTCTCAATCAGTTTGAATTTCAATGCAAACATCTCTGAACACCTGGACATCACTTTCTTAAAGCCAACTGGACTGTTGTGTTCCTTGCTGTCCAAGTGCCACTGGGCAGGATTGTTTTTTGTTTGAGATATTCATGGAGATTTGTTCTTACTGTACAGTTCATGTGTTCCACATTTTTTTTCTTTACAGATGAATTCAGTAGTGTTTTCTTTTTTTTATGTAGTATTCTCTTGTGTGTACATATATATATAAAATCTTTATATGGACTTAATATACTAAATATATTTCAGAGCATTTGATCCTCCTATTTTTAACGGAAATTTAAAAATTCATATTGAGATGCTATAAATCAAAGAGATTAATAAAGAAAAATAATACCCTCAAAGGCTTCCCCAAGAGAGCTTGGGAATATAATCTGCTCTTCCTCTTTCTCACAGGTTTCAACAGCTCTTTTTTAACCCTTCACATCCTGGCATGCCATCCTGGCAATGGTGTTTTTGTTTCATTAATGGAAAATTATATTGTCGGAGTTGCTGAACTGCACGTTTGGGAACAACTTGAGTTTAATATTCTTAATCAAATCACTCATATACAAGGTATTTCTTTAATTCGGTTTGAAATTAGGGTCTTAATTGGTTATGTATTTTTTAAAGTCAGATGTGCTTTCTTCTCACTTAAAATCACAAAAGGGTTTTGTTTGGAGGAAAACAGTGGTGTCCAAGTAGGATAAAAGATAAATATTGGCAAGAAGTCTCTTCAGTAAAACCAGGGTGTCTGTTACCATCAGGCTCATAGATCACACGGTCATCCATGCGTTCCAAACTCACATAGGCCAGGTCTGTCTCCTCTTCAGCAGCCGTTCAGACCTACTGTACTTCCAGCTGTCAGTCATACCAGCACATGTTACAAGTGAAGATAATGTACAGAAAAATAGATATAATAATACATCAATATTTCTCTTTCCTCAGAAAAAAAAATCAGCTTATTCTTACCTTCTGTCTAAAGCTTTTCACTTTCTCAGATTTCTTTACGTGTGACTTGTTAATCCATCAGTCTTGTTTATCCAACCAGGTTTATTAATGACAAATGTTGCTGGCCTTGCTGAGTTATGACTGTAAACTGAAAGAATATGAGGGCCAAGGTGAAAAGGTGATTTCTTTATAACAGCTGTAATTTATCCTGGGCTTTGGCCAGGCCTTTGATTTTGGACTGGCCCTGGATATAGTATTCCTACTGATTGCATTAGAATAGCCCTCAGGGGTCATGCTGAATTCCAGGGCCCTGGAACCAGTTAGAAGAATGGAAGATGACCATATGTGCAGGGTTAGAGAATGATAATAAGGTGCAGCACAATACAAGCCCGGGTGTTGTGGAAATCCTCTGCTATGCCTTCTGTATGCTGTCATTCATATGAGCATTGCATAAGAAATGCATCCCAGCTTGGTCAGGAGGAGGAGAATAGAAAGCAGGAAAAAAGAAATTAAGTCACTTAGTTAGTCCTTGGGTTCATTAAATGTCTCCTGCAATGAGAGGGTTTGAGTGTATCATGTTACTTCTGTTTAGATTTTGAAAGGATAGGAGAGACCAGTGCCATCTAAAGCAGCTTCAGCTATTGTTGTTTCCAAGTATCACTTCTTGTGCAAAAACCTTCTGATCCTTGTCCCACAAAGAAGGAAGAGATGGAGAATATGAGGGCCTCCTCTCTGGTTTTCGCTTAGTTTACTAATCCTCAAGTCAGGTCATGCAGAGAGGCCATGTCGTGTTCTATTTCCAGCACTGGTTTCAGAGACAGGGTCTGTCCAGAGGTGGTCTGTCCGTCCTGCCCAGTTATGGTATCTGCCGTTGGAGCAGTCACACAGGTGAGGGGAGCTCTCATCTGTTCCTTTTTCAGCCTGGGTGAATAGCTTATCTTAATCAGGAGTGAGTTCTTAGTCTTTCCTGTTGTAACTGTTCCACTTTTCATGCAATAATTAGAGTTTAAAATGAGAACAAGAATGCATATAATTTTCCTAACTAGGGGCTAGGGCACTCTCTTGGGAGAGGTAAACGAGCATGGGGCTCTGCTTTAGCAAATATTTGCATTATTTTTATTAAGCAGTCATAGATGAGTTACCACAGGAACTTTCTTTGTCTTCTAATGTTCCATTCTCAACCATAAAATCATAAGAAACTGCAGGAAACAGGAGGTCTGGGCTCACCTGCCCTCACATCAGCTGGATTGCAACTTTATAGGTGCAAACAGATGCTTATACTGCAATAACAATTGTACAATTCAGTGATACGTACTGCTATAGACAAGTTTTCACAGGTGCAAGATTGCCTTTGAAAAGAGATCAATCCTACCTCTTAAAGTAGTTTTATTAACTGTTGACAATTCCCATTATTTTTCAGGCATGGCTGATTACACTGTCACTTTTGGCAAATGCTAAAATAGCTCATGATCTCTTCTGACTTCAAAGGCTTTGAAGCCGGGCAATACTGTACCTGAATTGTACAAGATACATCTGGAATGCCAATGAGGGCAAAACTGTTAGCTGTAGCAGTACAGGTCTGGCTATCTGGCTGCACATAAACCTGCACCTAGTATTGCTAATCCTTCTACCTGCAAACCTGTCACTAAGTGCTGAAACTGTGATTTGCAGCCAGGCATGCTGCCCGTGGCTCCAGCGACCACTTTCACATGAAATCAGTGCCGTAGTCAGTCTGTATTAAGATGAGGCATTAGCTCTTCCTTCTGTGCGTGCCTTTTGGCCTCTGCAGTGTTTCATCGCTATTACAATATATTAACTTATTAATTGGTCCAGATGTTAGCTAATGTCAGTGTGAACCTACTCTCTGGAAGTTCTCACATTGTTCACCTTCTCAGGATGCATCTGAGCATCTTCCAGCAGTGCACTAAGTGATGCGCCAAATCGATGCGGTACGTGATGGTTCTCCTCTCTCGGAGGAAAAGGGTATGTGGTAGAATAACTTGCTTTAAAGAGAGGGAGACTGGGATTTTTTGAGAGGTGAGAGAGAGAATGCACATTCATAAAGCATTTACTGCAGTAATGCAACATACAAAGACATTCCATCTTCTGGACAGTTCCTAAAGGAAATAAAAGATCAAGCTACTGCCCACATATCACTCTAGCTGCTATTCTGGTCTCGTGATAGGCGTCAGTAAATGACAAGACAGAGATACGTGTGGGAGATCTGTACTCTGAGAGGCATGTGATTGCATGGGCAATTCCGTACTTAATTTGCACAGGATGATGACTCCTTCAGCTCCTGGCTAAACAATTGCTCTGGCAATGTGCCAGGGGAGCAGTAAACAGCTGGGAGAATTGTTTGGGCCAAATGCTAGTGGTTCTGTGTTCTTCATGGCCAATGTTTTAGGAAATATAGCCTTAAATTCCCTCATGTTCAGATGGCAAAATTAACAGTAAGGCATCAATCTTCATTGGCAGAAGCACTGTGAATCGTTTGAAGTTTCATTAATAAGTATAGAGAGGCTATGGGCTTTCATCTCAAAAAACACTTTCAATTTCTAATGAAGGATACTAGAGAAAACAATAACTTTTATTCTTGTTTCTGTTCTCTCTTCTATATCATTCTTTGTAGTGCTTATAGCCTAAAGGCAAGCGCGTAAGTTACATCTGAGTATTTGGGAAGTGGGGACAGAATGGTCCTGCTAGAGATGCTGGATAGGAAACATGGATAGTTCATCCATACCTTGTTAGTTAAGAAGCATTAAAATCTCAAGTCAGGCATCATTTTCAGTCATGAGATTTTAAAAATAACTGATTACTCTTTTTTTTTTAATGTCTTTTACTCATTTTTGAGCCCTTGGGTGATTGATATCAGAGGTTTTCTTTGCATCAGCCTTGTGTAAAAAGAAAAATAAATCTTAAAGAGAACTGAAATTATTAAGTAACTTCACTTTTTCAGCAATTCTTAACATAACTAGAGTTAGTAACGCTTTGGTATAATGCAGCTGTATTCCCAAACCATTGCACCACCGTGGCATAAACAAAAAAGTACCTGAACAAGAGCAGGCCACAAGTGGGATGTCGGAGCTGCAGTATGTCAGGACAAAGAGTGTTGACTGACAGATTCTTGCAGGTCTGGCTAGTGCAGTTCGAGAAGTTCCTGCCTGCCGTTGTTTACTACTGAGTCTGAGTCGGTGATAACTAGTTGAGAGGTGGGAGCAAACAAACAAAGGTGGTAACTTCTTAATTTGTTCCAGGTAGATCCTTTTACAAAGGATGTAGGTCAGCCTGCATCCTGGTGTGTGCTCAGATTGTTCAGACTGTAGCTTGTTTGGCCAAAATTTTGGAGCTACTAATTTAAGCACCTTAAAAAGAGCAATAGTAAAATTGCATTTCTCAGTTTGGGTCCGAGGAGGGTTGGGCAGAGCACTGAAAGGAATGAAGTGAAATGAAACCCCTTCACAGGTAACCGCACCTTGGGCTCACATAATGCGAAGCTGTTGTTTTATCTTCCCATCTGACGTGCCACTGGCCTTATTTGCAGAAAGCTGACCTTGTGTCAAACAAGAAGATCTGACTGACATTTTCTATTTCTGGAAATGATTAATCTGTTTATAAAAAGTTCTGTTAAGAAAAGCCTTGAAGTTTCTTTCTACATTTTCATTGATTTCTTAGAGATTGAGTTACATTTTCCATTTGTTAGAAGATATAGAACTTGCTATTCAAAGAAATGCTGATGCCAGTGCTCTGGCACTCACGATGACTGGACAGTTGTACTCTTATGGGTTACTTACCCTCAGCAGCCAGTTTGTCTCAGCACCACCACATACCTCTCCATAACCAACAGAAGATATTGGTTTTCAAATGTGTTTGAAAATTTAGTAGTGAAATACTAGCAAAAAAAACATTCCCATCCTCCAGTCTTTTACAAACCCTACTTGGGAGTTTCATTTGTGTAAGTTGGCTATGCTGAAACGTTCAGTCACCGCTAGGTCTCCTGGACCACATCCTCTACCAAGAAGCTCATCTCTTGTCTGAGGCTTATAGGGCTGTGGAAGGAATAGAGCTCTTGCAGATTTTGTGAGCAACTGTAGCTGCATTTTTACCTTCGTATGCAGGCTAGATAATAATCACATCTCAAAAGCCATGCATTGCCTTCTTTGCCCCACAGAATGGCAGTGTGGGTTCTCTTCAAATCTGTTTGCATTCCATTTCTTTTCAGTCTTTTCTGAGCTCTAAATACTCTCAAGATCAATTAAGCTCAGATCAGATACAGTCATATTTCCCCTTCTTTTAGCATTCCAGTTCCCAGCTGAATCTGATAAGCAGATCAGTCACTGCTATGTCAGCAAAGAAGAGCAATGTTGTACCTTTATAATTGTCATCATTACCCAACACGCCCATGCAGAGCAAGCTGTGAGGAATGCAGGTTTTCATGCTTTATCAGCTGTAACTAAACATCTGGTTACAAAAAAAAAGATGAATCACTCAAAGTTAATGAAGGTTATGATTTCATATAATCCTTTTCAAGCAAAACAAATTCCATTGGAAGAATATAATAGATTAACTGTGGAACTGCATCAGTTGAATTTTTAACATCACTGTTATTTTACAGACCATCCGTTTTCCATTCTAAACTCAAATTTTGTTTTGTCATTGCCAGCAGGGCTTTTGCATTTCTTTTTAAAAGCACTCCAAAATGCCTTCATTTCTAGGAGTTTCCTAGAAACATAACGGCTACTCTAGCTCTGGGTTCAAGCAAATTAATTCATATTGTATTAATGAAATGTTAATTTAACAAATGGAAAAAAAAAAAAGGTATATTCTTTAAATGTAGGTATTTTATGTATTGATGTGGGGTCCAGCTGCAGCAGTGCAGTAACACAGCCATCTATAGCCTTTCACATACAGTTGTGTGAGATGGAGGCAGGTGATTGTGGAGAAGTGTGGTAGAGCATCAAGGAAAAAAATCCCGTGAGTGCACAAACACTACTGAGATGCCAAGGGCACCCTGATATTACACCTGGCTCATCAAGCTGTCAGCTGGAATAGTGAGGCATAGACTAGTAAATGATGGAGCTTCTCTTTGCTACCCATTACAAACGGGGAAAGGAGGGAAATATTTCATGTTGGTGCTCTCTAGGAGATGGCTGAAATTGGTGAAAGAGCAGGAGAGGACAGGCACTGAATAAATTTTCCTGGTAAATAGGTGACAGAATTTTGGGAGGCATGGCAATGGAAAAGTGCTTTAATGCTTTAATGAAACCTCTGACTTTTATTCACAATCAAATTATGATTTACCTAGATGTAACTTATTAATTTAACTTTTAAAAGGAGAACTGAAAAAAAACCTGCCTGTTTTTTAAGAATGCTGCTCTCTGCGCCCTTGAGTCTGGGATTTAGCAGACTAATGGGATCAGTCATCCCCTGCTTAAATACATCCGGGGCAGCATTCACAGGAATGTCGTTGTTTGGGTCCACAATATGCTGTCATCCTCTTTTTATTATCTCCAAAAATAAGTGAAGATCGTGGCAACTGCAGATGGTGCCAGCTCTTGCTTGGAAGGCCACGCCACCCTGGTGCGCCTGTAGGAACATCTCTCCCATCGTGCTGGCTCATGTCCCAGGAGGAACTGCTGTCCTTGACTTATCCCTCTAGCATCCTTCTGTGATTTAGTGACCCCCATGCAATACACCCAAACTCTTCCCTGCTCATTGCTGGTGACAGTCTGAGGCATCATCCCTGCACCTTACTGGTCCCAGTGCTCTTGCCGCAAGCCGGGTCGTGCCAGACCTGCTGCCACACTCACGCTGGAGTTAGTGAGCAACGGTCATGAGGTCCTGGCTTAGGAAGTGGGCAGCAGGAAAAGCCTCCCTGGGTGGCAGTCTGAGCAATGTGTTGGCACCCAGCCTGTTAGAGAAAACGCTTCCTGAGTCTTGACAACCTCAAGTCAGCTGAAATGACACATAATTTATGTTTAAAAAAAAAAGGTTAGCATTGGATGCACAGCAATTCAGCTTCTGACTCCTAGTAGTGAACTGAAACTACTAAGCGGAGAAATCCCGGTGGGGTCAGCTCTTTCCTCTTGTGCTGCGATATAGACCCAGGATAGTTTGCTTCAGTGAATCTTAAGGACAGAAAGAAGCCATTTAGCATTGACAGAAAATAATTGTTGAGCTGGAAAATACAAAAATAAACGAATTCAGGATCTTTCTGGAAATATAACATGAGCCACAAAACCAGGCATGCTTTGACAGCTACCTTTTTGCTGGGCAAAGTTTCACATCCTCCCAAATGACACCCAGTTGTCTTCTCTGGGTAGCATAAATCTCTGACTTCTTTCACAAACCTTCTATGACTTATCTATTTTTGTTTTCTCCCCAGCTGTTGTTGTAAAATCTGTTATCTTTAATGTATTACCCTGAAAAACAACACACCTTTGAGAAGGCCAGTGGACTGTGACATAATTAGATGCAAAATGCACATCTAAAAGCTGTTTACTTCCTGTAACACAAGGACAACTACTAATGAATCACCAGCTCTGGGGATTCTCAGTTCGTAACTGGATACTCCACAAACTTCTTATCAGATCAACAATGATTTCTGTCAAAAAAGAGAGAAAAAGAAAAAGTGGGGGTGGGCAGGTTTTTTTCCCCTGAAACCAGAGTTTAGCCTATATGCACCAATTCTAAAGCATTTTTAGCATGTCAGACAGAGTAGTCATGGTGAGTTTGAAGGGATAAGGGGAGATAAAGTGTATCAAAGCAGGATCTGACACTCGTGATGCTATGCAGACCTTTCTTTCTGAGAGCATCTCGCAGACTGGACTGACAGCAGGGATTAATCCATGCAATGGCAATAAACAATAGTTGAAGTGGGGTTGAGGCCTAACACCTGGATGTTATGTTACCATCAGTAAAGAAGCCTGTTTCATGCTGAGGATGAATACATATGATCCTGACACTGTCGCTTTCTCAGCGACAGGTAAGACTTCTCAAACCTCTTTTGTGAACTCTTTTTTTTTCTTTTTGTACGTGAGAAAGCTTCCTTCCTTCCTCTGCTAGTTGGCCAGTGCATTTAGACGTTACAGAAGAGATTCCATACGCATTATAATTCAAATTAAATGCTTTAACATGTTTTGCATATGACCCTTGTTGCCAGGTATGAACAGCTTAAATGCATGGACTGACATTTGATGTTTCTCTATAGGTGCATATTTATTCTTTTTAAATTGCTCCTGCTAAACGAGATGGTGAAGCTTTCCTTTGCTGGATATTGACATCTCTAAGTTGTTGAGGTCATCCCAGTTTCCCACACAGGACAGTGGGGACATGCTCCCAGCAGCTCAGCGGTGCCATTGGAGGGGTGAGCCCTGTACCAGGAGCCACCAGGGCCAGAGCATCGCATTGTCCTCAGCAGAACCTAGTTTGTCACATTCGCTGAAGCGTGCTGGCACCACAGAGTGGTGAAGGAAGGAGAGTATGAGGAAATCTTCACTTATCGGCCTTTCTTTAGGGTTACCCTTTCTGGCAATAAACCTTGCAAAAAAAAATTAGGTAAAGAATTTTAAAGAACTTTAATGGACACAGAGAGCTTGAAACTTAACCACGCACCAAGTGGTTCTCAGGAAGTCATAGTGCATCTAAACCTTGCTAGGAAGTTCACCGTGTTTCTCCATTTTTGACCTCATTTACTCTTGTGTATTATCTCTGACTGCTTCAGGGTCAGCCTATGTAGGTCAGGGATTCATTGACATAGATGTTCATCTCTCTTCTTTACAAGAAGAAAAAGGCGGGGGGAGAAGAGAGAAAGTGGGTTGGACAGATTGACAGAGGGCCCCAACAGCCACGTTCAGAAAGTGATCTGGCAGGAGGATGTGAGAGCAGGCTTGAGAGGGGGCATGAAAGAAAAGAAAAGTGCTTCAAGAGACCCTTTGGGCCAAGCAATGGAAAAACATATGTGGGAGCTGTTAAAACTGGTTTGGAAGTATTTCACCTTGGTCTTGCTGGTACAGTCCTGGTCCTACTAGCCCGAGAGCAGAGGGCTAGAGATATGGCATGCAAAATGCTCCAGCTCTCTCCTCTTGGCAGACTCTCAATTGCTTTACAAGACAAACTTATCAGCCAGAGAAATTGTAGGCAGAAGATCCTGTGGAGAAGCAGAAATGTCATGTAAGGTTTTTCAGGGAAAACACTACCTCCTCTTGGATCCCAATCTGTGTGCTGGACTGAGAAAAATGAAAATTATTCAGATAAAGAGACATGTATCTGAAGGTGCCACAGCATTTGAAATCTCAACAGTAGACACAGAAATGGCTTTAAGAGGACTTGTTATTCTACAGTGTGTTTTCCAGGCAACAGAATGGAAGCTTATCACCTACAACATGCTTTATGAGGCTGCTCAAATGATGGACTCTGGTCCACATCCAGACTACAATGATTCCCCAAATGTAGTTTCTCGTGTAGTTCATTTCCTAGTCACTTGGCAATGAGCTGCCACTAATCCTGGCCATGGAAGTGGCATTCACGGTCTGGATGGCCAAGTAGACCCAGGCCTAGACTTCTTCCAGTTAGATGGCTTCAGTAAAATTACTTGGAGAATCTAATTATCCTAGTCATGTACTAGGATATGCCCTGAGAAAATCAAGGGAACAGTGATGTAGTTGCCAATTCATGGTCTGTTGCAAACGTTTTGCATTCAGCAGCACTAGACTCTGTGTGTTGAAGGCCCAATTACTAAGTCGCTTGGCCAAGGTCAAGAGAGATTTTGTTTAGGAAAGCAAGGAAGTAAATCTGGATTTCCCAAAGCCGTATGCTAACTCCATCCTGCCAGTTTGGATTCATCCACACTGAATATAAACCAACACTTAACAAGGGACAAGATCTCTTTTGGCTGCAGTTATCAAGAAGTACAGGTGGTTCTTCCACTTTCACCTGTCTCATCTAGCTCTTTATAACTACCCAGTCCTTCAACAAAAATAGCACAGGGAAATATCAAATGTGACTCCTCTGTGAACTAACTGTTCTGTCTCTGTCAACTCCTGCAGAGACATTAATTTAAATAAATAGTTATGCTTTTTTTTCCTTCTATCCCTTTCTCTGCCTAGACAGACACGTAATGCAATTTTGCTTCCTTCCTCTGCTAGTTGGTTAGTGCATTTAGATGTTACAGAAGAGATTTCATACGCATTATAAGCTTGCAAGGGCCAAAGTCTGAGTTTGGTAACCAGTGAGATATCTGAAATACAGAAATCAGTCTGTCTAATTCAGTCCCACTGGTGTTACTGGAAGCCTTTCTGCTAAATTCAGGCTTAGGATCAGCCTGTTAATGTTTACAATGTAGCCCTTTTGGAATAGATGGGAAGGATTTGCAAAGTGAATGTGCCTATAAAATCTCTTATTTACATGCATCATTTGAGTGATTGTGTGTGCAGAAGGACAATGACATGAGTTGTTTCCTATGCAGTGCATTCAGCAGTCTTTTTCATGCAGCAGTGTGGGCACAATGGGTTTTTAGGGGCATTCATCGGTGCTCTCCTCTGTAACCTGCCTCACAGAGTTTACAGCAACTTGATTTCAGAGAGTGCTAGACTTCCAGAGGTAAAAAAAGTGCATCAAGCAAGGCTTGGCAATCTGGCCAGGTAAGGGATAACTGTAGCACCTGGGCAGCTGCGCAGCCTGGCAGAGTCCCTGCAGCGGAGAGGAGTCCCATCCACTGCCCTCAGTCTGATGTTTGCACCTCTGCTGAGTCTTGCAGTGTTTTTTGGAAGGTTCTGTAAACGCCCGGGTTCTTTAGGCATTTACAAACCTGTTTCAGAAAACAAAGTCCATGCTTGGGAAGGGAATGTCCTTTCTGTGGTTATGAACAGGGAAATATCTGCTGGGAGAGAGCCACATTCAGCTACAATTAAGCAGCAGCCACACCCTGAAAATTCTAGCTGGGAAGCAGGAGGAAAACCTGTCAGTGTGGGGTTTGGCCTTGACTGTTGACCAAAACACATCCTAGCTTGGGTACCTCCTTGTGCCCTCCTTCCCTCCCAGCCTTGGCCTGTCTCGTCCTTCCATAAGGACATGAGGTCAGTGGCTTTTTCTCATTGATGTAGACTGAACAGGTCACAGCACACAGAGACTGTTCTGAAAACTCTGGAAGCTACTGCAATACAGGTAATGTATTCACAGTATTGGCTGAATGCATCATGTAATAAAACCTTTCAGGCTGAAGAACACCCAGCAGCAGAAACATGCAAATCTTGCTCAGTACATTTTATATATAATTTATTTCTTAATCCAGTAATAATATTGCTTCGCAAGTCTAAGATATCTTTTTTATCCAAGTGTTCCTAAATGCATTCAAAACATTAATTCCTAAAGTCTCACAACAGCACTGAATGGTCGATACTTGCCCTGTTTGCTTACAGTCATTGAACTATATTTTTTTATAAAGCAAACAAAGTCTGCCTTCAGTTTTAGTGGGTGGTGAAACCCGCTTGTCACTGCAACAGAAATTAAGCTTTTGTCAACAGCTGTTAACAGGAAGGTTGCGAAGTCCCTGACTTCCTAAACTGCGGAAATAGCTAAGAAGCAGCAGTACTCTGACATCTGAATTTTAATACACTAACCCCTTAGGAAGCTTATCAGAAGGGTAGGGGGAAGTATTTGTGCAAAATGCTTTTATTTGACTGTTTTCTTTCCATTCAGGAAGAGTAGTTGCCCTAACAATGGCATGAATCTAGTGTATCGGTGAGTTGTATCCCTTGAACTCCAACTTACAGAACAAAAGACTTCTAAGAAGCATCCACGCAGCAGATGTTTAGTTATCTGAAGTGTCAGAATGCCAATTAGATATTGAACATGGCAGGAGGAGGGTGGAGTTTCCAAAACAAATGAATGATGAATAGGAACAGTTCCCGAGTTTGGTCTAAAGTCCTGCTGTTCTTTTGTAAAATGATTTGTGGCAAATTTGTTTTGTCACTGAGGCATAGTTCCCCTTCAGGATTTAAGTGATTTTTATAATCATTTCAAGGAAACTTTAAAAAAAAAAAAAGAAAGAAAGAAAAGGAAAGGAAAAAAAGAAGAAAAAAAAGGAGAGATAAAGAATATAAGAATATGAGGATAAAATGCTGTATTAGTTATGAAGAACAAGCTCTAAAAGTGAACATGATTTAAAGTGTAACCAAATAATCCTTTCTTCCATGTGGTTCCCCCCACAGTGAAATCCTAAACTTGCATTGAAATAGAAAGGAGATTCGTTTTCAGTGGGGAGTTGGGATCAAAACATGAGTGAATTTAGTGAAAATTGTTTGTTTCAGAGATGAAATTTTACATTTTGTTGCTACTCGGTGCCGGGGTAGTCTTGTATGTGGCAGCATGAAGGGAGTTAAAAAAAAAATCAACTAGGTTACAAAACACCTCTATAGCTGACTTGCATTTTTATTGTCATTGACCTCAGTAAATCATTGTTAGAAATTAATATAACATGGACTTTTTTAGTTCAGCATTTTATGTTGCAATGTGTTTAGAATAGTCATCTTTGACTTGCAAAATGATTGTTCTTGCTTAGTGGTCGCACAAAACTTGTATTTAGGACAACTGATTCTGCGTGTGTCTCTGTCAAATAAGAATAATACTGGACAGTATAAAATACCAGGCAAAACAGCAGAGAGGAAATTGGACTTGCATTGACTTAAATAAGCAAGTGCTGTGACAAAATTGTTTAGTTCTCTTTTGACCTTTTGAGGTCAGGTTTGACTATTTATGCTATCTCTTAATGCTCTACTTCTCCCTGCCTGGTAACAATTATGTGTTTATGCTGTTCTTTGCCTTCCCAGTTGGTATATTAAACAATCACTAATTACTGCATAAAAATATACAGTCCTATTTCAGAGCTTCCTGTAAACAACGATCTACTTCCAAATACCCTATTTAAACAGCTGAATTAAAACTTGTATGTTTTAGCCACGTTGGCTGATTTGTTTAAAACAAAGGCATAAAATCCAAAATATTAAAAACTGGCATCAATTGTTTTTCCATCCAGATATGGGATATATAGAGCGAAGAGCAAAAGCTGCTTTGGGGAGGAGGGAACTGAATGCTGCAGGTAGATTGAGATTTTGTTTACCGTAGTGTTAACAGAGGAAAAAGCTCAGCTGAACACAGTATTAATAGAAGTTTTGTCATCATCTTTACATGTAGTATTTGATCTTTCTTTTTTAGGTGAGATATTGTAAGACAACTGAGTATAAGACCTCTGTTACTGTCCTACATACAGCAATTCTTGTCGAATTCTGTGGAAAAGGCAGTACCAATTAAAGGTCTCAGGGCTGTAATTAAGAAATTGATGTTATAAAGTGCTGAGTGAGTTCTGCTGCTTTCACAGCTTTCCCCATCCCCATTGAGTTCTACAGATGTTACTTAATTCAAAAGACCACCAAGCCAAAATGTAGCTAATTTAAAGTTGGATGTTGATGCTTATATTTAGGTATTTGAGTGAAAGAAATGTGATTGTTAAGATATTTGGAGGTTCTTTCTTCTCCTAGTCATCAGTTACAAAGTACTTTCAGAAAATATCAATGGTAAGTTTTCATGGAAAGCATCCAACCACTGTAAAACCTGCTTAGTTTCTTTTTTTTTCTTTTTTAATGTATGTCCTCTAGTTCAATGCTGCAACTTGAAAATAATTCAGGCAATCTATTGTTGCTACCACTGAGAGCCTGATTGAGCAATTCCACCCAACTCAGTATTTCAATGCATTTCAATAAGGCTGTTAAGCACCAAAATAGGTCATACACTTTGCCCACCTGGTTCTTTGTTGCAGTGTTTAAAAGCATTGAAGTCTTAAGGTATATTGTTTATGAAATGCAAATTATTTTCTTGCACTCTCAGTTAATGAACTCTACTGCCAAATTGAATATTCCTTTAGATTAATTAGTTTGTGAAAATGGAAATGCTAGACATCAGCTTCCTGAGGAGCCGGTGATCTTTCTGCTTTTACTTTTAAAAATGTATGCAAGGGCAGATGGTTCAAAGTGAGCGTTAATCGTGTCTAACTAGCTCAAACATGTCTAGTTTTCCAGTTAACACCAGAAATAAACTACCATTGAAATCTAAACACCTTTCTTGCTATCTTGTACTGAAACTAAATTAACACTGTATCCTCTAATAGGTCCTCTTGATACTCCAGAAGCAGAGAGCAAAGCAATATGACATGCACGCCCCAAATTAAGGATGCCAACATAAACTGACAGAATCTCTGCACTCGATGACGTTACAGTACGTAAAGCAGAGAAATGGGACAGGAAAGCCATTTCCCATGCTATTTCCTGATTTCCTGCTCTCTGCATTCCTGCACATAAACCTTTAATTCATTTCAGCATGCAAAGGTCATGACAAAAAGTCAGAGGATAAATATACCCTTTTGACAAACAGAAGGTTGACAGCAATTTTTACCAAAATGTTTCTGAGGCCAGGTGTTTCCCATACACTGTATTGAAATGTGTACCTCTAAATGTTTTGTTAGGATTTGAACTATAAACACTCTTAAGCATTATGCTCGAAAATAATTTTTTGGTGATGAGGCAGAAACATTCACATCTGTATTTGTGCAAGACCAGTGGTCTGTCTAAGCAAAGCGATCTGGGGTTCCAGTGACATGGGGACTGCGTGGTGTAAAACAAATGTCCTGTTTAAACACAATGAATGACAATTCATGCAGCAATTACATATTTAATATTCTCTTATGATTGACCAGTGTAAATTTTTGGGGTTTAGTAACAAAGCAGCCAAAGATTTAACTGAGAAATCACAAACGAGGAACTAGTCTTGAAAAAGAAAATACCCTGCTCTCCCCAAAAGCATCCCTGTCCCTGGGTTCCACAGGAGACAACGCAAGCTCTAAGCAGAGTCCCACAAAGGTGGGGTCTCTATTCCCTTTGCAGCCTGACGAGTCTTGTATAAATGCCCAGAAAATAAACTTTTAATTATGGAGACTGTAGTGGCTACAGCGGCTGGGTGCGCCTGGGTGGCCAAGGCTGAAAGCCACGGCGAGGCTGTGCCAGAACCTGGAGGCAGCACCGGGCTCTGCGGGGTGTCCTCCTCCGTAGCCATGTTAGTCAGCCTGGTTCTCCACGCATTAAATCTTTCTCCCATGTATAAAATCTTGGAAACCTTTGCCCTGATGTCCTTCACAGCGTGATGTCTCATCGGTACTGCAGATGACTGGCTATTACAAAGCCACATTTGCCTCCCCAGGAAAATATGGCAGGGTGAGAAAACATTCATTTTGTTAAGAATAGAGGTGTGTGTAGAACGTGTGTGTTTGCATGTGTCAGCAGTCTTGCTAAAATGTTTTCTCTATCCTTTGCTGGAAGTAAACGAAACCCTGTCTGTTCCTCGGATGAAGAGGAATTATATACCTTATGTATTTTAATGCTTGTATTCTTGTGTGTCTAAAGGTCCATTCAGAACGAACTCTTCCAAACATGGGAATGGTCTGTGTGTGCGGGAGCGCCAGAAAGCGGGTGTGATTTCATTTGTATATACCTAGCTGAGAGTCTGCCGAGATTGTGTCACGTGGCAAAGAGCTACCAATCTCTTTTAGAGTATTAATCTCTATGGAGTTGCAGTGTAATGAAACATATTTAAAGGACATAACGTGGGAATCTAGAATCATTATATTGCAATTATTTTTTTGTCATTTCTTGTTACGAAAATGGAATTGTTCTCACAGTCGACAGGAGACTCCATAGGGGCACTGTGATGGTATTGCCCCTACCGTGAAACAGCCGCACAGCCACGTGTGCGATGTACCCTCCTTCCCTGCTGTCCCTGCCCACCCGAGTTCTCTGTAGCTCGTATACATATGACCACTCTTACATAAATACATCAGTGATTCGAGTTTACAGATGACTCATCTTCGACGGATTGCTGCAAAACAAAAAGAACAGATGACTGCTTCAGAGCTTTGTGAATCATAAGATGAACACAGGCAAACCTTTATTACTGTACTACAATTAATACTTGCTGCTATTAATATATCGGCCCTGGTGCAGGACAGGCTCCAATACCCTATGCCGCTGAGGTTTGGAAAGCAAATGAGGAAAACGAGCTGAGCTTCAGGCTTCTCTGAGACAGCATGGCCAAAACTGGTGATTTGGTTGCATGAAGTGGAAGGAATGGAGTGAGGGAAGAGTTTTATCACCTGCTATACAAAAGGAAATAGAGGGCTCTTAAATGAAGGCAGAAAATCTAATGGCTGGGAGCTGGCCAGAGCTAGGAATAAGATGAAAACTTCTGACTGATGGGAGTTCATTGCTGAGATAATCTATAAGGGCTAAATAATGCATTGTTCCTTCCTTACAGATATTTTTAAGATAAAAATTTGAACTGTTGAAATGATGAAACAGAAGCATGGCATACACTGCAATGTGCTGCGAGTCACACAGTGAGTCTCCCAGGATGCAACAAAAAATTCTGCTGTGACAATGCAGAATACACACCCTTTGGTAACTTCCCAGGTAGCTTGCACCCCTAGATAGTAAATGCTGCGTTCCCCAAGGGTACAGTGGCCATCCACAAGTCCTAGCTCTGACCAGTGGTTATATGCCACAGCCTAAGCCAATAAAGTGCATGAATTTTGTTTAGTTAAAAAAATCTTCAAATGACCCCCTGATGAGCAGAGTGAAAATAAACACCATAATTTGCTATTATTTTTAAATGGAGAGCCTAAAGAGAACAGGGATAACTATAAGTGACTGGGAGCGGCTGAGGTCTAGTGGTATTACAGGTGGTCCTTGGAACCGTGACACCCTACGGAGCTTCCCTGCTAAGATACTCTGGATTAAAATGACTTAAAAGATGTCTCAGTGCCTTTACCTTTTGGGTTTTTTTCCCAGAGCAAGAGGAAGACTTGATCATTCAAATATAAATAGAATAGATCTTGCCTTTAAATAAATAATGAAAATATGAGGACAGAAATTCAGCCTTCCTTCTGCAAGTGCAAGATTTTGTGTTGTGCTTTCACTTGCATGAGGCATGGGACTCAGCAGTCCAGATTTTTTTTTGGTCCAACAGATCACTGCCGAGTAGAGATGGAGAATAGCAAAAAAATTGTGAGAAAATGGGAAAAGAAAAAGCAGTTTATCCTTTTTTTTTCCCTCTATTTAGCTCCCTTTTCAGTCTTCTCAAGAGTATGCGTTTGTAATGCTATTCCCATGCCGAGAATTTATAGTCATGCATGGGACATAACTGAGAAACAGAGAAAGGAGGGGTGGATGGCACTGAGGAGCTGGTATTGCCCAGATCAATGTTTCCTGCAATCCAAACCGCTGTACTTTTCTTGAAATGAATTGATTGCAGTTGTCTGGATGTCACTGCCTCCCTGGCATTAGCCCTCCTAGCATCTTCCCAAGTGACTTCTCCCCTTGAAAAATTAAAGATTATTATGTACTTAGCCTCATACATTAGGTCTCCCAAGGGACATCTGTGCATTACTGTGCCTTATTTTGACAAGGCTGCTTGTAATAGCTCACCTACTCAAACACATTCTGCAGAAGGTAAATCCTATGTCTAACTGCAGTCTGTTTCAAAAATTGTTCGATAAAACCTGGAAAACACTACTAAAAAATAAAACAATCCTCTTTGCGCATAACAATTATTGTTTGCTTTAGGAGCCAACCTGGTTTCATCAGATCCCAAAGTTTGAAAGCAACCTTCAAAGACAACACTCCTTCTCCCCCATCCCCCAGATAAAATGTGAAAGAGATAAATAGATTAGGGTCTTGTTTGCATATTGATAAGAAAAAGTACATTACATCAATGTAACCAAATATCTTATCACAGCCATTACAGACTTCAAGGTCTCTATTAATATGAGGGCAGGGAAAAACTTCAGTGGTGAAATCAGTTAATTAACGGGGTGGTTTTGGTCCTCTTCAGTTTTTATGATGTGATGTGAATTACTATGCATCATGGATTTAAGTCGTCCTGTCCTCTCAGATTATTCAGCTGACCTAAGGCTCCTTAAATTCCTCGTGTGTTTTAAAATGACTCGCATACAGAAACGTTTCCCCTGAATTGTAGCAAGAGCATTCTCATCACTGTGAGACTGAACCTGGTGCTTTGTCTCTGCTGTAAGGATGACCTCACAACATGTTATCACAGTAGTGGACTTTGATTATTAATAGATATTCAGCTAGTAGGTGACTCGAGATATGCAGAGGTAACGTATATGATAAACTCCACAGGATAAAGAGGAGCTGTATGAAGTTCTTGCATGTTTCTGGAAATTTTTTATGGACTCAAGTGACTGTAAAGAAGGCTTTACAGTGTTATTTTTGTTTCCTTGGTTGTCTTACTGCCTAAATTCAGGACACCAAATCACAATCTGATGGCTTGAAATGCATTTTTCAAGCATTGTGTCAACTTCCATCAAACTGGGAAAATTAGAAAGGGATAAGATCTACTATAACAGAAATTTTCCTTTCTTTCTAACACTACCTGCAGTGATCTGGGTTGAAATATTTGAGGGGTTGCAAGGAAGAGGTCTTCTTCAGGTGGTATTCTGGAGCCTCCCTGCTGAGGGATGGAAAATATTTTGTTTCCTTCAAAACATCTTCTCAGTTACTTAGACCCAAGTCCTCCAGGTTGTTCAGACTCACCTGGCCCCCCCATGGCTGCCTGGCCAGCCGTGGAGACTTTGCTTGAAGGTGGCCGCTAAGCCCCTCGTGCGACACAAAACTGACACGAGATGTTTTTTCACACTCTTGGCAGAAACTGGCAAACTGAGCAGTTTCTGGCAAACTGAATGTCTAAGTTACTCACGAAGAAAAGCCACCTTCCTACAGCAACCAGGTGCCTCCCTAAGCAGTGTTTGTTTCTTGCAAAATGAAGAAATCACTGTAACTTCTTTCCTAAAACATTATATTTATAGAGGAATAACTCTAGAAGGGAAATATCGGGTATTATTAGATCTCTGCTGTGAGTTTGCTGTGGGCATGCAGTAATGCCTGACAGCCATTCTGATTTTCTTACTGTTCAATGGTCTATTCTGAGACATTGATAGCCTCACGCTAACTACCATATTTGTATTGTTATTGTTGTTATTGACAACGTTATTAAGGAGTTTCTGGAGTATTAAACAGCTTTCTTACTGGTGGAGACCTCCCTGGGACAGGACAAGTCAGACTGACTTTAGGGACCCTTGTTATTTCTAGGTACACAGTGCGTGTTCCATCCTAAGCTGCCAGTTTAGCATCTTTCATCACCATGAGTTACCAGGCTTTTTATTTTTTCGTTCGAAGTGCCTGTATTAGAAAATGCAGTTACCATCTGACCCCAAGCCCCTCTGGAGTAATACGTGATTCAAAGATAGTTACAGGCTGTGAAATGGGTCCGCTGATGCACTCAATTAACATTGGGAATGCAAATCTGAGATTTTTTAGGTACTACCTGTAAAACTGGCATGACAAGTTGGCATTTTTCGTTTTTATGACTTAAAAGTACCAGTACAATAATACTGGTGAAAATTGTGCCGAGGGCCTGCTTACTGCAGAGCATTTGTTCAGCTCCCAAAATGGTTGTAACGATGAATAAACCCTGGTGTTTGCCCCTGGCAAACAGTAATTTATGTCCTTGACATAAACCTGCCACAAAGAAAGGCAAAATAGATTTTCAACCCCCGCTTTCTGTTGACTTCATTTGGGCTTCTGCTTTTCTCTCCGTCTACCCTTCAGAGCAGAGTTGTTGTACCAGTTGCTGTAACTTCATAAACTATTCCAGTGCTGAGGAAAGTTGTCCAACATATATTCTGCAAGGCGAAAGGAGGTAAAACTGTATCTTAGTTACTGGAATAATCAATCTGATTTAAACATGTTCCAAAAGATGGATCTTATCCTGGACCACCATTTATCAGAAGTAACTGTGCTGACAAACATGGAAACCCACTAAAATGAGAACATCACTTGTATGTCTGAATCAGGCCCAGGAAGCAGAACTGCACGGCACAGCAATGCCTTTTGCATGGTCATTTCTCTGAGTAGAAACCCTGTAAAGCAAATTCTTCTGTTAATTTGTGCAATGTTATAAAGTAGTGTATAAAGTACTGTTTCTAGTATTGTAATTTCATTTCAAACTGCATTCAATTTATTTAAAGCTAAGAAACATATCAGCTGTGCCCAGCCCTGTTCCCACTGTCACCAGGGCTCAATGCAACAAATCATCTTCCAAAGGAATAAATTTAAATTTGCTTTACGTATTAGTGTATTTCAGAAGATTATCATGTCAATGAAACTTCATTTTCCTGCATAACTTACGTTGCTTCTGTTGTCTCCAAAAAAGTCACTGGGGTTCTGTCTCCCTCACAAACTCGTTAAAGGAAATACTGAGTAATTCAAAAACAAAAATGCATGGGAACTACCAATACACGAGTCTTCACAAGCTCAGGGATTGTATTCAGTGTAGATAAGTGTGTTTTTCCCAAATCTCTCAACCTCCTGACTCTGCAGCACTGGGACAGAAAATCTCATTTGAAAACAAAAACTTGCAATGATTGGTTTTGTTGTTTTATTTAAGCTTCATAACATGTTTTAGGTCCAGACCAAGTAACTTTCTCTCGTTAAGTTTCAGAGCATGCATAAATGTGAAAGCAGGTTATACACGGGCTAGAGCAGAGCTCACTGCAGTTATTAAAGCGTGACAGCAATGACAGGTTGTCTTCAGAAGGCTTTGCGATGGTGCTCTGAATTTTCAGACCTCCAGGGTAGGTTGGCAGTTTCACTTCGAAACTACGTAGACATTTACCAGAGCAGTAAATGGGGAGGGAGAAGGAGAGCGCAAAATGTTGTTCTAGCTCAGACTACAGAAAGCTGAAAGGGGGACAGGGAAAGAAATCTCCACTTCGTTTCTACTTTCCTTTCCCTGCTGAGATCTTTATTATTTTTGGACAACTACTCTGTGAGTGTTGGCACTGAAAGTCTGTAGCTCCGGGGCAGACCTATAAGGAAGGCTGTACCAGGGCAAAGGTGACCAGTACCTCCTGCTCCTTCCTTTGCTGGGATGAGCAAAGATGCGCAGTCTCCAAATCTCTTTTCCCTTTCCTAGAAACCACGAATATGAATTCCACCTGGAATGTGTCCTGCAAAGCAGCATCTCTCTCATTCAGCAGCTACTGGGGATTAAGGGACCGTATTAACACTTTGAGGATTCCTTTTTTTTATTTGGAGGTTGAAGGGAATGAAGTTGCTTTGAGAAAGGAACTTCTAAATCTAGGATATCACTGTTGCAAAGAGGAAGTTGTGAGTTTTGTTCAGCTCTTCATCTGACTTGGTTTTCCTGTCCGGCCACCTCAAAGGCTTCTGGTTTTATTCTCTTCTCTGGACAGTAGAAGATTTTGGTCTTCTTTTTGTGCGTTATCTCAGCTCAAGTGGTGCAAACTGAGTGCAGCATTTCAATGCAGATACTATTTTGTAATGTCAGGGATGATTTCTTTTAGTGTTGATTGTTGTCTGCCCAGACCAGCCACTGGGATCTGAACAATGACAGGTTTTGTGGTGTGATATTCAACACAGTCTGTAAAGAAGCTGCTAGCTAAGAAATGGTCAGACACAAAAGTATGCTTTGTGACCTTACTCCTTCCTCTCTTCTTCACAAATTGGGTAACACAATGAAACTCAACTTGGGGCTTGCACTTTATCCATTTGTGATGGGTTTTCTATTTACAAATTACCCCTGAAAAATAATGAGGACAATGTAGGAGTGTTACATGATACAACACAAAGGAAACCTGCAAAACTGCACTCAGATAAAGGACAGAAAAATAGGTAAATGCAAAACTTGTCTATATTTAACAAGGACCTAGCTGAAAATGCAGAAAGCTAAAAAAACCCCAAACCTTATGTCTCAACCGTGAGGCACTATCAGCATGTCCTTCCCAAAATATACAGGAGCGAGGAGCTGTTCTGGGGAACGGCAGTGTTTTCAGTTTCTTTTTTTCCTTCCCCCCTCAGAAAATCCGGGACTCCAACCTGAATGATTGTTTCATGCTAAATAATATTAGCATTTAAATAGCCCTGTATTGTAGTTAACAACTGAGTGAGAGTAATGGGAGGATGGCAGAGCTGGATTCACACCTCTGGCCCTTATTCTGCTGGGGACTGCTGCCGCCTCCTACCCTCAACTGTGCTAAGGGGCTGCAGCCCTTCTCCCCAGCTTTGTTTAAGGTCTTTGCAGGAATAATGAAGACCTAGCAGCAGCTATAAAAAGCTAAAATCCTAGGTCTGTCTTTTAGGTTTTGCCTACAACTGCATTTAAGCCCATGTCTTCTGCGTGAAATACTACTCCGATCAAGTAACTCTCAACAAACTGCTTGAAAGACGTTTAAAAATTCTCTTTTTGTTTCATTTAATGATCTTGACGTGCTTTCGTCTATAAGGAGACCGCATAGAATATGGGCATACTCAGGTGTCCTTATTGTCACAGTTGATATGTTGCCATGGAGGAAGGCTATTAATGAGAGGAAATTAAATTAGATCACCTCTGTGCGCATTTATCTGCACACAGCACAGCTTCAGTCTTAAGGAGAGGGAGTTCTTATGGGAAAGCAATTAATAGATGCAGGTGCACATTAAAAAAAAATGCATTTCTTGTAGACCTCTGAAAGATGCAGATGGTATTCAGGCGAATGTCGCTCTTTGGCATGCTAATCACCAAGTTTCACAGATACAAGGTGATTTATTTTGCACAAATTTCATAATAAGCAAAATTTATTGGTTTTCCAGAGTTCTCTTCAAAAAATAGCAGAGACGCAGTTGTTTAAGGCAGAGGATGTAAATAATTTTCAGCTTATGTGCAAACATGCTAAAGATATCAAAGTCTTGCCTGATGCAGTATCCCACAGCAGTTTGTGCCCTAATGCCACAAAACCCTGGGGTCCTGCTGCAGCCTAAGAGCAGTGAGAGGCAACGTAGGTAAGATGAATGTGCATGATTAGCTGGAAGACAGAAAGCTGTACTTAAAAGAAAATGGATCTTCTGAAAGAACAGGAGGCCATGGGAAGAAGGACCTGTGTGTCAACAGGAACTTTCTGCCCCAGGTCCATGGAAATGAAGATGAGACAAAATCTAAACCAGGTTCTCAGTACTGGTGGGTTGTTGCTTTTTTTCCTTCTGTCATGTCTTTAGTAGCATGTCAGCCCCAAATCCATAAAGCATCCATAAAGCATAAAGCACTGGAAGAATTAATCCTGTAAATGTACCAGTTAACGGGCTAAAGCAGAAACTATCCCAGTGCCTGCTGCTGCGAGCCAGATGTCTTGGCCACCGCTGGGTGAGAAGTGTGGGACAGTAGCTCAGCACATATCCGCACATTCAGGTTTTTAGGCAGCGTGGGTAACAACCATCGCTGATGCAGAGGTTAAAATACCAAAGATTGTGGCAGTCATTTCTATAATTATGTATTTTCTAGTTAATCATCCCCGATTAGAGTCCAGTTTCACATGACACCTCAGCCGGCTGGACAAAGAAAGTAGATGAAGTGTAACTTCAAGAAGGCACCAGTGGGACCGCTCCTGCGCATACTGGGACAACTAACAGCTCATCACAGTCCCCTGCTTTGAGAGGAGGGGACTGGGGGGCATCCAGACTACAAACCAGATTGGGAATTGGTGCAAGCAAAGCTAACTTGGCATTAATAACAGCTTTAATATTTTTTTGCTGCTGAACTGTAGTTGCGGGTTCCAAGGTCTGAGCTTTCGCCGTACAGACTTGGATCTGAGCTCTCTGGATTGCCCCCGCTGGTCTCATAGGAGTTGCTTTTTATGCCAACTTGAAGGAGTTAAATTTGCTCCTGGAAGGGTCCAGAGCCAGGGGTAGGTGGGCAGGAGCCCACCTCCCACAGCCCCTCATGAGTATGGCCATCACAGCCTATGGATTTCCCTCGGTTTGATTCAGTTAACGAGGAAGGGAGACTCATTATTAGCCTTTTGAAACTCTGACCAATCAATTTGGCCTCCGTGACAATACTTAGCACTTATCTTGCTTCACAGGGTGAAAGATGAAATATCTTATAACTGTAGGTAATTGTCCTCAGTTTAAAAACAAGAAAGTCGAGCCCCAAGGTCACCAGAACTACAAAGTCAGTCAGGTACAACACGAGGCATTATCTACATGTGGTAAAAACCCACATTATGACCCACAAGCTCAGTAGGAAATGGCACAGAGTTTATTCTGGAAGTAAACTCAGTAGATTATGACAAAACAATAATTCATGTCAAATACATAAATTACACTTTAACACTGTTTTAATGATTAACAAATATAACGTATCTGGATGATTTAGGTACCTATGTCATCCTAAAAATTGATGGGATTTTTAAAATAAATTTTAGATGTCTAAATTTCTTCTATTTAGGTTAACTTGGTTTAAAACAATGTACAGTATATTTTCTGGGGTTTTGCCACAAAGGAGAATTAATTAATGAGCACTTTTCTTTTTCTTCTCTGCCTAGCCATAATCCAGACAAAATCCGTACAATAAATTTTGCTTCTGGGCTGAAATCCTGTATGACAGGTTGCAGCCCAGAGCGAAATTTCAGCGATGAGCCACGTAAGCCCTGAAAATAGGAGCTGATAATGATAACAATCGCTGACAAACCTTTAACTATGCCTGTGCTAGTGTGTGTCACTATAATACAATTTCGTATGTTAAACAACAGATGTCAAACAGAAGAAAGGAAAGAGGCCTTTGCTTTTCTTCTGTTGTGGACCTTGTTCTTCCAAAGCAGCCATTTTTTCAGTTGCCATGACAGTGTTAATAGGAGTTTATCATTTTCCCATGCTTGCTGCATACTAATGAGGGATCAATTCATGAACGTTATCTGTAAGGCTAAGAAGGGTCCAGCACCACAATCTTTGGTGTATTCAGTACGTGGAATGGCACCTCCATCCACATCCCCGAGGCTGCAGCCCAGTTTCACAGGGAGCAGAGTTTTGCTGTTCACCTTTTATTTGCCACTGGTTTTATTTGTCTTATATGGGGATATGCAGCAGACAGAGCTAATGACTTCACGTAGTGACAAAAAAGTTTGATTTGCTATTTCCTGATCTGTCCTGGGGAAAAGCAGCTGTGAAATATTCACAGAGATAAGGGAATTGCTTCAGCTGTTTCTCATGGGGAAAGCAGACATTTCTGTGAATTTGGCTTAAATTTGGGACTGTGAAACTTTATTTGGAGCATTTGGTTTTAGGCAGTCAGTGAAAAGGCAAATCACACCTTATGCAGGAAAGCTCTGGGGCCTCAGATCAGGCGTTTCAGCAGTGTATTGTGTGCAGTGGGAATGATCCTGCCCTCGCAAACCATTTTCCTCAACTCTGAGTGGTGAAAAGAGATCAAGAAATAGAGATTAGAGAACTGATGGAGCCATGATTAAAGTGATGCTAAGCAGTTTTACTCTGAAAGTTAAAGAAAATATTGCAAGTTCCATGATAGAAAACACATTAAAGCATCATACACTGGAAAAACTTGATCCCAGATGTAGAGGTTTTTATTCCTTACCAGTACATCAGCTGCAGTAGGAAATATGGTCTTGAATTGGTAATTATTCATATTTGTGTTATGATTTATCATAGGTAGCAAATTGAGAGCAAAACAAGCACTTGCTTGAGCTATACTAGACTTTTCAAAGACATACTTCACTACACTTATAATGCCATTGATTCCTATGTGTAAGTCTTTGTTTTCTTTGTTCTGCTTTTGGAGTTGGTTGGGTTGTTTGTTTGGGTTTTTTTTTTCTACTATAAAATGGCAAAGAAATAAGGGGAGAGAGTTTTCCACTTTTTTTCCACTGCAATAATTTTTTTAAAAGAAATCTGAAGGCATTTTTGGCTCTTTTTTTTTTTGTTATTTGCAGTTGTTCTTTTATCATTATCTTCAGGAAGCAGCATTACCATGTTGCAGATAAGAGGCACATCCAGATGTGCATATCAAAGGATGAACAACTACTTATTAAGAAAAACTTCTTTTACCGAGCAAGGTTCAAAGGAATAGTAAAGTCTATGGCATAAGCGACAAAACTGTCTGGCAATTCTGTGCATTGTCAACCTAATGCGCAGAACTGGGGGAGAAAACATTTTCATCAAAAAGAAATGGTGGTGCAATGTATGTTGAAAGGCGAAAAGGCATTCAGCTTAAAGAGCAAACACCCTTCTAAGCAGTGACAGTATCACCCACTCCTTTAATTTTTGCGCAATAAAATTTATATATGTTTTTAAGAAAAAGTTATTAAATATGCTTTTTTTTTTTTAACAAAAAGTTGCCAAAGTATTTGAAGTTTTTCATGGCTATATCAAAAGATTTGTGTTGCACTCACTTTGCCTATTTAGAATATGTAATATTTTGGGTGGAAGGACTTGTGTTCCCATTTGTATAATGCTGGGAAATGTATGAGTGTGCAATGAATGCATAGTGATTATATTAATGTATTATTCACCATCTTCAAAACAAATCCTACATGCTAAAACTAAAGGAAAAGTGTGTTTAGTTGGCTGTATAACTGTGTCTCTCTGTAATCAAGGTATAATTCTGGATCTGGACACGCAGTGCTCTTAAGCAGGGCAATCCCTTCTCTAGCTGAGTATGAGCAATGCCTCAGACCTCCCTGACTCTGCTTTGTTGAACAAATACAGCAGAGAAACAAGCTGAAATTAAATGGTTTTGCTGATAAATTAGATGTAAACGCTATTTTTCCTTTTTTTTAACCTTTTTTTATAAAGCCATAGACAGTGCAGCCTCCTTTTTCGCAGATGCCTATCACAGAGCATCAGGGGGCCAGAAGAAGATTTAATGCGGTAAATGCTGTTCCTTTTTAATTTTATTCCAGGATTTGATCACTAACACAGTGCTTTATTTAGCACACTCAGGTTAACCTGGAGCAAGAGTACCAAATTCATCTCTATTGCATGTGTGGTGGTAGAGCCATGGGTTTAGATCTGCTGAAGTGGGGGGAAAACAGCTTTTTTTTCCTTCTCTGTTTTACTGTACTCTTCCACCAGATGTTGGTAAGATGCCTGCAGAGAGAGGTTGTAGTCTCTTAGGTGGAATCACTGCTATTTGATAGTCGTTCTGCGTCGGTGCAATAGCTGCACTCCAAATATCTGACATTATATGCCACTTTTAGGACTTGATGCATGTGAAAGTGTTCCAGAGGTTCAGGTGTCCAAGACATGCTTTTGGCGTGGAAATATGTACTGGAGTGAGCAGAAGGTACTCAGGACTCGTCTTGCAAAGTGCTGGGTGAAATTCCTTTGCCAGCAGCAATACTTTTCATAGTTATTTGAAAGGCCTTTTGACTGATTGTTCATAATTTTTCACTAAGAGTAAATTGAAATAAAATAATATTCAGGTTCACATCCCGGCAACAACACAAAATACGATAGTTTAGCAGACGGCATAATCATTCCAAGGTTCTGAGCTTTTTTCATTTTTAGATGTATTGAAAATATGAGATTGCATAATGCGCAATAGTTTATATAACAGCCTCACATGGCTTTATGTTATAATTCCACATCAGTTTTACCTCAGAGTTTTGAACAGGTCAAGTAACCTTCTGATTTCATTTAAAGTTTCCATTATTCTCTCCTGAAAGGGAAAATCTAGCTCTTGTTTGGACAGCTTTGGTAACTCCAAAGGAAAAATTGGGCATTATAGTGAATACAAAAGATTCACTTTCCATGCATTAGGCTTTTCAATTGGTTTCTTAATGCAAAGTTGGACAGGAGAGTATAGGCAAGAAAAAAAGATCATTTTGTGTCCATGGTCAGATGTCAATATTGACAAAAATAAATGGAATGTAACAATAGATCCTTGCAAAGATGAAGGTCATATGACTAAAATGTCTAGCTAGACCTTGCACTATAGCTGGGTCTTATTGCTGTTTGTGATAAATTGGGGGGAGGGGGATGTCCCTAGTTTAAAACATGAACAAAGAGTGAGCCTGGACTTTTAAAACTAGCCCAGTTTACACATAACATTGAAGAAGAATCAGAAGTGAAGCTCTTGGGGGGGGAGGGAGGAGCAGGAAATAAAAAAGCCTAAGGAGAGCAGGAGTTTTGGTTTCACTGAGGTCTGTGCATGTCAATCCCTATTGCATTTTTCAAAATATCTTTCTTCAAAACTTAGACAATGCAAACTGCTCCCTCTGCCCAGGGCAGTAGGCTGAATTCCAGTTTGTAAACTGGGTTAATTAGTGATAGTCTGTGAACTCATTGTGTCTTAAACTGAGATTTTTCTTCACTTCAGCTTTTCTTATCCAAATTACTGATTTATGCAATCCATCTTCTGGGGTTTTTTTTCCTAGTTAACATCATTATTTTAAGAGTAAAAAGCAAATAAGTAATTCAGATGCTCTTCAGTGTTGAAGCCTTTTCCCCTAGAGATATTTCCCAATAGGAAGCAGCAAAGCAGAGCCCGGCACAGCCCCATCAAGCTGGCTCACGCGTGCAAATAACTTCTGGCCACAGCAGTAGGGTCATTTGAGAGGAGTGACCAAGGACTAAGCGTCAAGCAAAACCTGCTTTGGTTCGTAGGGGTAAGAGAAAAAACTTCATTCATATTTGAGACCTTTGGCTCGGAGACTCCTGAGAATTTTGAAGTGCCATCATTTATATAGTGTCAAAGCATAGTTTCTCTTTTTACTGCAGCACCCCACATCACTGGTGTTCCTACCTCTTTCTCTATTATCATATGAAGTTCTATAATACGGGCATTACTGATTATCTGGATAACTGGATATCTCTTGTGTGACTAAAAGATAAACTTTTCGATGTCCATGGTTCCCTGTTCAGAAATATGGACAGATGCCCACTGTAAGTCAATTAAACAAAACAAAACCGAAAACCTAAACACTTCAAACACTTTTATTTGTAGCTGATTTATAGACCTGATGAAAGCTATTTTCTGGACATGACTTTTTTTTTAAACAAATTCATCTTTTTTATTATTAGCACTACAGTCTGAAAAGTTCCTTCTGTCTTGCCTTGTATTTTGAAAAAAAATCAACTATTAACTCCGGAAGATGAAACAGTAGACAAAGGTTTCCTGACCATGGTATTGTCCTTCCAGAGTGCTAAACAGCCTCCTCAAGTTTGTCTCAATTACACTGCCATTTCCTAACTGAATCCAAAATTTTTCTTCAAAAGGGTCATCTGGTTTAGAGTCGTGATCATAAGTGGAAGACCAGTGAGCCATTTGCTGAGATGTTCACTTCTCACTCAAAAAATCGTTCCTAAATCTTATAGGAATGCAACAATTTATGCCAGAAAAATCAGGAGAGGTGGATGGCAAGAGAGGGTAAAAGGCATTTATACAAAAGGCATTTCTTCAGATTCAGTGTAAGTGTTAGTTTTTCTTTTTTGTACCTGTGAAAAATGAGGCTGCTTCACCCACCTTCAAAGTCAGAGGAGTTACATTAGTCCTGAGCACAAGAGGTGTCTGGTGCGGGGTCTGCCGGGAGACTTAGGTCAATGTGCTTATATGCACATTAGTGTACAGACAACCCCACTGGGGTTTGGCCACACTTGCCCCTGTGTGCCAGCACAGCAGTTGTGGGGACATAGAGAAAAAAGAGTGGGAAAGATCCTCCTGAAATTTCAACAACAACAAAAAAACCATAATAAGATTGTTATATTTTCTGATTAGCTCTTTTCGGTATGTGTGTGGCCCAAGCCCTGTGAAGGGACCTCTGGACAAAACCTGAGATCCCCGAAAGGCCTTGGCAGACATGGCACCTTCTTCTTGCTTGATTGGTGCCCTTAGTGGCCACATCCATCTGGTTACAAGGGGATGCTCTGAACGGCAATCTCCTCTCCAGCAGGAACTGGACCTCGGATGCTACTTCAGCAGTGCTGCCAGTAACTCATTCTGGGGACAACGGGCTGCCTGGTCTCATCCCTGATGGGAAACTTTCAAGTACTGCCAATTTTAGTGCAATGCCAACGAGCTTTAGTAGAGATTAGACAGATTCATTTCTCTGATTCTGAATATGAATAGTAACACTATGGGAAATTCTTATTCTAAATGCAATCAGTCTGGCTCCTAGACTGCAGTGAGTGAGCCTGAGGCTTATCTGATCCGGGTGTAAATAAAACTTGCCTGTCCCAGAAAGCCAACAGTGCTGCCACTGAATGGCAAAAGGAAAGGATGTTAAATAGATGGTAAAATAAACTTTATCAGATGCAAAAAGTAGAGAAAGAATTCATGGTGTACTGTTAGTTGTGCTGGAAAACATACAGAAATTGCCTCAGTGTTTCAGTTTCCTCATGTAACTAAGCTTAATTATACTCATTTCACAAGAGAGCTTTTCCTCACAAACAATAGTTTGTGAAGTTTGTTAGATGAAAGCTGTTAGAAAAGGTGTCTGGCATCAGTACCCATGTATGAGTATTGGTTTTGTTTCTTTAAAAAAAAAATGCTGCCTTCATAAATCTATACTATAGATTTATCTAGTGAAAGCAGAATTTTTAGTGCCTCTAATAAAAAATATATGGGCTGATTCTCCTCTCATGATTATTGGTAGAGCACAACAAAAGAGTTCTCCACTGTGTTTCTGATGCGGGTTTGATGATGAGGTGTGAAATGTTTCAGTGATTTGTTTTGTGTTTGTTCCTTTCATTTCTAGATCACTCATGACAAACAGCAATGTATCAGCAGGATGAGACATTTTACCACTGCTTGAGCTAAAAAGTGAAAAAAAGTTCCATACGTTTTATACCCCTTTTGTAGTCATTATACTGCACTAAAGATGACCGTGGGTCACAGTGCTTGTACTCAGCATAGTTTATGTGTTAATAACTTCTTTGGATGAGCTCACTCTGTTTATTTTAGGGTCCTTAGATAAGGCTGACTGTTGCCTTGGCTTTCTTTCATAACAACTTGTTTCCTCACATGGTTCAAATAATTACTGTCTTATTAAAATTCTTAAAAATCCACAAAATCCTCAACTGAAATTTTCCCCCTTCTCAACAGAATGGATTTTTCCTTTGTTTGTACATGACAATTTGGGGGGGGAGAATTTTGTGCTTAAACTACTCATGTGACTGAGTCACATGCATATCAGCTACAAAAGGAGCTTTGGCATGTTATGTAGAAATCTCCATTAAGAGAGAAAATAGGCAAGTTTTACGTGACTGGTATCTCATTCACAATAATTAACTCATTATCCATCTCAAACTACTGTACCATCAAGGTCAAACAACCAGGCAAAGGAAACATTTTGGTCGCGTCGTGGTACCTAGAGGAACAGTCAGTATTAGTATTGTCAATGTCCAGTTCTCATGGTATAAAGTGAGCCTTTATAAATGTAAAGCTTTTTGTCCTGATATATACAGGAAAGGAGACCTGTGTGATAAGGTGATGTCTATCTCCTTCTGTAGACGTTTCTCCTCGGGCAACTCTGGAAATTGTTGCTTGGTCTGACCTAAATTTGATGAGGAGGTGGAAGTCTCAAAGATCGTGATGCAGTTCATGAAAATAACTGTCAGAGGACATCTATATTTCCAGACAGCAGAAAGGGCTGTAGTGTATTGGGTCTTTGTGGGATTGTAGTGTCCAACTGCAGGATATGCAGGAAACCTTCATTAATTTCATTGCTCGTATAATGGGAAAGACTAGAAAGATAAAAAGTTGAGTGAAATGCTGTGGATACGTATCCACTTGTGGGTTTGGGCTTACTAATGTGGCTGCAGCTCACGGCAGCTTGTCACCGAGCTCCTCTGACAGAGCTCACTGCTACTCCATCCTGCGCCCCTAGGATGGCTTGGCATGACCTGTAATAGCTCGCTGCTAATCTGCTTCACCCTCCACTCACCTGCCTGCCAGTGCTGATACAACATCCCTATTTTTCTTCCTTAGAGTGAGAATTCTTCATACAGCAGCTGCAGAGAGCCTGTGCAAAGCACCCCTGCGACGAGCGTGCGGCCAAGAGCCGCGTGAGGCTGCAGCGCCAGCAGGAACACGCAGCCACGGCCTCAGCAGCAAAGCCCTGGCCTTTTTTAGCTCTGGAATAAGCAGGGCTGGTTCCATGTTAACCTGTTAGCTGACAGGATCTGCCCTTAGGGAAACTAGTTAGGTGTTAGCTCACCTCCTCTAAACCCAGCACAAAAAGACTCTCATGCTGTGTCATCCCTTGACAACATCTTATTTTCCGTGGGGGACAGCAGGCAGCAGGGGTTGCGCTGCTGTAAAGCCCCAGAGGAGACAGCACTGCTTTCGCAGGCAGTGAGTAGGGGAGGCCAGCGGCGAGCGGCCACGACCTCACCTCCTTGCTATAAACACCAAAGCGCCTTGTCTCCACTTAGTTATCTCACGGTAAAATCCCCGCTGCACGCTCGCTGGCTGGTTGGAAAAAGACACCTTTGTGTCAGTGAAGACAAACCCTCCAAGTTACAGGTTGAGAAAAGCTTTGAAACTTGCACAAGCCCAGAGACGTGCGAGTCCCATGATGTCAGAGATTAAGTGTTCTTCCCAAATTAGACTATAATCATGTTTCCAATGTAAATTATTAATTTAAAAGTTGTTTTCCCTAATCATTCTCCTTTCTATCAACAGCTGCTCACTCTGTAAGATTTCCCCCAGCAAGCAAATCTCGTACAGGATGCAAAAACACAAGGACATGGCAAAACCCAAGTAAAATTACTATGACTTCTTTTTCTTAATTTGAAACAAACATTGAAGTTTGTTTCTAGCCCTCCATCTGCCAAAGATACACAAGCACTTTCATCTCCCACCACATAAAACCAGGAAAAAAAGCAAGTTGCTGAAACAGCCTGGCAATCTTTATTTCATTCATTAGCATTTTATGTTGTTTGAGTTAAAACTCTACTGAAAGCAAGTTCTACTCTTTAAGAGAGTGTATCCACCTCCCTGGTAGTGTACAGGTAACTTCTTTTTTTGAGACCCACTGTAGCTGCTGCAGGACATTGACTGCTGGAACAAGATTTATTTTTTAATGTTATGGGAGCCCTCTGAAATGTTGGGTGCTCACGTAGGGCTGAAGAAGTGCTCTTGTGGTTTCGATTTAGCAGGTTTGTTCCCTCCGTTTCAGCTAAGCATTCACCTTGGTGTGTGCTCACATCTTGAGGCGGATGGTGAGAGAGGTCTGAGAGATGTTACTCTTCCAGATGAAGAGAGATGGATGGTTTTGGCCAGGTACCCCGATTTGCTTTCTCTTCCCTTTGCAGCAGAGATGCTGGAGCTAAGAGGTTGTTGTCATTAAGCTGTAAAAGCAGGAGTCTGCATGGGGAGGAAATGGGCACACAAAGCCATCACCTACAAAAGGCGACATCCCTGAGATTGTTCTGGGTTTAAAGAGCCTTTTTAATTTGTTGATCAGTGAAAGAAAACACAGCTTTTGTGTAAGGGTTCTGATAAATCTTTTTTATGATGAGCAGCACTGATCATATGGTTGCAGCACGTTCTCTGCAGGTGTGAAAAGGGTCTGTGGCGGACTGAGCTATGTCAGCTGAGGGAGTGATCTCTGCCTGAGAGACAAGCAAAGTGTGGCTTAGCTTCCAAATAGCTTTGACAAAACAGGTTTTTTTCAATATCATGGCCTATCTGAGAGACAGGTTTCTTGTCTCATGTCATGTTAATAATGTTGGAGCAAAGTGGAATCAGGAGGTGAAGGTGAAAAATAACGAGTAGGTGTTATCCCAAGAAGCCCCTGTCAGTGTCTGCACAATTTCCACTTGCGATGAGTTTGCTCCAACACTTACGGTTGTAACTCTTTGCCACTGGAATGACACTGGCTGGTTGTGCATCATCCCCAGTGGGAATCGCAGGAGACAGCACACCCTTTGGGAACGGGGATGTTCTCTAAAAACTTGGGAGACTATGTCCACCCTGCAAGTCTTTGAAAGTGGAGTTAAACCATGCTCCTTTGTCGGGGAGGGAATCCAATGAGCCAGAACAGGCTGTGTATAACCACCCTGGCATTCCCACTCATTGCCAAGCACCATCCACCCTTGATTTACAACGTCAGTCTGAGTTGCAAACTGATCTAGACCTGCTTATGTACTTCTTGTGTCTCCTGGCTTCAAAGCTTTGGTCTTTAGGCTTCATTGTATGGGATCCTTTCTTTCTGGGACAGTAAGAAACTCCTGCTTGCGCTCAGTGCATCAGCAAGGAGCAGCTTGACTTTGTGTTCTCTGCAGTTTAAAAGGAAAGTTCATTGAAACTGTTGTTTATAGTTATAAATGAAAGGCACTTCCTTTCAAGCTTCATTTTAAATGCAGCTCTGATGCTCACTAATCATAAAATACAAACTGTTCCCTGCAGCTGAAAAAGCCAATGAAGCACATAAGTGATTCTGGGATTTTCTTGTTTCCATAAAAAATGCCCAATGTCCTGTATTTGCACGGTTGCTAACATGATTTAGGTCTGGCCTGCTAAGCTCTTTTCAGCATACTGTAGGTCTAATTGTATGATTTTTTTCCAAAGAGGAACACCAGCTTTTCCCTTTTCTGTGGCACAGAAACGCTCCTGCTGTGAACCTGCAGCCGGGCTCAGGGTCCCAGCAGGGCAGAGAGGGGCACTTCCAGCCCCACTTCCTTCAGCAGCTGGGGCGCAGGGGTCCCCAGGGTTTCCCCGGCTCACCTCAGGGCACAGCCTCTTTGGCATTTGACAGCTTGCAGCCACACCTGCTCAGGGCCACTAAACTCTTTTATGAGAAAAATGCCTTAATACCTTCCAGTAAAAATCACTGCTGAAGTTCTCACCCCTGTGCCTCCCTTTCCGTTCCCCTTCTCATCTCTGCTCCAAACCCGATTCCCTGCTAGCCTGAACAATCCCATCTCTGGGTTCTATGCATTTGAGATCAACATTTCCTGAAGCCCATAAACACCTTTGTCATTTATCAGTGCAATGAAAGATGTTTATTGCCTAAATACAAAAACTATGATGGGATTAGTTCTTCAGGATGCTCGCAGCATGCTCCCGTGGAGCAGCGTTCCCCAGAGGAGGGCCAAGTTTGGGGCCAGGTCTTCATTTTGAACACAGAGCCCCACCACTTTTTAATTGCTCATAGTGATGATTGCAACTTCCAGCATTAAATGGTGAGCACTGTCTGACCAAATCTCATTTTACAGCAGTTCTGGTATGTACCAAATTGAAGGAGGTAAAAGAAAAGAGTCGAGGCAGTGGGGGAGGAAGAGGAGATCTATAACTGGCATGTTAATAAAACTCCAGTTTGTCACTTCAGCAGCACACCCCGAGTGTAATAACTAAGCTTCCTTTCTATACCCCCTATGAGTTCCTTTGTATTGACAGATGCCATTTGTTCATTTACGACGTGATAATAAAAACCTTCAGTTTTACTGAATGTTGTTCTTTTCCTCCCCTGACACTGAGGCACCAAATGGTTTGTACTGCGCTCAGCAGGCACTTTTCATTAACGATCATGGCATGAAAACGAACTGTATTTGAAAACCATTTAGTAGCAAAAGTTCTGGTATTGAATAGGCTGCGTACAAACCTTCCCTAGCTGGGAAGAGGTTTCCTGGGTGCCTCCGCACACCCTGGCACAGATTTACACAGTGCATACTGAAATAAGGGGGGTCTTTATGTTCAGGCAGTGCTGCTGCATTTGGGGGTCCAATTGCTCGGACTCCTGTAGCAATGATTGCATGGTGGTATCAGTTTCCTGTGACTTTTTTTTTTTTTCAAATCTCTATCTGACTTTAAATGGCTCAAAAATCTTTTTTTTTTTGGCTTACCTATAGTTCTTTAAAATTGTGATTTTGAATGTATCAGGAAGCACTCACACACTCATAAATTAAGCCAAAACTGTACATTCAGGTGGATGAGAACCAGCTTTTGAATTGATAATTAAGCCTTTATTCAGGAAAACTTATAGACAGCAGCTTTTTAAGTGCTGGTCAAAATTCAGGCTTACAGCACCTAAAAAAAGTCATGATTTGCAAAGACACCGAATGCTAAGAACTCCCATTGACCTGATAGAAATATAAGTGCATAGCTCTTATATGACGCCCTTAAGTTTGCAGTACTTTGTCTAAAACGTAACACTATAAAATGAGTAAAAAAAAAAAAAAAGGCAAAAGATAAGTGAAGGAATAAACGTAATTCATTCAACATCTTTTCTTTCTTTTTTTTATCCTAGGGGATAAGTAATATTTTTCTCACTCTGTAGAGTCAGTTAGAAGTTTAGTAGATAGCTGTGTGCTAGTGTGTAGTAAATTTAGGTTTATGATAACTAGTAATACATCACAATAATTGTATTAGTTTTTCATAATTAAGACCAAAAAATTATTATTAAAGCAAAAATAGCTTGGCCAAACTGTAACACAGCCACATACTGTACTCTTTAAGGACTAACAGAGTGCTCTCTGCATTCTTCCCCACACAAAACCTTAGCAACACATCACAAGCTTTGGCAATGCAGCAATATGATAGTCCCTTTTTTATTATTATTATTTTAATCCCTCATTTTTCATTGTATTTGGCAAAATATCTGTAAAAGAAGTGTTTACTAACCACAAAAAAAAGGCAATAATAACTGTTATCATCCTTCCCTGATCATCCAGGAGAGACTTTTATCACTAACATTATCACTTGTTGTCAAACAAGTACAGAGATGTTAGCCTGGAGGATGAAATAGTTTAATCATGGGGAAACAATTTGCAGTGCACAGATCTCAGCTGGTTCCCCTTTCATCTGCTCTCAGTTACTAAGAGACTTCTGAAAATCTGTTTTGTAGCTGTAATAAAATTCATTCTATGGTCTCGCATGCACACACCAAATGGTTTGCCTAATGCAGAAGTGTTACAGTCATCTGGAACAAAGAGAGAATTCATAAGTTTTAAGGTGGGGAGATGCTGGATTTTTTAAATCACATAAGCATAATAGCTGTCTTCTAAAAGAAAAAAATGGGGGCTTCTTGCTTCTGATTATTTTGTGAGTGGGAATGAACAAAGAAACCAACCAACTGACAAAAAAAAACTTGTGGTCAAGCTAGATCTCTCACAGAGATCAATTAATTCAAATTTAAAGTGGTGTTAAAATTTCAATATTCAAAACTCATAACCTGTCATAGCTGCACAACATTTTAAGTGTGTATCTACACATGCCTCCTGGAGTGTGTGCTCTGCATTAAATAAATACAATTTTTAATCTACAGAAATTATGAATAGTAACATTCTTAGAACTCCAGGAAGAGAGGAAATTACTGATAGTAACACAGATAAAAGACTGTGAAATCTCTTCCCAACCTGAAGTATGTGGGATTCTTCACAATTATTTCAAGTCTGTACTTTTGTTATTGTGCTCTTGGAGTAAAGGCAGTGCCAAGACATCTTCTGAGGCAAACAGGCAGTGTATTCTATCATACCGTTGGACTTTGCTCTTTATTTGACGCATGTATGTGCTTTGCTTAAGCATCTTTCTGAATAACCCAAGAGCATCACACTGATTTCAAATGACCGGAAACTGCTTCTGTTGGATTGGAAATGAAACTTCCCTTGGACTTCATGTATTTGCAGCCCCGAAGTTAGCACAGTTATATCCATTTAACGTGCAGTGTTGAACTCTATTTCTCTGACTTCTTAGGTGATGTTGAGAGAAAAAACGAGACTATTTTTAATTTTTCTTCTGATCTTTCAGATCTCAGCTTGCGACTAAAGAGCTTGTGCATGAACTTCAGGACTGGTGGATGGCTTATGATCCACGGTTTGGCGAACTACATTGGAACTGTCGGTAAAAGCACAGACAAAATGAGGAAATGGAGGATGTGCTCATGGACTGTGTAGCAGCAGGTAGATGTAGGTTTAGTTTAATTGTTTCTTAATAGCCTTTACAGAGCCACCAGCTCTGATTAGCTGCATTGAAATGGCTACATGGTAGACCCTGATACCTTTACTCATGTTGAATACAATTTCATGTCAGAAGCAACCTTGTTGAATGAAAAGCTGGGTGGTTTTTGTAGAGCAAATGGGGACAAATTATCTCTTCTTTTTTTTTGAGAAAGTTTATGAAAACTATATTTGACTGGCTGGTTACAATTGGCTTCCAAATATGATTCAGAACATTACAGATGTAGGATATCTATATATCTAGATTTACAAAAGACATATGATCACATAATCCATATTACAGGTGTTCTCATTCTCTGTGTACTTATGGTTTTGACTATCAGATGACAGTTCTATTTACTCAATAGACCCTTTTCATAGTATGCCCACAAACAATTACTTATTGGCATCTTATTGCCAGAATGCAAATCATTTCAACTTAGTTGGAAGCATCTATCAACTTCTAATTTGCTTCCTGAGCATGTCTGTTTCTTAAAGTTCAGCTAAAATAGCAATATATAAAAATGTCTTTTGTAATACATCATAAGACAGTGGTCTATAACACTTTTTAAATGCCTGTACATCTGAATATAAGAAGTGGAAATAAATGTCTAATTTTTTTTATATTCTCTTATCTCTTCCTCTTGCACAAAAATTACTTTTGCAGAGCAACAGATAACATCTCTATCTAAGCACAAAACACTAGAGTTTATTCAAAGCATTCCTCACTCTTCTCAGGCTCAGCTGCTCATATGCGTAACGTAGGCCGTTATTGTGGTCATGCAATAACCAAAAAGAGAAAGTGCTTGATTCACCCTGAAAAAGGAACTAGTGGAAACCTATCTACAACAAATCACAGATACAGCAGTGCAGGTAAGACTGATACACAAAGAAAAGCAAAGGGGGCCTTCTAATTCTTGCAAGCAAAAGCAAAGAAGTTCAGTTAGGTCAGGATGTCTCTTCTATCATCAGCCCATCAGTTTGTGTCCGTGGGTTACATTAGTCCCTGGGAGAGATTTATTGTTTACTGCTTTACCAACGAAACATGTAAGATTCAAATGCCTGACTTTCAGCCAGCATCCAGTGGTGCAGGAGTTAGTCCCAAGGTGTGGAGTGAGTTGGGTGAGAGCAGAAGGTAAGAGATTAGACTGCTGGTGTCCAATGGTTTATAAGTGCATTGCTTTCCATCAGTTGCCGCAGTACAGCTGCTTCTACCCCCGACTCTTGTCTCTTTATTTACTCTGCTTATACTTTTGAAACCCTACACTGTGACCCTCCCACTGTGATGATTTGGGCAGTTTACAGCGTGACACAGGATGGTCCATGGTTCACTCTTGCAGCTGTATTAAACACAACGAGGCGAGTACTGACAGCTGGGCGAGGAGGTAGAACCTAGCTACCGGTGTACAGGACCTGCCATTAAAATCCATTATTTGTTCCCCGTGGTATGGGAGGCAGTCAGCACAGGTTGTGTAACGGGGCATGAAAGGAGTGCGTATGGCAAGATGGAGAAGGCCACTTATAGACTTCTGGCAAAAATTTGTCCATCAGATATAACATCTCCATGTTGTTTATGCAGCTTATTAGACACCATTCTTAGTGAAAATCTCACAAATACTAATTTAGACAGGAAGAGCTGTGCAGAGTGTAGTTTGTTGGCTGAGGAGTCTCAAAGCCCATGTTCAGGTCCTCCCTCAACTGCAAACTTCCTCGGCCACCTTGAGCAACTTATCTGCTCTCTCTTTGCCTCAGTTTCACTGTTTATAGAGGGAAATGTGCAGATTAAAATGTTTCCCCATGTCAGTGTGATGTTGTGACATATCATATTCAGATATTCTATAATGAGGACCATATAAATTCCACTGCTACTTTATCTGATCCAGCAGTCATGAGTCTGCCTGTCTGAAAGCTGCTGCTCTTGATAAGGAAACATTCCTGCTCTTGAAACTCTTTTTTGAGAATAGTAAGGAAGGTCTCAGTCATGTTCTGGTGAGCAGGTGCCTGGGCTGTAGCAGATTAATGGTCACACACTGTGTTCTGGCCCAGTGCTCGCACTTTGCTGGGTGAAAGTCTCTGTAAGTGGCCCCTGGGGAAGGGAGGCAGTTGTTTGGCTGCCACTTTCTGCCCCCCTTCTGCAGTGCTAAGGTGCCCCTGGCATCCAAACCGTTGTGTTACCTCTTTTCAGCAAGCTATGCAAGAATTTTAAATTACTATTCTCATGGTTTTGGTTTGAATTTGTTGTGGTTTTTTTTTTTAAGCAGCAAAATAATGGGAATTAATTATCACCACCTCATTTGAAAATTAAACTGTTAATATATTTAAATATGCATAAAAGTTCTTGATTTTACCCACTCATGAATGAAGCTATCTATAGGAGTTTTGCTCCAAGTTTTAGTCTGTTGCCAAGTCCTCTAAATATCTTTGTTCATTACAAGGTGGCATCTTACTCTTAAGTCTCATATGGTGCTGTATTATTTATCTTCTGGTGTCAAACTAGCCAAAAGAACTCCAGAACACACACATATATTACTCCATGTGCAAACAAAAAGAGGTTTCTAGGTTACAAATACCAATAGCAACACTGGCAGCGTCCCAGCTAGGCAGACATCATGACAGTGACCATGCAAATCCTTGGAGAAATGCCATTAGTGCTACTTCCGTGAGCTCAAAGACTCAGCAGCTCTGATACTGTCTCTACCCATGGGCTTCTGAACCCACGGCAGCAAAGTCAGAGGCTTGTAGGTTTTGTGTGTTTGTTACCAAATTCTCACCTTTCCTTCCTACCTTTTCATTTCATTTCATTCCATTTCATTTCATTTCCTCTTAATACAGTCACTCTTGCAGGGTTAATTTAAATAATGTGTTTATTACTTCAGCAGTTCACAAGAAACATAACTTGTCTACTTCTGTTTATAGAGTTAGAATAAAATAACAACAAAGTTCAGAACAGTTAAATCACCATTTGACCTCAAGTCTTTCCTGTAACAGAAATACCACTGAGAACACTTCTGAGGGACTAAAATTACAGTATTTTCCTTTTTTTTTATGATATACATCGTTATCTTTTGTTATAGTGTGGGGTTTTTTTCTGTGTACATTTATTTATATTTTGTTGCTATGGTAGTTGCTTCTGGTTTTGAAAGGTAAGGATGTATTAATATCAGTCAACTGAAATCAGATTAATTGAGCTTTTTCTGATATAAAGATCTCAAATCAATATGGTGTTCACCTTGTAAAACAGGCTTTTTTTCCATGCCTCCTGAGATCAGATGTATTAAAACCCAAGTGGAACTAACTTTTCTTTCTCTTCTCACCCCCACACTTCCCCATATGTGGTTCTGATTTTGCCCTCAGGGTACCTATGGGAGGTCTGGAAAACTCTTGGGAGCTTTCAAAGAATGTTAATATGTATAACACCGCATTTTTAGTTTTAAATAAAACACATAAAGATTTTTCTTTTTGAGGATAAACAAGTAAAGCTGCTAGTTAAATACAATTTGTAAGAAAAAGTTCCCTCTTACCATAAAAAAGCTTAATGACATTTAATTGTACTCCACAGCATTTGGCACCCATAGTAGTAACCATTTACAATTCCTTGTAAAATGTCTGGGCAATGCTGACTTTTAATTCTTCTGAGTTGGTTTTGGTTTTTTTCCCTCTTGACTAGAAATTTCTACCTAATGGTCCAGCACAACATCTGCTATTCAATCCTTCAGCATTTTTTTTGCCTAAGAGCAGAATCTGGCCCCTGGTATCTATGCTGATCTTTACAAACGTCATCTCTCTGCTGTGACACTTACTGTGAGTACTGTGATTGCAATCACATCTGCGAGCAGAGCTTTCTGCTATAAGTAATTCTACAGATAACAAGAATTAAGCATTTATAAGATCAAACTCGCAGCTCAAGCACACATGCCAGCACAAAGGCACAAGCACTTTTGCGTAGATGGCAATTTTGTGGTGGCGATCATCACGCATTAAGTTGTTGGCTATAGCTGCACTCCCTCATTTTATCCTCACTTGAAATGTTAGCTAGTCGGTGCTTCAGATAAAGACTGTGAAATTTGATCACTGGAACTAAAATGGATGGCTTAGCTGCCTAATCTCCTCCATCCCGTTATCATCAGCTCCCAATCCCCTCCCCACACCATCTTCAAAATTGGGAAATAGCCTCAGACTTATGGGAATATTCTGCTGAGTTAAAATAAACAATTCCCCAAGACTGTGTGGCCTCAACACAGACCACAGGTGGACCTGGTGATGAGACCCAAGGAGGGAAAATTAACTTTTGAAGAAGTTTCAGCATATTTGTCTGTCATATCAGCTTGTTAAAGTTGATAACTGATTGTGTTGATAGTAAGAGCATCTAAAAATATCTGATAATATATTATAACTTGTACAATCCATCCTTATTCCAGCGAATTACATCTGAAGACCTAATCCTCACAGACAAGGTATGCCACTTACACTAAAATGTTTAGCAGGAGAATTGAATCTCTCTCATCAACACAGTGCACCCATCAGCGCAGCACACAGACAGGGTAAGAAGATATGTTTAAAGCAGTTGGTTGGTTGGATCGGGTTGGTTTGGTCTGGTTTTCCCTGAAAGAGACTGTATTTCCACAAGTACAAGTCAAGCTCATTTTTCTGAACTGTGCTGCAGGGTCGGTTATTGCTCCCTTCCCTGTGGATACACGGAGAAGCCAGACGAGGTGAGGAAGCAATCCCAGCCATGTTTCTTTGGCACTGGGTTCCTGAAAGTGATTGTGTGCTGGCTCCCATAGGCTGGTACACTCATGCTTCCTCCAAAACAAACCCTTACCAGCTTTGCTACATGCACATAGACTTACCATCTTCTCTGTGTGTATCTTTTATTAATGGAAGGTACCAGTGAATGAGAATAAAAACCAATACAATTACTACAAACGTTACATGTCCCTTTTATATCCATAGACATTACTGAGCTTCACAAAGGGAGAAGACCATTATCTATGTTTTCTTGATACAAATAAAGTACAACTAAAATCCTAGTTTAATACGTGGTGTTTATTCCATACTGCAGGAACTTATACTCTATAATATCGCAGATTTCAACTGTATTAGGTGCTGGAAATAATTCTAGCAAAAAAGGTACTTCCTTTTCCAAGTTGCTATAATCCCTATGTGAGAAAAGATAACAAAGTGGGACAGAAAGCAAATGGATTGGGTTAATAGTCTGAACCTCTAGAATTTTCAGCAATAAAGTTTATTGTTAGTTTTTAACTGAACACCTTATTAGGCATGTTGACAAAGTATCCCCTTCTACATTCTGTACTAAAGCATTTCTAAAAGATATGAGCTGCTGCTGATTAAGCCGGTTGTGATTATCTGAAGTGTTTTACAGGAATGTAATTTTTGCCAGTTTGCCACTGGTCTATCAGATCTGGGCTCCTGCTTCTGTCTGGCGGCAATGTCCGTGCTTTGGGAAATAGTGAAAATCTCCCAGGTAAAGGTGTAACTTTGTACGTGGGACTGGGGACTTGGCTTTAGTCTTCACAATGCAGCATAAAAATTCCTGTGAGTGCAAGTAAATGACGGTCTATTTTAATTTATTGGTATACACGATATATATATTTTCTATTTAATTTCAAATCTAATGTCCTCTATCCAAAAAGAGGTATTTCTGACCCTGAACTCCCCATCCCCCTTACACAACCAAGGACGTATTTAAAACTTAAGGGCAAATGTTCCATAAAACACTGCCCAACCCATTGCAAATTCCCTGCATAACTCTCACATACATCCTCTAACTTTAGTCCATCCCTACTCCAAAGTTGTAATTTGCCCTCCAGTCCTTTTTTTTCTCTTTTTTTTTTTTAACAATCGTTGGGATGGCAATTAGCTCAAGTGATGCACTTAGAGCTTTGCTTCAATTACAGATCCCTCAGTCTCAAGCTATATGCTCTGATGGTTTATGCTAATTTAACTGTCCTTTTGCATGAAACATCAGTCTGAATTCTCTAATTGTTCCCTCCTTATCTGAGGTTTGTCTCATGCTTTCCACCCCTGGGTGTGGCGATCTCCATCCCACATAGTCCCACAGGCTAACTCTTCAGCCTGGGCCAAGGTTTTGATAAAGAAAATCCCTTTAGGCAGAATCACTAAAGCTAAAGAAAAAAATAGCAGTATTAGTGCTTTCCATTGATCCAGTCTTTTTCTTTCTATAGAACTCGCAAACCTTCACAAGGACCAGTAAATGTTGTGTTCACAGGTACATAAACTGAGGCAGAGTGCAGATCTGGTAGACCTGGATGTGGTATGGAGCCAAAGGCTGTTGGAGTATTTGATGGATTTGAGGACATTATGCCTCATTTTTCCTTAAATGATGATATAAAAGGGTGATATAGCTGAGCTACAAGGTTATCATGTTTTTCCTTTCTCCTGCATGTCCCTTAGTTTTTGCAGGTTTTGTCTTAAATACATGCTTGTGAAAACTCAAGTAAATGTTATTCATGCTGTGAACCTCAACATTTCTCTATTCAGTTTAACTCTTATCAGTGTTTCCCATTCCAGCCCTCAAAGGTATCCCTTCTTTCTTTCTATGAAAACAGATCTGTGCAGAGCAGATTTAAGTAGTGTGTTGGGGAAGAAACATCAGGTTGGGCTACCAGATATCGGGGTAGAAAATGCCCTGAAGCAGTTCCTAGAAGAAGCAGCATGAGGTGCCCTTGAGAATTTCAAGGAAGCAAAGAGTGCCTGTCTTCATGCCAGCAGTCCTGGCTGGAAAATGACACTGGACTTAATGGCTGCAAAGGCACAAAATTATATATGGCACTTTCATTCTTGATCTTACTCCTCACCCCCCAAATTTCTGCTGCTGCGTATTAAGCGAGCCCCTTGTGAAGTTAAAGTAGCTCATAAAAACGTTAAGTAAAAAGTCAAAACTTACATGGGAACAGTTACATTTTCTCTGTGTGGCCATAATGAGGTTATTTATGGTACATGTAGGAAAGATTAAAGGTTTTCATAATAAAGGAAAGCAAGAGCTCAAGAATTGGGTGCCTTCTAACAGCACTGACTCTCAAGATGGGATAAATCACCCAAGCAACCATTAAAACTTCAAGAAGATTGCTTGTAAACCTCCAAGCAATGCCAATAAAGCATATTCCTTGCCATATAGCAGTCCATATGGTGGAGCTCAGCAGTTTTTCAAAACTAAGGGCTATTCACAATTTAACTCTACTGTCTTTTTCCTTAGAGGGCATAGTGCCAGTGAACCACTATCAAATCAATGCAATCTTTGCATGTGGGAGGGTGGGGAACATGAAGAGCAGACTCAGGAAACATTAACTTACCAGGCGGCAAGTTTCTCAGGAGCGTGGAGATGGGTTGGATTCCTGAGCTTAAGAACTCAGTGCCATTTTTCATTCTGCTGCTTCTTGGGGGTCACCCATCATAACACAAAGTTAAAGACACATTTATATGGGCTCTCAGGAAGTTAGGAAAATATTCCAAGGCCCCTCAAGGTTCTGGTTCATTTGCATTTTAAAAAGTCAAGTCTGCCTGTCCCTTCCACTCTGAAAGGCCAAGGTAGTGAAAACTGCAGTAAATCACAATGTAAGCTTGCGTGTGGCATAACGTCAGCAACTGTATGGGACAAAGCCAGAAATCTCTCCTCGAGTTTTACACCACAGAAAAGCCCTAAACCAAAGTTATTGCTGCTTTTCAGGGGGTTTTAAATTATTTTTTATTTTTATTTTATTTTTCCTTCACTATTTATTTTTGAGGAAAACCTACCCTGGATTTGGAGATTTGATCCTACTGGCTCAGGCCGGACAAAGGTGTAAGTACTGAAGAAAGGGTTGTAGGATTTAACACAGGCCAGCACTGCCTGAAGAATAATTCCCAAAGATGGATGATGTTTCTGGCCAAATTATGCCAGCCTTACCCACTGGGTTTTCTCTTTTGTTTAATTTCTTTTTCAAGCCTTACTCAACAGAAGTTACCAAGCCAGATCATCATGTTAATTCTTAAGCCTGATTTAAGAGAGTAGAGCATATTTATGAAGAATCCTAATTCTGCAGCCTGCAGGCTCCCCATGGCAACATTCAGGGAGCCTCTGGGAATTCTGGTGGTGGACTCACTTCCCACAATGACAGCTTGATTCTCACTGGGGGATTTTTAATGTTATTACATAATAAGTAACAATTATTATAATAAAGATTAGGAAAACCTACTGGTATTCAAATTATTCAGATTTAAGGAAATGTTCAGATTTTGGAAAATACTTTTTTGCTGCTAATATTATAAGAAAATATTTCTGTGAGGGAAAAGAAGTCAAAATCTCTTAGAAATACATTAACATTGGTCAGCTGTGTAAATCAATTGGACTGGTACATCAGCTGATATAAATTTTCTTTCTATTAGTTTTCATATAGTTATTCTAAAGCTGTGCTGGGGTATTTGTCTTATTCCGTTGTGTAACCGGTTAGCCACTCAAACAGCTGAAATCAGTGGACGTCTTTGTCCGATGAGATGGTGCGTACGTGGGCTGGAATTTAAGAATAGAGGGAGATGTGTTTAACACCTCTGAAAATTCAACGCTAGCATCATAGGCTGCGCAAGCCAGAATCCTGCGTTTTCCTGGGGAGGAAAAAGGAGAAAAATCAGTACCAAAACTCTTGGGCTTCATCACATATTTCTCTCACTGGTACTCGTGTACCAGCACCCACACCGAGACCCGAGTGCTGGGATTGTATCTGATCCAGCAATGCTGAGGGCCACGCAGGGTTACCTGGAAATGAGCTTCCAAGCAAGGAGAGTGAAGGGGGAGAAGGAAGGTGGTGGAGCAGGAGGGAGGAGGGAGCAATAGCTGTGAAACTCCAGCAGATGCTCAGATGTGGGGCTCCTGCCACTGCTTGCACTGATCTAGGAAACTCTAGTCCAACACTTAGCATATAAATGAGGAGAGAGTTTCCTGTCTGGAGACACCAAATTGCGTTTCATGCATAGCCAAAGCGTATTTTCTTTGTCTGTGGGAAGGTCAAAAGCACTAAAGAGTCAGACCTACAGTCAGACAAAAGCAAGGGAAGTGAATTGGGTACTAATATTAACAAACTGTGGCAAACGTGACTCTCATTCCTACTTATCTCTGCTCCCTTACTCCTCAGAAATTCATGCCTTGCCAGCAGTGTCTGTATCTGATTTTTTTTCTTAAGTGAGCTTCTATATTAACCATCTTATTTGCAGAGCAGAATCATTCAGCAATCCAGCCAGAAATGCCCATGAGATTTGAAGTTAGCCTGGAAATTTTTCAAAGGACACCAAAGATAACTGCACTGGGTCTTCTATTGCATTTCCATTTTATGGCATCTTTTTATATTCTGTAGTAGGCTTTTCTGAATAAAAATGAGACAGCCTCTTAAGAGGCCTTTTTATTATTTGCATTTGGCAAAAACAGCCTTAATGAGCTGTTAAGAGTCATTCCCCAGTCCTATTGTTGGCGATGCATGGGAGCCTGTAAAGTGTTGAAAAGCCAAAAGACAATTTATGATCCCTGATGCTATCCCTTCCTGAGACAATTCTTCAGAAAGGAAGATATCTGGGGAGGAGGAAGTCCCATTATTTAAATGCCTGACTATCTTTTACTGGAGTCATAACTGTGGAATTTGCTATTTTCATTTCAGAACTGTTTACGCTCCCATGCCTGAGCTGCATGGTCATTCCAGTCTGCAGCGCTAGAGAATAGGAAGATGACTCAAGGAAATTCCCCATTCATTCCCCGGATTGAATAAATAGCATTAAATTCCAAGCAGACCCTAATCAACTTGAAAATACTTTATTTTTATATTTTTTTTCCCCAAGCAGTGCTCATATCTGGAGGCAGCAGCCCCTTCATCAGCACTGCTCTCATTAGCCTGGCCCACACAGATCTGGAAAGTGTAAAGGAACTCGAATTTACTGACATATGGGACAAGAGGTTTATTCAGCATAATGCAGAAAAAAAAAATGAAACAAAGAGTTTCGCAGGTTTCTGCAGCAGAGGGATGTGTGGCTCTTGGCATTGTTTTCACTTTGAAAATGGGCAGCAGCCAGTAAATGTCGGAGGTGTTTGTTTGTGACTGGGGGTGCGGGAGAGACAATCAAATATTTGTGACAAAGGCAAAGACCTTGGATGTTATCATTGACACCCAGACGGCTCAAGAAAAGAGCAAATATTGCATTCATTGTATTGTCTCTTACTGTAAATTGCAAAATGACATCTTTTACCGGGCTCATGTGTATTGATCAGCCTCAGTCCTTACTAACTTAAATACCGTAAATGGATGAGGGATAGGTTGGTCTGTTTGATGGTAATTAAGTGATATTCTCACTGGCTGAACAAACAGATGACCCAATGACACCTCACACTACTGCGATTTTTCTGTTCTGAAAGAACTATAATCACTTCCACTATCCTTAAAAACAAGGAAGGTATTAAAATAGTGAAAGATTAAAAATCCTCTTTAGGAAGTCAGTTTTTATTTGGGAGATATTGTCTTTTCCTGAAACCGAACAGTACTCTCCATTGTGATATTCTCATTGCATGCTTTGCCATATAATCTCAGAACAAATCGGTGTGCGATAAACATCCCATACAGTCACCCAACACCTGGCATTGAAGCATGATATTTAAGGGGAGGGAAAAGTCATTTAAATGGTTAATTAAAGCACCTGGGAAAGTTTGATATGGTGACTGCTAAAAGAAAAAAAAAACAAAAAACCAAATAACAACAAACAAACTCAACCAACAAATGGCTCCAAATGCTGTCCTGCCTCTGATAAGAAACTCTCTGCAACAAACCATCATTCCAGGATACCTGCAGGTCACCCGAAAGATCTTGAGTGGGTGCCAGTTAAAAAGAGAACTCAAAGCTGGTAGAAAAGATTATTAGCCAGCTCCAAGCCCCCTAATCTGAACAGGAGGCGGTTCATTGCCTGATTTTGGTGTGTGGCTCTGCACTCACTGAGGCAGTTCTGTGGAGGACGTGATGGGAACAGTCTCCATGAGTGGGGGCCCCAACTGCACCCCAACCTGGCAGCGGGGGAACTCGTGCCTTCCCTTCCTCTGGGCCTTTGAAGGTGCTGGAAATCACCAATGGGGATGAAGGGAGCAATTCCTGATTTTGAGTACCACCCTGGCACAATTAGACCCAGGCAGGGAGAACTGAGGCTGCTGTTACATTTGGCTTTTCATCTGGTTTCAAAAGACACACAATGTGCTTTATTTGGTTTCAGATGCATAATATGAAAGCTATTTTTTACTAAATAATCAAATGTGTAATTTGATTGCCTTCCTTCTATCGGTACTTGTAATAGTCAATTATGTTCTACTGTAGCAGAAGAAAATGTCCAAAAATAAAGCAACTTGGTCTCACTAAAGGTGCCAGCACAGGTACCGCTTTTTAGTCCTTCCTCTCCTAGGAAGCATGATAAAGTATCAGATCCTGCAGTGATTTTTCCAGATCAAATTCCCATCGATTCTAGCCTGCACCTGATCTCTAAATTTTCAGGAATGATCCTATTTCTCTCTTTGAGTTTGATTCTTCAAATCCCCTGAAACGTCAAGGTCTGATTCTGACCTCGCATCCTGAAACAAGTAGGGTGACTTTAAGACTTCCTCCTTCTTCCACAAATAGCAGTATAACTGCTATATAATTTTTTTTCTTCCATAGGGGAAATATTGCCTTGCTGTTTCGTTCGAGCCCGAGTCCTTTGTCTGAAACGTAATCATCAGCAATTACCCATGTGCAGAGCATTTTGTCACAGTTCCTTACTGCTCACAGCCAACCCTACATAGTAAACAGTCAGATGTGGGGCCGGCCTCTCGCTGGTGTTAGCGGCTGTGAGAAGCGTGACAATAAAACTACACAAATCCACAGCAGCTAGAATCTTGGCTCCGCACTTGGCTTCTGATTATTTAAAAATGTTCTTTCCTTCTGTAATTTTATTTGCATAAAAACACAACACAATAATTTGACGACTACTCACACTCACGCTGTGCGTAGAAGCAAAACAGCTTAACATTGAACAGAACAATCAATTATATTTCTTTTTCTGTTTGAAATCACATGTCTTTCGCTTTCTTTCCTATGCTGTGACTTGCAAAAGTGACTTACAGTGCAGCTGGGTTATGCGGTAAAATGAGTGATTCGTAATTATTCAAAGAAAAGGATTATTCTTCTGTTAACTCGTGGAACAAAGCTTCTCAATAAATGTTGTATTCTGCTATGCACCCAGTGCTTTTGTCCAGTTCATAGCACAAATCATACTGTTCCCGAGTGCTCATCCACAGCAGTATTCTTTAATGCTTAACTCAGTGACCTCACAAAAATAATTGGTGTGAAGCAAATTTACTTAGCCCTCTGCCTTTATTTGCAGACTGAATGGCTCAGAGAATTGTGCATATTGTTTATGGAAATGAAGAGGGAGAAAAGAAAACAGAACGTTTCTCTCCAGATAAAGATGGGCCCATGCACAGAAGAAACACAGGGGCTTAGCATGATGTCCCTGTCTGCATTATAGACACCTAATGAGAGATGCTGATCCACTAATACAACTGCAAATCAGTTCAGTGACTGTGAAAATCCATTCCAGCTGCTGCGATTTAAAACAGTTAACTATTTTTTTTTTTTTACACTGTTCTTACAGTTAAAATTTCAGGTTTAACTGTGAGCTTTGACTAATAATTAACCCCCAGATGTAAATAATAATGATTTATGAGCAGATTTCTGTTATTTACAAGGATAAGGTTTCTGCTATTTACAAGAATAAGCCTGATTCTCATCTCTCTGTATAAATCTGTATTAAAGGTCCTATTTGAAACTTTGGGAGGGTTTCAGCATAAACTGGGTTCCAACCCCAGGCCCTTGTTTCCAACTTAATCTTCATTCTGTGTTGTTAGTGCTGATACAGTCAGCAACCTCGTGGCTGGCAGCTCCTTTCACCCAGAGAGCCTTCAGAGGAAGGGCAGAGCAGGGACTGGGGGTGGGAAGGATGCTGAGGAACAAGAGCAAACCACCGGTTAAGTTGTGCTTGTATATATTTATGTGTATATACATGTAAATCTTCCCCATGGAAAAAAAAAAAGAACACCACAATCGCTTCTTAAAAACCCAGTGATAGACATAACAGAATAGTTTTGCTTGATGTGCATGTGATATAACCATACCACAAAAGCAGCTTACCAAACAGCTTGCAGAGATTAGCTAACAAGAACTAAGCTATTCTTTTCAGAAGGTGTTATTAGCATATTTTTCATCAATACTATACTTAACAGCTACTACATAGCAGGAAGTGGTATTTAACCTCTTGTTACAATGTAACGAGATTACTTTGTATGGTTATGTTACATTCCATTCATAAAGGCCCTCCTGTGTCCAGTTAATTAGATTCACCCTTTGGCAGCATTAACTGGAAGAAAATGCAACAAAATGTATTGGGAATATTGAAATTTTAAGCCTGTTTTGGTTTGTTTTTCTTTAAGGCTATATCGAAAGCAGGGTAAAACTTGAGAGATAAATAGCATTCATTAGATTATTCTGCCAGGTTCTGATGAACATAGAGTTTTAACCATTTAAATCCCCAAAATTAAAGGAAAACTAATTCTCTAAGTTACAGTTATCTGAAATAGATTACATCACCTGATTTTTGAGGCAAACCCAAGTGAAACTGCTTTTCCTTGATTTGACTATAAAACTCTGAGCTACAGGGGTTTCTTTTGCTGCAAGACTTTTGCCTTTCAGTGAATTCAGGCTTGGTTTGGAAAAGGACAGGAGCACATTGAAGACATTGATCTGAATTTAGAGATCGGAATAAAATTGTAAAGTAAGTGAATCTTCTTAGATGTTGTATTTCTGCTTTGAACAACTTCTGTGGTCCTCATGATTTGCTTCCCACCCCCCTGAAAGATTTTCTGGGTTCTGAGATGGGTGCCGGGAATGCTATTTGTTATCTGAAAGATCTAATGTTAATTAACCAAAAATAATATGAATTAAAAGATAAGCTTGCAACCGCTGCACCTAGTTTGGTAGAAAGTTACAGAGCAGCATCTCCCTCGTGTAAAAGGTCTTCTGTGCTTCTGCAAAAAATCTTGGAAAATAATTAAACAACCTTGCTTTTCCATCTTCTGTAAAAACATGGGGTTACCTTTGTGGAAAGGAAAAGAAAAAGAGAAGGGGAAAAAAAGGAACTAATGAAATTCAGCGGTCTATTGTAACAATGCTACTATTTTGCTCTTTGGCTGTACAATGAGCGTGCCTGGCTGGAGCATTACAGGCAGCAGTTTCTGTGCAGCAGCACAAAAGACACATCAGATCTCTCTTTTTTTTTTTTCCTCCTCCTTCTCTCTTTTTTTTTTTTTTTTGCCTTCCACCCACCTTCTTCCAACTCATCAGCACAGCCTCTGTACTCTGAATTTTTTCAAAGCCAAACAAAAATACATGTGAAAAGGAAAAATAGGTTTTCATGGCCAAGATTCAAATTGAAAAATAAATTAGGAAAAATTTGTGCTGGGATTTTTGTTTTCCTGCATGCGAACAGGAAAAATTTGGTTTAGTTCTATCGAACTGCCTTTTAAAAATGTTCTGAAAGGGCTAAACTGCCATTGTGAGTTTTACAGAGCGCCTAGTTAGGTGCGGGAGTTGGATGAGCTAAAATCCTGAAGACACTCGGAGAGCGGTGTGTGATTTACATTTTAAGAGCATGTCAGTGTGGATTAAATCCAAAAGCAAAGTCATACTCAAAAAGGAGAGCGGTGAGTGGCGATCCGGCTGCGTCTCTGAGACTTTCCTCGCTTTTCTCAGCCATGGGTTGGCGTTGGTTGGTGGAGGTGTTATCCAAACCCCTGCTCCTCCCAGGCACCCCCAGCTGAGGCGACAGGACCCTCCTGTACATGCTCCTCATCCTTTCCAGTGCAAAAGGGGCTTTCCCTGCTACATGGGTAGCAATTTTCTGGGCTGCCGGATGGATTCCTTACAGCTTTGAGAGGGAATTCACGGCCGGCTGAGCCACAGCCTCCCAGTAGACTGCCCAGCTGGCAAGCCGGGGCAGGGAATCCGCTCCTGTTTGTCCTTCACACACTGCTACTGCTGCCAAATGTCTTAGAGGAAACCAGCTTTCATCCCAGCTTCCCAACCAGCCCTTTTCTACCCTCCCAGCCCCGGTGTCGGGGTGCAAAGGGAGCACCCAGGAAGGCCACCTTGCCTCATGGTGGGTGCAGAGCCCTCCAGGAGTTCACTCGCCAAACCTGGCACCAGACAAGAGGCGCAGCAACCTCAGCTTTGCCACTGCTTCTTGTTCAGATAAATTCTTTAAAAGCATTTTGTTTGTGTGTTTCCAGGCTGCAAAGTTAATCCAAAGGGACACTGTCAAGGTTAGCGAGCTCAGAATTTGGTTTGACTGGCTGCGTGTTTCCTAATAACTGACTGAAAAGTCTGCAGAGTTCTGCTTTCTTTTCCCCCCAAAGACAAAGATATTTCTTCAGGGAAAATATATCAAAACTGCAGGTTTGACTTCATGGGCAAACCTGCAAAATCTTCGCAGTGTTCGTATATAATAGAGGAAAAGCAAACCAGAATTAAAGGAAGCTCCCTTTTAAAGCTTTCCAAAGGAATCAGGCAATCTAAAGGAAAAAAAAAGAAAAAGCTAAAGCCAGAGAAGGATTTTTATAAATGGTGTACAACTCTTTAAGCAAAACTCTTAGAGATTTAAAAACTAAACAAGCATAGCAGGTGTTTGTCAGTGGATTATGGGGCACTTATTGACTTCTACAGCGGTTCCCACACTTTCCAGGGTCACACTTAAATAGTCTCCCCTCACATCTGCTCCAGCCCCACCAGGTATAGCTGACAAATCCTGACACCCAGACTTTTCTGCTGTAATTAATGTGTGCTGCACTTATCAATTAATCAATGAATAACATATAAGATATGTATCCTCCTATACCTACTTCCAAAATCTTCCTTTCCCCCCATTACTGTGACATTGCTCAGTGAGACAGATCAGGGCAAAGCTTTGGGGTCCTTTGCTTCTAGGTTTTTTTTCAGGAACGAATTGAGGACACTTGTCTGTGTTTCAGGGGCAGCTAAGCCTCTTACTTGTCTACGTTCTTAAACTGTAGTGACAAACTATGCTAATATGAACCCTGAAACTTGCTCCTAATTTCAACAGGATTCTATTTATTTTTTTGACAACATTCCCAGGAAGGCAGAGGCAGCTGTAGTACAGACCCTCAAAGAAATCTTTGCAACACTACGGTCACCATCAACAGATGAATGAATAACTGAGGCATTTGGGGTCCTTAGCATATGAACTCCAAGCTTGCACAGTCCTTCTGCAAGTGCTCCAGAACTGGTCACCTTATCACCGCTAACTGAGGGATCAGCGTTTTATTTTAACATGCTGGTATGGATATGTTGGTATATCCATGGTATGGATATATACATGCTGGTATATCCATGGTATGGATACCGCTAACAAATTAAATGCCTTTTAGTATTTAGTATAAACCACATAGTGTTAAAAAAATAACTTCCCAAGTTTCAGCATATTTTTCATGTCTCTGTATACAACCTGGAACTCTTTAAAATACCACTTCCATTGCTCCTGCTGGTCAGGATGGCAAGCGTACTTTATACACTACTTATCAGGTATGGACCCATAGTATTTTCTCTTATATTGAGATAAAATATTTAACTTTGCATATACAAAACAGTATTTCAGAATGGTTAGAAACACTGTAAATATGAACTGTGAAATGATGGAAATTATTTCAAAAGTTCCATTTCCCCTAATCTCTTATTTTTTCACTTCCAAGGACAATCAAACCAGATTTGATTGTAATTTTCCCCTCTTTTTCCTGCATATTTTTCCCCATTCCCCCTTTCATCCCCACAATGGGGAAAGAGAGAAAACACTTTAAAAAATAACTTTTTTTTTTTTTACAGAAGAGTTATTATCCAAATAACTTCTGAAAAGCAAATTCAAATTGAAAATCTTCATTTTAGCTTTTGAATTCTCGCTTATTTAGTCATTGGCTTAGAATCACAACCAAATCCCTCGGAATTGTTTCTGAAATTAAAGAAAGCCGAGTGCCCTAGCTGGATTTCCAGTTTTGTACAGCCACCACTGGATGTGGACATGGAAATCCACTGCATGAAGACCTGAGCTCACTCCAACAGAATTTACTTCGCTCTTTGTCCTCGTGTACGTATGTGGGTGAGCCAGGCTGCCCAGCCCTCATCTCCCAGACCCCCAGCCCCAGTTCCTCATTCCCAGTCCCATCCCAGTTCCATCCCAGTCCCCATCCCAGCCCCATCCCAGTCCCATCCCAGTTCCCTCCCAGCCGGGAGCTGTCCAGCAAGGGCTGGGCACAATGCGGCTCCTCCAGCAGCAACAGCCGGGGATGCACTGGAAGCCAACAAAACACCGCTTGGCTGCTTTATAATTGGAAAAAAATCAGAAACCGCTTGTTTCCATCACCTGTAGATTTTATAGAGCTGCATCAAGCTCCCAAAGCAAGAAACTGTATAAGGGGAAATGATGTGTGATGAGTCACTCTGTGCTTTATGGGCATAAACACACACAGAGGCACGTACGTTTACAGCCTCGGTGTTTGTGCTGAACAAACAGACTGCAGCCCTTGGTACCCTTTCTCCAGCTGCACAGTGGATGCCTCTCACGCCTTAAATCATCCCTCGAAAGGAAGGTTTCACCTGCACAGGCCACCGTGCAAAACGTTGTTCTGTTTACCTCTCTGTGAAACTTAGTATAATTATATTACAGGTTTATATTTAATAAATGTGTTAAATGGTTCTCTGAATTAACTCAGTCTCTTTCTGCAGGCTTTTCTCAACTACTTTTTTCCCCAGAAGCTGTCCCACATTTTAGGACCCCTTCCAGCTCACTTCTCGCTGGTAAGCCATTAAGCTTAAGAACAAAACACAACACATCTGTACCATTCACTGTGTCAAAAGATAAGGGATAATTATATATAAAGGATCAATTATTTGGCTGTGATTCGGCAAAGTACTGAGTTGTGCACCAAAATGTAAATGTACATGTTCTCCTAGGATTACTTATATGCTTAAACTTAGGCACATGCATAAGCAGTTTGTTGAATCAGGGTCTAAAATGGTACAGTATTGCTCAGGATAAATTATACTGTAAAGCTCATTCTAGAGCACCACAGTAAAATAAATCTTTATCTTCGCTACTTAGTACTAATGAAAAACAATATTATTGGTACTTTTCCTATAGCAATTCACTTAAAGAGAAATGTTGTACAATTACAGAGAATGGCTAACCATGCTTCTCGATCAACTCGATAATTAATAGGAATAGAGAAAAAGCCCTGTATTTCCGAGCGCTGATCAGGCAGCAAAGGCACTCCAAACATCTGAAGAAAAAACAGTTTGTTAATTGCTGTCTAGACAGTTTATTGCTGCAATAAGATCAAAACACAGAATACTGAGGTTTGTGGTATGAATCATGCAGACTAAACAATTGTTTTATTGCATTTACAGAGCACTTGATTTATAACGCAGTCAGCTTGGTAATAAAATTCCTCCATTGTATATCCTGAATAATTTCACCTCTTTTCACATCTCTCTGTTTTAATTCTATACCAAGATGTTTTAAAAACGTCTGGACGGAGGGGGGATTACAGTCATGTACATATAAAGTTACTTATCTTGAGTGTCTGTTCTATCATCACTAAGCATACAGCATTCAGCCGAGCCTTGATCAGCTGATGGAATTGTGGATACACTGAAGAAGAGATTTATTGGGCTGCAGTCCGCAGCGAGTGTGCTAGAGGAAAAGTCAGACTTGCAAGTTTCCACTTCACATTCAGCCAATCAGGCAAGTGACTTTTTATAAAAACTTTATTACTCTATAAAACTTTTTTTTTTACCGAGAAGATTCATCTTCTTCTGTGGGTATCTCTGAAGTTTCAGGGGAGTTTTTCTGGGGATCAAGGAAATTTGGGGATGACAGAAATTCCTCTTGCCTTTATTGAGCACTGAGCTGAGCTAAGGGAATAGCTGCAGGAAATCTGAACCTCTGCAAGGCACCAGCTTTCCGTGGGAGCACAAAGTGATGCTGCCCGTATAAGACAAATTTGGGGTTTTTTTTTCATTTCCTAGTTATTACTAATCGTGATCATCCCAATATCCATGAAAAGCAAAGTAATAATAGAACATATAGTAATTCTGGAGCAAAATCAGACCAGAGACCTAAATGTTGAGAAAACTACAGACTGCAATCCTGGTCTCGTTGAGTACAGTGGAAATGTTGCTGCTGACTTTACTGGGTCACCAATGCACCTACAAATATTTGTAATGTAAAAATCTGCGAATGGTTTCTTGGTAAATCTAACAGTGCTGGAGAAAAGCCACATATTTCTGACTTTATAAAAGCCTGTTTACTAAAATCATGATATAAGAACTCTTTGGGTAAGTTTAGATAAGTATCTTTGACTCAGTATTGGGGGAAAATAATCCTTCTGCAGAGTAACCCTCTCAAGAAGAAGGTCTGTGCTGTCGCATTGTAATAAATAAACGTGAATACTGTAACCGTATTGCAAGTTAAGCTCTGTAAAAGGACAGACCTACCAGGTCTGACCGGTAAAATATGTCTGAAGTGGAGGTGTCTGTGCACGTATCCAAGTGTGCATTCTTCATTAGCTCCTGGTACAAACTGTGCTCCAGAGAAATGACAGAAAACGTCCTGGTATAGGTTTTTACTCCCCTTCATGGTGCACGGAGATCAGTCCCAGCTCTCCAGAATCTCCAAGTATTACACTGCCTGTCTGTCTTGCAATTCTTCTTGTAGCTCTGCAGGAATTTCAGTGTGGCTTCATTTCATGCTACATCTGGAGCTTTAGCTCCACAAAAAGCATAATTAACTTTCCTGAACATCCTTAGTACATGAAGAGATGAAATCACAGGGGACAGATGGTCCCTGAGAAGCGCAGAGGCAGGAGTACATTGCAGAGGAAGAGCACTGAAGGAAGAAGCCAACGTGAGAAAAGGTAGGACTCTGGGTACCAACCCACACGTTGTCTCTCTTATTGATTGATCCTACAGGCTTTTTGTTTCTGGAAAGCAGGAGTCTCCAGAGCACACTCAGTCAAGGAGCCTGTTGAATGCTAGGGGTACAGCTGACGCACTTTCAAAAGAGACCCACTGGTTCTTGGAGATCCAGACAAAATCAGACACACAACCCAGGGAAGAAACAAAGACATTCAGGTAGACGCTCTGTTCCTGAGAATACCACCTCTGTTCTTTCTTCTTCAAACAACAAAGAAATACAAGCAAAGAACAAAAAAGTGCCTCTTTAAATAGCTGATTTATTTAAAAAATAAGTAGCGGTAGACTTCCACAAAAGCAGATAATAAAAGCTGCCATGACTGGGTAGGGCAAGACAGGCAAACGGGTTTCTAGCAGCATAACTCAGTGCCTTGTGAGCAGAGAGATGCTGAAAAGAATACCTGAGATGTAAACAGAATTCGGCGATCTTGCAAGCATTCCAGGAACTGATCATTTAGACTTTGAGGTTCTCATGTATAAAATTGTAAAGTTTATCTATAACATTGATGTCAATAGTGCAGTAAATACAGTTTTCTAGTTTTGAGAGTCCAGATAAATGATTTGTTTATTTTCTATCAAAAGACAGAGTCTGCTGCTGCCTGAGAGGATTTGATATTAAATTAGCTGATGGGAATCAAGGAAACACTTTTCAGAGTCCAACTTCAATGCAAGTGTTTCTTAAACTGACTGAATATTTCTAGAAAAAGTGCCTTTTTATCTTGTGTTGGGACACTGGTTCGTGCTGCTCGAGTTACCGGAGCTTTTCAGTACTGATTCAGGCAGTTTTCTCCTCCAGATCTCTAATGCTTCACGTGTAACACTACGTCAGTCACCAGCACATTAAGCAAATTTGGGGTACCAAGATTCTCTAAGGTCCATCCCCTATGGCAAATGACCTACCAGACAGCTCTTCCCCACCCCACTTTGGATGGTGAAAATGCACTGACAAGAGTCGAGGTATTCTTATGGAGAACTTTAAGAGAAAATTATAGAAATTTGTTTTGCCCATTTTTCAGTCTAATTTTGGCTTACTGATCCCCAGCGGCCTTCAGTGTGTTACTCTAGAGAATGACTTCTCCCACCCGCTCGGTGTGAACTCAGGCAGGAGGGCAGCACAGAGATGTGTCCTCTGGTCCAAAAATATGCTCAGGACAAAAGAATAGAGCAATTTATGGTGAGAAAAGACAGTGAGAGAAGGATTAGTCTAGGGAAACGCACCAAAACATTGTAGCTAATGTGAGCAACAAATGTAGGTGCTGAAAGGCATTGTGGGCCAAAGATCCAGGGAGTTATGGCACGTGACAGCCAGTGCTGCTCCAGCAAAGCACATTTTCTTCCATCAGTGCAGCACAAGCTGTTACAAGCGCATGTACTGGGGGGGCAATCAGCCCTTTGTGCTTTATTTTACATGGCTTTAAATGCTGTTAGAAGTATTTCTGTCATTTATTGCTACTCAATAAAGTTTTATCTTGTGAAAGTCATGATTTATTTACTCCATCTCACAGAACAGACATGTTCTCTCTCCCACATCAGCACTCCTTTACCAGATTCATAAAACGTGTTAACAATTCATTTAAAATTCATATACAAGCCAAGTACAGTTCCTTCCCAAAGCCACACCAAGTAATATAAAGCAGCACGTGCCCTGACACATGGCACACTGTCAACGGGCGCTCTTAAGGTCTCCCTCACTGTAAGTACTTCAGCGTGCTTTAGTAATTGCTCTTGTGTCCAGCCAGCCAAACAACATCTTTCTATTTTCCAGTTATCGCGGGGCTTTTGCTAATTTTCCTTCTCGGCTCCCAGGAAAACACAGATTGTGTGAATAGTTGGTTTACAGAGAGAGCGGTCAAGAATTTATCTCCAGCTTTTCAGTTTATCAACTGCCAGTCTAACGAGGAGCTTTCACCTGCTCAGATGAGACGCAGCTTTTTTCCAATCTGTGTGTCAGGCAAATAAAAACGTGAGAATCAAAGTGAGAGTTTCTATCCCAGTGTACTCCTCTGAGAAAATCACCTTTGCCTGTAGCTCTTCCAATACTCCTCCTGAAAGATGCAATCATTGTGTCACTTCTGGGACCTTTTACTAATGGCTGTGAAGTATCTCTGGTTATTTCCTCTCCCAGTATATTTGGGTTTACTGCAGTATACCTGCTCCCAGCACAGATATGTTCATTTTCCAGCACCAAACTGCCCTGGTTCTGAACCTGGCCAGGGCACGACTTACGGGAACACAACCTCAGACTGTGTTATCCTCCATTATCTCATGATATTTGCATAATTCCCAGCCAAAAGGGGTGTAAGGGATCTGTGATGTCTCTGCAGCATGCTTTTTCCCTTCTATTCCTATTTTAACAGGGCTTTGCACTGGGAAAGATAGCTTGATGTTTGTTCCAGAGGGAAAACTATTAGCAATTTTATTTTTTCTGACCTAAACAGTAATGATAAAATTTTGGGGTGTGGACAGGACCCAAGTGTGTTCTTAAGGCCCTAACTGTCCTTCAAAAGAGCACCCAGCTGGGTGGCTCTGCTCTGTGTGAAGTTAGGAAGAGCCTTTTCTGCATTCCTCACGATGTTGCTACACACATTTGTGCAATATTTGGCTTATTTGTGCAACATAATTAACGAAACATGTCTCGTTGGCACCAGTGTCCCTAAGGACCCTAAAGCAAATGGGAGCCTTTGAAGCCTTAAAGGGTCTTAAAAGCAGAAAATATTTACCGCAAGTTTATTAAACCAGGCTTTACTGGTAATAAATTAGCAGCCTGTAGACATGCTCTTTTCTTGAGTAGCTGACATTATTCTCGTAAAAAATACGATTTGCATAGCATCTTTCAATCTTTCCATTCACAAGCTGCCGACATGCTTTGCTACCAAAGCATCTAAGTTTGGTTAGGTGTCCCTTCCCAAGGCAGGTCCTCTGCAGCAGTGATGAGCTGAGGGACTCCTATTCCCTATTCATACACAATTTTCAGAAAGTCCATGGAAGACATCAAGCCTTATATATATACAGGCGCCGGTAAGCAAAACCCCACACATAACACCATCATGTTATTCCTTTTCCTGGAGCCACTGATCCATGACAATGGAAGCATTTTAAAGACATCGACCCAGAGCCTCAGTTATTGAGCTGGGGGTGGTTGATAGGTTCATTCGGTCCCTACATCTGCAGTTTAGGATATGTGATCTCACCGTGCTGTTTCAAAACCACAAAACACTGGGGTAGGGATGTTTACGGATTTGCACATCCCTTACACTGCACCATTGTATGCTAAATTATATTGAAGCCTCTCCTGAGCTCATTAACAAAAGCCCATTGTTTGGGGGTGTTATACATTCCACATGCTCTGCCTGGGAGTTATGCTTGTTATCATGAAAGTGTTGGCAAGTTTGCACGAGAACTGTTTTCTAGTATTTCTGCTTGCATTTTTAATGACATTTGTGCAGGTGCGCAGTTTTAAAAAGGGCTTTTTTCTGAGGCTACAGAGTTGTTACAAAATTCAGATGGAGCAACAGCCGTTCCCAGCAGTGATTTTTTATTATTTTTTTTTTGGTCGCATCAACTCAGTTTTATTTATTAAGGGTATGTTTCCATTAAATAGGGTATATGAGTTGGGGACAGCTTGTACAGTTCAGTGAGAGCTAAATCAAGCCCAAGGCGTTTGCACTTGAAGATACGTGCAGATATTAATAACTTCATCTTTTTGGTGTAAGTGCTGTCTTAAGTTAATAAACAATTAAGTTTTATTGCAGGATAAAGCCTTATGTGCCAGGCAGTACATTCTTCACTGTGTTTGACATAACCTGATAACTACTCAAAAGCTCCAAGACCTGTGGGCTGAATTGTGGCATCTGTGACCACAGATTCAAGGCAGAAATGGCTCGGCGAAAAACGGGGCTTAGATTATTCTTGCCCCATTACATCTTTCCCACTTCTCATCCCAAGCAGGTTCTCCATCCCTTGTTTTGTGTGTGTGTGTTTAAGCTGGATCACAGCCTGATTTCATAACTACGTGTACCAGCACAGGAAGGACTGTAGTGCATCGAAGAGGAAGCATGGAGGGAATCTTGGATTACTGGAAACCACAGTTGCTTCAAAACTCACCATAACATGAATGTGCAGATAAGGTTAGTCACAGCCTACAAAGTGCAGCTGATGACTGACCCCATGAGAGAATTGCTTCCCAGCAGCATTGTGCAAGGGGCTGATACTCTGTCTTCCTAAATCCTGGAGGGCTGAAGCTTATTTGTACAACAAACAAGGTCCGGTTGGAGAATTGTCCCTCTCTAATATAATTCATCTGTGTATGTATTTAATTGCAAAGAATATATAGCTTTGACTTCTACCGGGTTCCTTCATCAGTGGCCATTACAGTAGTGCTAAATGTTCACTTGGCTTATATTGTGTTAAAAGAATGGCGCTGGGCAGGATTCTAATAAATGCAAATCAGAGGTGAATCATCTAAAATATTTGCAGTTATGGGCACAAGTGGGATCTGAGTCAAGCCACTTGTCCTAGTTTCTGCCACACAAACACTAGCCCTTTATAAATCATTAATTTCCAGACTGTTTATTATCCGGGGGAAGTAACAAAACAGTAGTATCACATAACACATCCTAAGAATGCCTTGTTCATTTTAAGAGCAAATAAAACTAAATAGCACCAAGTTGTTAGTGATGCAGGCTACGATACCAAGCAGAAACACAAAAAGGGGACCTTTTCAGGCTTGAGGCCACAAAATAAACAAGGGAATGGCAAAAAAAAAAAAGCAAAAAAAAAGGTTGGAGAAGAATGGCTTCACATAGATATTCTTCGTTTACTATCATGTGGAAATTGTCTCTGCTCATTATATGGTGGGGCTTTCAGCAGGGACACAGCAGCAGCGCTATTAGAGTGTGAATGGTTTCCACAGCTGCTGTTGCTGTTACCTTTAGCTGCCTTTCTCACAGGAATAATTTAACACCTATCCACAAGCACAGAACAGAGCAGAGACACTGCTTCAAAAAATAATCATCAAAATTAATTACTCCATCAAGAAAGCAAACTTTTTGTTGCTTTGTTAGCACCGTCCCTCCTCTAATGTGTTTGTCATATGTCACCCAGGAGCCCCCTGTGATAAGGTAACAGCATTGATTCCTATCTGAAGGCAGAGAAAGAGTGAGAGAGATGTTTATCTTCAGTATAACTTCAATGAAGTTCAACCTTCTGCACAGCACCGGCTCGAGGAGCACAGAGCAGATCCTGCTGTGGGAAGAGGACGACGCAACTCAGACACTGCCAAGGTGTGAAAATTCAATCATGCACCTCCTTCCAAAATATTATGACTATATAATATATATTACGAGTTGCAACCAGGAAGATGAGGATCAGGTAAAATACACCTGGGATGTATTTAGGATAAATTAGGATTAGGAAATCCTAATTTATTTTGCAGTCTTTCAAGGGATAGTCCTGACAGCTGAGAAATGCAGTTATGTTTTCTTCACAGGTTTGCTAATACAGCAATGCCAGAAACTGGACTGATTGGTACTGTCGAACCTCACCTCGAAAGCACAAAACATATTGGCTTTTTGTCGGTTTAGCTTAAATCACTTCCCAGTTTCACTAGTAAAGAGTCCCTTTTCTGGATGACATTACTGAGTTTATATTGAGCTGACTTATGCTGACCTTATTTGTCAGTAAAGTATCGTACTTCAAAAAGTGATAATAAGAAAAATTGTAATCCAGGCCTCATACATGATTTTGGCCCATATGTTGCTTGTTTTAATCTCTTAAGGTTTCAAAATACTATATATTTACAGTTGCCTTTAAAGTTATTGTTAGTTACAAAATATTACAAACATAGTTTCATCTATAAAAAGCATAATTAAATTAATCTTTACTATACTTATTTTACACCACACAGGAAACATTTTCATCTGATGAAAACCATGGTATAATTGCTACTTTATATCATAAAGTAGATTATAACTTACACTGTCTGCCCTGGCTCCAAAAATCCTTGCAAATTTTAATTCAATTGCTGAAGTTTATCTGGATGAAAGCCTTTGAATTCAATTATTATTCTTCAGTGTGGATTTGTGCCTTTATACAGGTTAGATGGAGTAGTAGTTTTAAACAGAAGTTTAGTGGAAGTCTCAAATTAGGCATTTTATATATTTATATAGGATATATTTAGGATATATTTAGGTATCAACCAGGTTTTAAATGCTGAACATCTGCTTTTTCTAGCTTAGGTTTGCTTAAGTTAGGGTTAAATGTGACTCAAGACCAGAAGATATAAGTAGAGGGAAAATTATTTTGAGGTATTTCTGAATTTCAATGAGAACTGAGCACCTGACCTGCTCAGACTCTTTTGAAAGCCCTCTTACGTGCCTGCCTGTACCTTTCAATGCCTAAATACCTATCAAAACCTGTCAGAACACTTTGGATAAATGTTTAACAGTAAACCCAATAAAATCCCTCTGTTCTCTTTGATTTGTTCTTTCCGCTGCCTGAGAAAATTTTAGATATTTTTGGCACCGAGACATTCCCTGAGGTAGCTCTGCCGGTTTGAATTTTAGCTGAAGATAAGTTAGACATGGGTGCTATTTAAAGGTGTTTTAAAAATTAAACTAATAGAATTAGCCACGTGCTTCTATATTTAGGCATCTTCCAGATTTAAACAGCAAACACTTGGTCAGGGGATGGATCTGCGGCTCCTCTCCGCAGCCAAGGGCTCCGCGGGGCGCTGCAGGAAGCTGAGCAGGCCATTTATTCTCCTATTACAGACCATTCCTGTGTTTATACCATCTTGTTTAGCTTAATCCTAATGCACATCCTAAGACATACCTCTAATACACATCCCAAGACATGTTTATGAAAATTCTTTATAAGCAAAATATTTTACTTCCATTGAGTAGGTTCAGATACAGAACAGCCTCAGTGCTCCGGTCTGGCTCAACGGCACTCTTGCTCTCCCCCTGTGCATCTTTTATTTCAAAATCCAGCCTTCAGCCCACCCACATTACCACAGCAAGATCCAATAATTGTAACATACGGATTCTCGACCAATCTTGTGCTGTTCTTGCTAACCTGTTTGCGAGCAGTAATTATTCTTCAGAAGATTAAATATTATTTAGCTGCAGAAGGTAAGTTCTTAGCTGAAGAATAAGCAGCTGGGGCTTGGACTTATTTTGAAGTTTAATTCTTTAAATGCTTCTTCAGAGTGGATGGTGTATACGGTTATGAAGTGCACATTCCCGAGGTGTGATCCTCCACTGGCTGCCAGTTGGGAAGTCAAATGGGCTCCAATCAATGGCATCATTGAACCAGCTAAGCACTAAAGCCAGGCCTTGGCCTTAAAAAAGATCTTGAACAATTACAGAGCCCACTGACTACATTTGTGGGTGCTCAGCACTTCTGAAAATCAGGCAAGAAGCTTTTAAAGATTAAACAATAGCCCAACTCCAGCAGGAAGTAAAATCATTTAAAATTTGAAGAGAGACACGTAAAAAGGGGACATGACATTCAAGATATATTTTATTATATTAGACAGCAAATTCATAGGAAATGCTTTTTCAGGGAAGTGATTTATTGCACTGTGGGACTTGTGGCCACCGAGACAAGGATTTAAAAAGTTTCACGCACAGACTGGATGACAGAACTATCTTTGTTTAAGTGTTATTGCTAATGGCATTTCTACAAGGGTTGTTTAACCTCAGGCTTCAGGGTCTAATCTATATTCTGATTTTCAGGTCAAGATGAAATGTAATGTGGTGGCTGATTAAGTTGTATGGTCTATTATACATTCTTCCCTGGGAATCAAATCATGTCCAGTATCAAAAGTGGTTAATGAATGAGAGAGGCACCTCCCCACTGCCCTGGTTTAGTGCCACAGAGTAACTTCTGTTGCCCTAAAATCAAGTTGTGGTGTTCAGACACTGTAGGAAGGGAACTATGCAATGCCCTACAGAGAGATTCTGTCTCTAGAAGACAGAGACGATGAGCACAGCAATAATCAGCTACTTGGATAAAAGGTTTCTTTCCTGGATGCCATGATTTGTCCCCAAAGTCTTGCTCCACGCAGGCCCAACCCCACATGCTCAGATTCATCAGGATTCCGGTGGGTGCCACTTCCACACCACTGAACCCGGCCTTCTCCTGCATTATTTATGTTTATTCTTTCCTGGCGGGGGGAAAAAAAAAAAAAAAAGAAGGTGAGAATATTTTACATGCTTTTTAAACTCATAAATAAAACGAATCAAAAGCAATTTGGCAAATCCCTTTTATGGCCAGAGGCCCACTGTGGATCTGCCCACTTAGTTAAGCTCAATCTTGCTGAGGCATCTTTCTACCTCCAAAGGATCTGTCAGTTGGAGCCAATCAATCTTGGTGCCGTCCTACCCTTCCCTAGCCCTAGAATGCGTGTTTCTTTTCATTTGCCCATTACTTCACTTCCTGCCATCTATCTCACTCAAGATTTCTTTTCTTATTTTTAATACCTTTTCCAAGCTGTATCTCCACAATCTATTTACCCACCGTGATCATCAGGCTAAAGCCAGGAAGAGGCTGAAGCTCGTATTCCCACCAGCCTGAAATCTGATACCCTCTGCTTGTTCTAATCACATCATTGATATATCTGGAAAACTGAATGTACACTGGGTTGGATGAATAAATTTCACATAAGAGTGTGATAAACATGGCATTATGCCTCACAGGTATTTGTAGGGGGGAAAGAAGTAAGAAATCAAACCACAAAAAATACATACATTAGCTTCAATTACCCCAAAAAGGTCCAAAATTACCTTAAAGTTATCTGAGATTGTAAAGTATATAAAAATAGGTATATGTGAACACACCGAGAGGATATATAAGAATACTATATATACGCTGGAAATATACATATATACGTATATACATATATACATATATACATATATATATACTGGAAAAATATATATATATATATATATGCTGGAAATGTTCTGTTTACTTTCTGGGGGTTTGTGACCTTAGGGTGAACCCCACAGAGACCCCACATTTTCGAGCTTTTCTTTATTATCACATGTTTTAAGATTACTTTACTGATGTGCAGAAGAAAGGCTTCTCTCACAACCATTTGTTTCTCTAGGAACTTCAGTTCTAAATGAAACATCAAATATCGTGAGAGTTAGTAACATGAAACCAGAGTTTGTATCAAGAAACTGCTTGATATGACTATTGAGTGCTCTGAATAGTAGCCATTCATTTTCAGACGTGCCATCACTGACCAAATAATAGTAAGTTCCCAAAATTATGGCAGTTTGCTTAAAACAGCCTCAAACGCGCACTAGTGAATTAAATATTTTTTTGTTCTCTTTTCTTGGGTGGAATTTCTGTAATATTTCAGAGGTAACGCTTAAGTACATGCAAGGCTTGATTAAATAAAATCAGTTTTTCTTAAATAAATGTTGAATGTAGGGGATAAGGTAGAAGAGCAGCTGGTGGGGCAGCAGGGGCTGGAGCATCAGCTGTTCCCCATTACATCATTGCTGTTGGAGCCCATTTATACTCAGCCCATTGCCTCAGAGCTCCTGGATGTGCCTGAGGAGAAAGCTGAAGGCTTGGTATGTATGTGGGAGAAGATGCTCTAGCCATGAAGCCAGAAAGAGCTGGATGTTCCACCCCTTAGGAATTATGAAGACTTAAACAGGTGACTTTATGGATGCCTCTGTCCTTATGATACCGGCTGTGTTGCCGTCGCACGCTTTGGCTGGACTGTGCACTAGGGAGTTAGTGAATCAGCACCTTCAGGGTTTTTAACCAGTGTAAATTCAATGTAGAGCTATGGCAGAAGATGGAGAGGAGGCTGAATCGCCCCCTGGGACAAACAAACCTTTTGTTTGTGCTATGATATTAGGGATCCTTTTCTTTTTTCATGAGACTTTCAAGTCCTTCCTAAGTCTTTATCTACATAAAGTCTTATTTTGGAGTTGCTGCTTCTGGTTACCTCTGTAGATAACAGAAGTATTTGGAAGTTGCTTAACCTCGGGGAACACCTCCAGTGTTGATTCTTTTTTTTTTTTTTAAATTATGGCCATACTACACAATTCCTTAACCTGAGGTAAATCCAGTCCAGCCTAGGAAACTGTATCCTGGTTTACTCATTCAGAGTACTCTTTTGAGAGGCTGTGTGTTTGTGTACGGCTGCCTCAGGCTATTGCAGCAGAATTCCTTGCGCTGAAGCAATTCCATTCATACAGACAGGGCCTGAAATAAGGCGCAGTGGGGCAATGAGCAGCTTGTCAGTATTAGCCAGTAGCTGAAACGTAAACCCTACCCAATCCCAATATAGTTCTCTTTACACACTGCCCTGCTATTGCGAATAAAAATATAGAGGAACAAAGCTGGATGGAGAAATTCCCATCACTTACACATGCACTAAGCACCTGACAGATCTGCCCCCTTTTCTGAAAGAGCTACAGAACGCATTAATTGAGCTTCAGGGTGGCTGATAATCACGTAATTGCAGACTAATTTCCCCTTTCCTAGAGGTGAAGTTACATTGGTGGCAAAAGGAGAAAAAACCCCAACCCTGCACAGCGTTCCCAAAAGCGGACATCGCTCCGGAACACACCCACCTGATCCAGCCCTGTCCAGGGCTCCGTTAGTGAGGACCTAATGACAGGGAGAGAGCTGGGTGGTGCTGTGTGGTGGTTGGCAGAGGGTGCCTGGGGTGGTCCCCACACGCCTCCCCTCATTCCTGCATGGACCCACAAGCATTTTTTGTGGCTGTGGTCTGAGGAAGGGATCCAGCTGAGCTAGCAACTTTTTTTTCTTTTTTTTTTTTTTTTAACTGGGTTATTTTTCAGCCGGTACAGCATAAAAAGAACAAAAGAGAGGTGAGAGCAGAAGCTGCTCTGGCCATGATGCTATTTAGTGCTCAAATGTTGTCAATCTAAACTGGGAGGCTTTGGCTCTGTGAGTATGAAAACCCTCTCTGAAGACTTCATGCCACAACCCTTTTTCTTTCCGTCTCTGGCTGGAAACAAGGATGGTGCTAAGTGGGTTCATCCCAAGCTGGATGAAGCCACTTGGGATTTGTCATTATTCTGTATTTACACAGTTCTGGGCATACCGACTGCCCAAAATAAATAGCGAGGGGGAAATGAGGGGGATAGACTGCTCCTTGGTTATTCTCGGTGGCAATACCATTCCTGAGAGCAACGTTAGCATTCAAAATCCAAGTTATTCAGCCTTGATTTCACTATTACTAACACTGAGGTCAAAGAAACAATTTCTTCTAAAGCCTGTCTGGGATAACCAGCGTTCAGTATTTTGCATGCGGTGGGTGAGGTTGCTCCACCTCGGCACTCAGTTCTTCTTTCGCTATGTCATATGGAAGTAACACCCTGCACCTTGATGATGCATGATCAGGTCTTCCAACCCCCAGGCAATAACTTTAAACCTTCTTTGCCATGGCTGTAGAGATGATAAGTATGTGTTTCTTAAGATTACTTCAGATGGTCTCTGAACGCCTAAGTTCTTCCTAATCTTTTGCTTTTCCCAAAATAATAAAAAAGCTTTCTCAGCCATCTTAAAACCAATTGGGAGGCCGATAGCTTCAGACTCCAACTGCAGCTTCGAAGTGTTTGTAGGAAACAAGTCTACAAATTTATTTAGTGTATGAAAAATGATTTTCTAAAAAAAAAAAACCATACGAAATGTTCTGTTTCATCTAATTCTCTGTATTGATTTCTCTGGCATCATCTTCTTCCCTCTCTTTTTCTTCTTTCAAGGCATTTCTATTTTTTTCAAACGCACAAAACCCTCTTTCTTTTACAAAACAGAACAAAGAAGTTTTCCCTCCCAACCAGTAATTTCGCTTTCTTTTGCAATTGTAAGAAGAAACTCCTGAAAAATCAATATATTGCTGCCAAGTCATACGCAATCAGGAATGGAGCAAGCTTAGCAAATAAAGACAATTGCGATTTTTTTCCTCTCTTTGGTCACCTTTTAGTACATGCAAGGTGACTGCCAATCACTTCGTTGCCTCTGGTTTGCTTCCCCAACTCCACCTATTCTCCCCTTCTACCTGAAAATTTACAAGTTAATCTTGGAGATTAAAAGAAAAGTTTGAAAAGGATTGTTCTTGCAGACTAAATTCCTGATGTCCTAAATTACAGCAACCCCCACCCCGAAGTGATTGGCTCCTTAAAGTAATCTGACCCCTCTCAATTAACTAGCACAGAGATAAAGATTGCTTATGCTAAAGTTGTCACATTACACCAGGCTTAGAAATTGGAAAATCTCAAGTAAAAGAAAGATATGTTCAATTGTATTGGATAGTTTCAACATATATCAATATCTGGATACAATTTACTCTCCTGATGTGCAAAATTGAGTGAATTTATGCACCTAAACCTAACGAGAAGGGCTTCTTGTCGAATAACCACTTTAATTAAAATGTATAAGAGACCATTTACTAGCTGAAGCCTTGAGAGAGCTAAGGTCCTTGTTGCTTTTTTCAGGGCACAACTGTCATCTGCAAAATAAACACACAGAGTTTTTGAAGCTCTACAAGTCCAAGGGGAACAGAAAAAGATGTTTTACCAACTTGATTTGCACCTGCAATTAAAGAGACATGCTGGCTGGGCTGATTTACACTGAAACTTAATTGCAAGCATAAATCTCGTGTATACAAATGACATATAAATAAAACCTCTCCTAGATAACCACAATCTGTTACACAAAGGAGCCAAGAGTCCCATTTCTCCTTTTTGTTCATAGTAATAGGTCTCACTTTGGGACATGGAATTACTTTAATGCATTTGTCTTCTTCCCTGAAAATACTTATACTGCAGGTTGTCAAAAAAAAAAACCAAACAAAAAGAACAGGATCTAATTTGTCCTGGAGTACCTTTAAACAGAGATACTGCTAACAATTAATCAGCAGAAAGAGTGTGAGGTAACACAAGTATGTGGGTTACAATTTATTAACTGTAATTCCAGCTTCTCTGAGCACCCTGTAAAGGTGCTTTGCTGCTCATGAGGTTTTTTAGGGAGCCAGGATTGAGTGTTACGAAGGGGATTGGGTGTAATGTCAGGGGATTATAGATTTGCTGAGGCCATCTTTCTTTTCTAAACAGTATTTCATGTTTGGAAGGCACTTTGAGATTCCAAAGGTGAGGTGGTCCGGCTTTCTTTCCACCACAACCTTTTGATGAAACCCAAAAAACCGAACACCCAACAAAGAACAAAACGCAACTCAAGCTGAATATTTTCCTTGAAAATAACATCTCGCACAACTTTTTTCCGTATAATCTTCAATGTCTGTGAGCTTTGGAGGAGCCTGGACAAGGAGATTGTATGAGGCTATGATGTAGAGGGACTGAAGATGCCTAAAGTCATTTCATGCCTGGACCAGAACAGAGCACCCTCTCAATAATGTTGATGTATTTATGGGGGCTTCTATTGAAATAGCGTCACATATTCTGAGCGTTGAGTTTTAATTTCATTTTGTCACACGGTTAGTGGGCTGCTAGATTTTTGTTTTTCTTTCACAAAATATACTCTTTAGGTTTTTCCTCCTTGAGTTATGAGCCTGCTGTTATGCTGATAAGCCTTTCATGGTGTGACCTACTTAAACAGAGCTCTGGTGGCTCCAGGCTCACAGTAGTACAAAGACTAAAGGCCACAAACAAGAAAAGATATCATATGAAAAAAAAAAAGTTTTCAGGCTTTTGTCCTTTACATGCTGCAAGGTGTCAAGCACTGAACCAGCGCCGAGACCATTGTTCAACCAACTGCTCTTTTCAAATGCAAATGTCTGCAAAAGCCATGTCAGCAAAAAGAATTCTTTGCTTAAACTGTGGCTCCTAGCTTATATCCTACAATAAAACCTGAGGCCTATTAGTCCATACTTAGGACTTCTTACTAGGTTTTAAAGGTCCTTTCAGGCACAGTTTTAGCCTAATCTGGCTGTCTCACTAGCATGGGCAAGATTATGAAGCTGCAAGGTTATGTTGCCTTTGATTTGCAAATGTATGTCAAAAGTCTGGTTTATAGTTTCCACCAGTGCAATTGTCTCTTAAAAAATATCTTTCCACAGAAGGCACTGGAGCGACACAGGACTAGCTACGTCCACACAGGAAACGGGATCAAGGATTTCCAAAGGTCTGTTGATTTTTCAGCTTTCATGCTCGGAAGATATATTTCCTTTGAAGTGTCTCAAATAGGGTAGTATCCAATTATAATTGTAATCCCAATCTAATTCAATCAGGGACTCTAATTATAGCTGATCTGTCCCTTAATCTAGTTAAAGTCTGTAGAGTAGACCGCACCTTAGCTAACATAACTAAATTAAAAATCAAGTTGTTGAACACTTGTAATGGGGGATAACCAAGTTACAGTCAGAACTAGCTGCAAAGTGGGAGGTTTGCAAGGGAAATTGGCTGATCTTCATTTAATGTCCAAAGCCTTCATCAGTCCTCCTCGCAGCTAACTCTGCAGAGCTTCTCATTATAAAGGGGTTTTAAAAAGTACTTTTGGGTTGAGCCAGATACAGCAGTTATTTTAGCTTTGTCTGGTTGGTTTCTCCCTCTTGAAAGTCTCGTTCGGGCTCCCCCAGCAATGGGCTCAGCGGTACCGAGGCAATGGCACCTCACCTGCTCGCTCTGTGACCTGGAGCAACCAGGCAGACACCCAGGTCTGGCACAAATCCACCCTCACCCGTCCTCCTCTATGAATAAAACCTTACTCGAAGAGCTTCCGTGCAGTGGACGTAGAGGGGCAGCAGGTAGATGACCTGACGTACATCAGCGACGCACCATGCTGCATCATTTTAAATACCACAGGGAATAATCAGACAGTCTTAAGGGTCTTGTGGGTTGTAAAAATCAGGCAGATTGTCAAAGAGCTGTAAGGGGAACTTTGCAGAAAGTGGTAGCTCTGCTAGCAGTTGTGCTGCATCGGACTGGCGTTAGAAAACACATCGCTCTGGTTAAATCCATGCTAAAACCAGCAGGTCCTAAACCAGTTCAATCAGCCAGCATGGATGGGGTTGCAATGAAGCAACTGAGCTTCATAGGTGGGAATAGTTTAGGGTTGTGGGCTTTTAGTTCGGTTGTTTGGGGTTTTTTAATTTATACCAGAATGGCCTGGTTGAAATTACCTCGGCCAACAAAACGGCAAAGATGTCCTATTGTGTTTAATCATACTTGGGTGCAGCTATTAAATTTATTTAGTTCTGTCCTGATTGCCAGTTGCTCAGTTTCAATGTATTTACCCACCACTTCCAGGCTCCCGCTTTCAGTTCTAAGGGCTGTACTTAAGCTGCCTTGATGAAGACTGAAGTCTGCTTCAACCATTTCACGAGACAAGGTATGAACTGACACTCAACAATCGTCTCCTTTGTTTGAGAAGAAAATTGAGTAGTAACACTGTCTCTTGCTGGAAGTGGTATAGGACAGCGAGAACACCTTGGAGAAAATACCAGTTTACCTCAGTTTCGCCTGAACTCTCTAATCTGATTTAAGACTTATCTACAAAGGCATAAGCATTTGCAAGTGTAGCTACATGGCTATACAGCATCCAGACTGAATCAACCCTCTGGGATTATAGCATCATACCTGCAGCCTGATTTTTTTTTTTGGTGATAAATCTTCTTGTGTAAAGAAATTCAAATGTAATTTTTCAGTTGTCCAACCTAAGTAGCAATACTGAATAATACCAAAAGTGTAGTCTTAATTTTAGTGAGCTCATTCTACTGCGGCACTTCAGTATCTCTATGAAAAGCCAGACAAAATCCTTTTAATCATTCATTTAACGGAATGGTATTGGAAATTTCATCAAAATGGATCTATGTGTTTAAATCAGAATTTCTTGAAATAACATTACTTATGGCAGGGAACACACTGCCATCTTTGAGTCCTGGTCAAGAATTGATCTGTAAAAAGTTGGAGTGAGGAGAAGGAAGAGATGACTTTCTTCCAAACTTTATTCTCAGTACAAGATCCATAAATTGTGAAGATAAGATACCATTTACAATAAATTGTTCAGCTGTTCAAGAGTGACCATAGTATTGTACTCCCTCTGTTTCCCCCCTTATTCCTGGCATAAAGCCTACGATCTAAGCCTGATCATTTTAGATATTTAAGTCATCATTCTGCAACTAAGCCAACACCACAATAAAATTGCAATTCATAGATTTTTGTCCTTTTTCTTTCAGACTGTCATTGGGATAATTTTGTGTTGACTTCGTTCTATACATGGTTTTAAGTGTTAATGTTTTGGTTTGTTTTTTTCTACTGCCTTCCAGCTATAACCATTGAAGGCAGGGGGGTTGGGGATTTTTTTAGTTGTTAATTTTTGGGGTTTTTTTTAAATAAAAACTTAAAGCCAAGCTATCAAAGATCAGATGGCACCTCCAAAACCTGCTGATGCTCTGAGTATCCACTGATAATTGGTTGTCAGTCCTCCATTAGGTGTGACAGGAACCAAATCCACTCGCATGGAAACTAGCCAAATCTAGGACTGGGATGTAACTAATAAAACTAAATGGTGCTCTAGCAAAAGAATTGGAATTAGGTCTACAATGAAAAAAAAAATCTTATTAATCATACTTGTAAAAGCAGAAAATGAGAGCTGATTTTACTAAGTAAAAGACCATTGCTAAGTGGTATTTTGACATCTGAAAATAATTCAATTTCAATCTTGGTTCTTCACTGACACTAACAAGGAAATACACAATTCTCTCTCTGAGCTCTTGCTTCAAGCCATCCCTGCACAGGCAGTTGCAGACCACTCGAGCCCAGATAGAAGATTTTTTGTGCAACCACCATGAACAGAGACCTGGGAGGAGCTTGGAACCAAGCTCAGTCCTCTGCTAGGACAGACAACGTGTTCTATGTGCCTCTCATCAGCTGCTTTTTAGGATAACGTAACGGCACACTGCATCGACAAATTGATTACGAAGCAATACACTGTGCAATTCACTCACAGTGAATTATATCAGATTGTAAGGATATATGAGGGAGGTTGTCCTAATTTGTTGCCTGCTAAGTTGTATTTAGTATTGCCATCTGATAAATATTTCATGATCACGCTCAGATACGGTTTGATATTCACTAAAAAAAATACATTTCACCTTGTAATCAAACCCCATTAGCCCAGTTCCCAGTTCCCAAGGGGATTTACCACAGGCAAACGTCACCGCAAAGGAGGCAGGGGCCGCTGAGACTCCCTGACACCACTGCTGCTGGCTCTATGTTTCCCCTGTAAAAATGGGTAATAATTAAACATCTCCAAAGGCTCCATTACAGCTTAGTGCTAAAAAAAAAGTTTTGTGTACCTTGTCTGGAAGGAAATGGTCTTGCAAGATTCCTATTACTATCTGTGATCTACCATCAGGTCATGAAATTCAGTGAAGATGGCACTGCAATGACAAGTTACACTTACCTCTGATCTTCCATTTCTTCAGAAGCAAGTAAGTGTTTGGAAATGAACAAATATTGCAGAATAGGGGCAAATGCTACTCATTTAACTCACAGTTAATCCATTCTTTAAAATACTTGGTTTGTATTCCTGGGCAAAGCTAGATCTCATTCTATAGACTGCACTGCCATCTGATACAAGATTTTACACGATGACACTTCTCATGCTGTGAGAAATAGAGCTGATAATGTTTACTCTTGCCTAGATGAAACGCCTGGGCATTTTAACAAACATCCAGAGATGTGTTTGTTTACCTGCCTAGCCCACATGCCACTCATTCCTCCTGGCTGGGGGGCCAGTTGGTGGTTCTTCCAAAAAGTTACAATTCCTACCCTATTCCTTCACTTGCTTAGGAGAGCTAAGGTTTGAAAGATGCTTCATCTGTCTTCCATCAGACGCACCTTTGGCAAAATGTGTTTTAGATGTAACAGCCCAGAAGCCATTAGAATCAGCAGTCCATAAGCTGCATTAGCAGCACCGTTATGAAGGTGGCACTTCCATAGCATTTATAAAATCTTAAAACTGGCAGCGCTGTCGGCCTTCGTCCAAGAGGCTGTGTTTACAAAAGGAAGGGTAACTACGACCTTTGACTTGTTACACAGCCGTACTGTAATAGACGTGCGACTTGCCACCCCAAAACTCCTCCTCCACTCTTCAGTCCCATCATCAATGGCTGAATATTGATTGTAAAACATAACGGTGTAAAATAATGTGATCTCTTTACAGTAACCACAGCGAAGGGAGCTGGAGTGAACAGTGGGCACGGGGCAATGAGACAACTAAAGAGTCTCCCAAGCACTAACACAAGAGGACTTGCTCCTGTCAGAAAGCTCCAAACCAATATAGATGGCTACTCACACTTAGCAACGAGTTATTAAGTAATAACAGTTTGGTGATGCTGTTACATGGACACTGTTTAGTGATGAGAGGAAAATATGAAGCTCTGTTACTACCTTTGATTCGGATCTTCACTACTGTTTTACTTAATATTTTGGCTCCTAAATGTTTAGGACAGTGTGTCCAAGGGAATTCACTGCCTAAATCCCTTTGGGATATTCAAAAGAATTAGCACGAAACATTTCAGCACAGGGATAAAAAAATGGAAGAAAATTTGGGAGAGTTTCTAAATTTAACCTAAAACTTATTCATGAGCAGGTGTGCCTCTTCATTATATTGGCCTGCAAACACATACAAAGTAGGACCATTGCCCTAGTGAGAATAGTTGCGTTTGTATTAACAATTTAACGTAGAAAGTACTTTAGCTATATTGTGGCTGCAATAACTGCAGCTGTACTAAAAGCATTTACTCGGTCAAGAAGCAAGTTTTTCTCTGAGTAGTTGGCTAAGGAAGACTGTTTCTAAATATTCACACTCTGTCATTCTCCCACTCAATGTTTTCCCTGCTCAATCCAATACCCACAGCCTGTTGGGTGGCTGATGCCAGTGCATGCGGATCTGGAGCGACCATTTGGCTGATGGGTCAGCAGCGCGTACGTACTGTCTGCCTTGCTGGCTGCCATGTGGCTAAGGCTTGAATCATAATTCTTTTTTTCAATAAGGACGTTAATTTTTACCTTTCTTCCTTATCCAGGTGTTGGTTTTCACACAGTTTACATGGACTCATCTCTTTGAAACTGCTCCCCTATTATCAGGCTTGAGTGAAGTGGGCAGCAGCTTCAAAAGTCATCAGGAGGATGGATGGATGGACGGATGGACCATGGAAAAATGTGATCCTTATTTTCTTACAAAGTGAGAAAAAATACATCCCGTAACTACCACAGTTATAACAGTATAAATAAATGCTTAAAAAGAGTGTCTCCTGACTTCAGAGTCAGTTAGAGTCTAGTTGGGAGAAGTCTTACCAACATGCAATTTAACAGACTTATTATCCACTTCTGAATTTGAATGTCTGAGTCTCTGTATTCAATCTTGATTAACTGGCCCAACAATGAATGTTAATTACTCTGATTTACATTACCTACAGGGCTATGGTCAACTTCAGATCAACAAACCTGAGGCTTCCTAAACGTGTTCCAACAGGGTGACATTCAAGTTGTCTTCCACGTACTGAAGATAAGCCCTGAGAACCTACATGGGAAGATCTACCTTGGAATGAGCTGCAGTGAGGGACAGAGGGAAGAATAAAGAAGGAAAGTGAACTGCTAGTATGCCTCAAAGTATACTAAGACTTTTATTTTCTTTCCCTCTTCAAGCTATAAAGGTGTAGGTAATACATAGTGTAACTTAGGAAATGGTATTTTTATTTACATTTAATTCTGAATTTAGCAAAAAAGGTTAACAAAGTTTTAAAGTTGTATTCTTCCCACCAATAAACTGAGCTGATCAGAGAAGGACCGCACAGGATTTAAGACAATGTGTGTGTATGGAGGTATATATACCCATATACAAATGTGTGTGTATATGTATTTTCTGTATCTCCCCACAAACATAATTATCAGATTTCCCATAGTCCTAATCATTTTGCAGTGACATTCCTGAAGACAAGAATTTCCATGGCTGGGCAGAGATGTGGTTCCTGCCGCCGGCAACAGTTTCTTGTGGCAATGAGTTCCACGTGCTCATAATACATGGTGTTAAAAAAGCCTCCTTTTATCAGCTTGGAAGGTGGGGCTGGGCTGCTCTTGGAAGTATGCCTATCAAGAACGATGCCTCGGCTCTGTTGGTGGTAGAAGATTGTTCCTCTGGACTTTTCTTAAAAAAATAAATAAATGTCAAGCCAGGAAAGGAAGCCTGCTTTTTTTCAAATCCAGAAGCTGTAATCACGCTAATCCGTATGACCGTGCTAAAGCCAAGCAACATGCCTTCTGCATGTGATGTAATCATTCGATGTAGCCTATTTATAATCACCACTGTCTGGGAACACCTTCCACAAAAATATAATCAGGAGAGTTTTTCCTTGGTCACATTCCTGCTCTTCCTTCCTACACTTTCTCAGTCACTTGTGCTTTCTCCTACTTTTTCTGTCTTCCCAGAGTTAAACACAGCAGCATCCCTCGCTTTTTTAGTTTTCATCGTAAGCAAACACTTTCCGTGTCTTCCGTTCTTTCAGAATGTTATATTCATACCGAGTGAAATCCCAATCCTTTGAAATCAATACCAAAACTTCAATTGATTTCATATAATATATTCTTTGAAATTCAGCACAAATGCTCCATGTGACTTGTCTATTTTAAATATGGATCTGCTGTCCAGGGCTCTCTGTCTCTCAGCTTGATACATAAAACAGTGTGTTTAATAAATTCGGCGGTGCGGGTTGGTAGCATTTTGTGTAATAAATGCAAATCTGTTGGTTATACTGAGCACATCAAGTGTAAAAGGAGAAAATTCATCAATATAAATCTCTATCTGCGGATCAATTGGTATCGATCCTATTTAACAGTCTGTTTCCTCAGGACAAGCTTTGGAAACAAAGAGCATTTCAAAATGCTGGTTAAACAAACAAATGTATAGAAGCTCTTTGGGCAACGTGGGGGTGGAGTAATCACCAGATAAAAATGCTCAGAGTGATTTTAAATACCCGTTAATCTCTTCTATTTTATATTAGTAAATACAAACTTTGTCTTCATGGAACAGGTCCCTTAAAGTACACCTTGAGTTGGGGTTTGTAAAACCATTATTTGTTTGCAGAGGAAAAGGCGAGGGAAGTGGACTGAAAAACAAGATGCGCTCTTTACCTCTGTCTACAATGTTAAGATATTTTGATGGATCCTCAGTGCAAAATACAGCTCTCCTTCCACACACATCAAAAAAAAAAGGAATAATCCTGAGCAGTGCCTCGGACACTTGGCGTGACTGTACGCACAGGCACAAACTTTTGACTGTAATAAATGTAGTACAAACCCATGGTTTTTTCAAAGGTAAAAACAGCAGTAAAGCACTGAGAGTGTGGTGGTGTGCAACTGTGTGGCCTCATTAGGTGCCACTGCTTCCTCTCTCCACCTTCCTGCTGTTCAAGAAGATTTGGGTTTTCAACTCTCCACCACCTTTCTGAATCCCACGTCATCTCAGAGGGATGTTTGTCCTCACAACAGCTTTGCAGCTGGGGAAACGTCACCTTCAGTTCACGAGTGGGAAACTGAGGCACAGACTCTGGTGAAGTGCCTGCAGGCGGCAAGTGCGTACTGAGCACAGCTTCAACTAAACCTACATGCAAACCCCTTACCCAACCTTTCCAAACCAACAAAATCATCTCTTCACCAAATCAATCTCTCTGCGGTGTCTTTTTTGCAATCCATTTCATTTTTCAATCATAGGTGGGGGGTGACGTGGGGGTCATACACAAAAACCAAAGGCAATCGTCCTGCGAAGATTTTACAATCCACATACCCACTTATTTGAGGATTCTCCCATTTTTTTCTTTTTTTGCTCCCTATCTGGATCCAGCGGGATCAGGGGAGTAGAGGGCTGCTCTGTATCACTGGGGGCTTTCCAGGGAATCCGAGCTCCGCGGAGCTCATCCCGCAGCCGCTCCCATCGCCGGGGCCACCCAGCCAGGGGGACCCAAGGGCCGCGGCAGAGAGGCAGTCACTGCTGGGTACCCTACACAGGCAGCTGATTCCAGGAAAAACACTTTCCAAGTGTTGCTTTTCCACTTGCTTCAAGTTTTCACATGGATCTTTTACACGCCTAACGTTTTTATTTGCTGTTAAAAAAACACTATTGGCCCAACGTTGTCGGCTTCCCAGCAAGCGAGACTTAAAAGCGGTCTTTAAACAAATGAACCAACGCCGGGCGTAATTACTCGCCGCCTGCATCCTCTTTTAAAGCCCCTTAAGCAGGCGAACACCGCCACGAGACCCCGGGCTCGTCCCTTCGGTGGTTTGGTTTTTTTTCCCCCTTTTCCACGTTATCTAAGGAGAAAGGGAAGAATTAGCATTGTCTGGGGAGGGGAGGGAGGGAGGAAAGAAAAAGAGAGGGGGGAAAGAAAAAGAGAAAAAGAGAGGGGGGAAAGAAAAAAAGAGGGGGGAAAGAAAAAAAAGAGGGGGGAAAGAAAAAAAAGAGGGGGAAAAGAAAAAGAGAAAAAGAGAGGGGGAAAAGAGAAAAAGAGGTGGGGGGAAGAAGTCTTTAAAGCCCAACGTAATAAAGCGCAGGTGAGCTAACAAAGGTGGGGTCCCCCCGCAGCCTGGAAAGAGGGTTGTTTGTTTCCTGGCCGGGCCGGGGGCTGCTCCCCCCGCTGCCCGCACGCCTTTGTGGCCGCGCAGGGACTACATCGCCCGTCGTGCCCCGCTGCGCCCCGATCAATGGCCCTTATTTGAATAATCTGTGAGCCCTTGGACTCAGGCCAATCAGCTGTCAGGGACCCATGATAAATCGCAATGCATTATTGATAATCATAATTACTCTGACATGCGCATTCCGCCCAATGGGGGTAATTTCCCAACTCTAGGAATTTGTTGTGAAGAGGAAAAATAATTGCTACTATTTTGCTCCCGATGCTGGTGCACCATGTCGCGACGGAAGCAGGCGAAGCCCCAGCACATCAACTCCGAGGAGCAGCCCCCAGATGCTGCAAGTGGTAAGAGGCGAAGGGAGCCGAGAGCCGCCGCGGGTCCCAACTTCGGCGGTGCGGGCGGCGGCGAGGGGCGCTGCCCGGGGGGGCTCTTTCCACCCTCGTGTTTCACCCCTCGCTCTTTTCCCCTCACCTCCACCCTTCCTGAAGGCTTTTTTAGGGGAGGCATTTCAATCCCCGCGGGGCTGAGCGGGGCACGGGACCCCTCGGGGTGCCCCGCCGGGGGGGGTGGGGGTGTGTAACGCGGTTGAAGCAGCTCCGGGGCGCAGCGCTGCGCGGGGCGCGGTGTTCCCCGAAGGGCAGCACCTCTCGACGTGGGTTACTCCTCGTCCTGCCCGGCTGGTGGCCCCGCAATGCCCCGCAGCCCCGGTCCCGCGGAGCCTGACCGCCCCGGGGATGCTCCGGGGGTGCGGGGTGCGTCCTCATGGGAGGGGAGCCCCAAAGCCTCCCTACGGCAGAGGATGGGGAAAACGGGGGTGGGGGGTGCGAGCAGCCTTCGCAAGGGTAGGAAAGGGCTCAAGTTTGTTTTCCCCGATCTATTTCATACTTTCTCGGTAGTTTTTAGAATTTTTGCGGTTTTTTTTTTTTTCTTTAAATTAAAAAAAAAAATTCTCTCGGACTATTTTTGTTGGCGATCACCATCGCCCTGGACCTTTTGTAGCTTGACCTCCAGCCATCTTTGATTTCCGACTTCCTAAAATAACTCCGGTGAGCTAATGTGGGGTGTGCGGGAGCGCTTTGTATTGGGGCGGGGGGGCATTTTTTCGCTAGCGCAAATCTCTGCCCCACCTTTTTAGGGGACCTCGCACCCCTTTGCCTTCCTAAGCGAAGAGGAAAGGATGGATTTGCGCTCAAATTAGCCCTGATCTCCCGGGGGTGGGGGGGGCACGCATTGCCGGTGCCCCCCAGGAGAGAGGGGAAGGGGGTGCCGGAGCGTGCGCGGCTCCGCCGGGGGAAGCGGCCCCTCCCGGGCGGCTCTGTCCCCGCAGCGACGCCCTCGGTGCCGCTCCCGAACGGGAGAGCCGGGGGGGGGGGCACGTCCCGGGGGGGGGGGGGGGGGGGGGTAGGGGAGGCTGGCGGGGACCTGACCCCCACTGCAGTTGTAACCAGTTGTGGTCGTACTCAAACACTTCTGTGACACCCCCCCCCCACTCCCCCCAGAACTTTCTTTGGGATCTCAGCCTTCCTAAGGGACTGGTTTGTGGGGTTTTTTTCAGTCTCTAGACTTGATCACTGCACGTTACAGGAGTTCCTTATTCCCGGCCCGCAGGAGGTTCTGGCTCTTAATTTTTTTTTTTCCCTCCCCCCCCACCCCTTCTTTGAGTCGAAATGTGCAATTGTTGGGTCCGGTTAATGGTGACTTAAGAAACAGCGAAGCTGGCCAGAAGGCAATAAATCCCATGTTTAATGCATGACTGTTTTCCTTTGTGCATATGGTTAGGTTGGGGGATGGAGGTGATGTTTCCACATGTAAATCTCTGCCCGCTGCTGGAAAGCCACCTCCGGGGCCGCGCTGAAACAAAAGGGTTAATCAGTGCTGGTGCTGCGCGCTCGGGGCGGGAGCATCGCTGCACACCGAGCTCCGCGGGGCAGTGCCCGGCTGCTGCTTTTTGTTGTTGTTGTGGGGGCTTTGCTTTTTTTCCCCCCTTTTCTCCCCCCCCCCCCCCCCCCCTTTTAACAACAAAACCGAGGATGAAAATCCCTCCGGGAGCCGGGGCAGCGATTGCATCTAGGCTTGGGAGAGAAGGGGGGGGGGGAAACCTGGCAAAGCTTCTCCTGGGATGGAGCCGGCTTTTGTGGGTGGTGGGAGCCGCCCCGCGGCCGAGCTCCGCCGGGATGGGGGCAACGAGACCCCATCCAGCGGCATCTCCCTTTCGGTTTCCACCAATAAAAATCGCGGCTGTGGCTCCGATGCTTCTTCGAGCCCGCAAATCTCCCAAATAACGCTGGATACTCCCCTTCTCCAGGTGCGCCCGTAAAGAAAGAGCCATGAACTACATCAAAAAGTCGAAATACTGCAGGGATTTGTCTGGGACGTTATCATTACACAATCGTTATAATAAAATCAAGCCCTTATCTCCTCTTTTGCAAATGTTTGGGGTGGGTTTTTTGAGTTTTTTTTTGGTTTTCTTTTTTTTTGGTTTTTTTTTAAGCGATTTGGGACCCACCCCTGGGAACAATGCAGCGCGTTAAGAAACGGTTCTGCTAACCTGGTGATCAATTAACAGGTCAAAAAATCAGCAGGTGGTCACTGGAGGATAATGCTACATAGTGAAAATTAGCATTTTCACAAAGGGGTTGAAAATGCTCATTGTGGTGGATCGCTGCCATTAAAAATCTGATTCACTCTTATATAAAATACAGTATCAACCTGCAACTTTTTCTCGGGGTAAAATTGGAGATTTCCTTTATTTAAGCCCCCGGCTCGTCTGAGCTTTGCAGAAGTGGAGAAGGGGGTGCTTAACGAGGAAAGCGAAGTTTTGCGGCGGTTTTCTGTATTTTATTTCGATGCTAGGTTGCCCCAAGTCCCGCGGGCGGGGCAGCCTGGCCCGGCCGGCTGGGAGCCGGGCATCCCTCGGGGGATGAAGGGTGTGAAGGGTGCCCGGGTGGGAGGGGGCGATGCCCTGGCTTGTTTTTCCTTTTACGTAAGTGAAACGTTATATCGGTTGTAGTGATGAAGCCCTTTTGCTGGGCTCGGCGGCATGTGACGTTTTGACAGAGCTGCTGCTCTAACCTTTGCCTCCTCCTGCTTGCTGTGGGTGGTAAGTTGATGTCAGGCTTACAATTAGGACTCTCATGCAATTGACCTTGGCAGCGGGGTTTGTGCCGTTTAGCTCGGTCTTAAACACTGTACTAGTGTTAAGTGTGGTCCGGGGCCGCCGCCTTTGCAGCTGCGCTGGGAGGAGGAGGTCGGGGCGGGGGGGGGGGGGGGCTGATATTGGGGGGGAGAGGACTGCTTTTTGGCCGTTTATCTCCATCCGCGTTCGAGCATCGCGCTTAACGCTTTAAAAAGTCCATCGTTGTAGGGTGATGTCTAGGTTTGGTGTCTGGACTCAGGTGGGTACCGGTGGCGGGGGATGCTGAGCCGGGCGGGGGGGCCCTCCCTTGGATGCTCAGCGGGGCTGGCTCGGGCAAACCGGGGCGGGAGTGCCCTCCACCGGCCCCGGGACGCGTGTGACCGCTCCGGGTGCGCCTCGGCAGGTACGGCGCGGAGGTCCCGAATGCAGGGGGTGGGCACGGCATCCTCTGACCGGGGGGCTCAGGGAGGGCAGGAGGTCGGTGCTGCGGGGACGGCCTCCCTCTGAGCCAGGTCTTGACTTGCTCTGCGTGTCTTAACGCTGGTCTTGGCTCTCCAGATGCGTTTATTCCCCCCTGTTCTGCCCCTTCGATTAGGGAGGTGGATAGTCGAAATCAAAAGGGTGACCCAGTAGGTAGATAATAAAATAATAAAGCCTTGAGGGAACACCTGAAAGCACGTGAAACTCTGCTGGGTGTAGCACGTTTCTGGCTCATTCTTGGGTGGAAAAATGCTGCTGATAAACTTGATGTAGAAAGCATCAAGTGGTCTTGAATATTTCCGTAAGTGTGCCGTGTGCTTACCTCAAGGAAGTGATTTTTTTTTTTGTCGTTAACGAAAACGCCTTGAATGGTCTTTTATAGTGGGGAAAGAAGGGAAAATCTGAGTAGCTTAAAGTTCTTGAAAGTCCTAGCTTTTCAGCTGGGAACGTGAAAAGAAAAATCAGGGAAGCACTGTGCCTAAGAGCAACGGGGAGCTGATGGCTGAGGACCTCACATCCAGGACTGGAGTGGATGCTGCATCCTTCATGAGTTAATTCAGCTGGGGAAGTGAATGATTATGTTAAAGTGAAAATAGTTGATCAGATGTAGTCTGTGGGGAAAAATAAGCTCACTCAAGGTATTAAACTCTTGGAAAAAAAAAAAAAAAGTAGTGGGGAGGGAAGGTTTGAGCTCTGATCGTTTCCTCCCGGTGTAAGTGAAGTATAATTTTTATCACAGTCGAGAAAAAATGTTACTAATTGCTCAGATGAGCGGTAAGTCAGCAGCACCCGTTTTGAAATCACATCAAACCAGACATGACTTATTTCACTCCTCCTCTACTGGTTCCCTCAGAATTAATTCGAGCTGTGTGGATTTTATCAGCCTTCCTTGTCGATGACCGCCTTGTCCTACACAATAGTGGATTTTTTTTCCATCCATTTGCCAGTGATTCAATCTACCCCCCCTGCTGGGTTTACTGCATTCTTCTAACTTATTGGATAACTAGATGCTGAGAGATAACATTCCTGAAATTCGGGGGTGGGGAGATAAAAAAAAAAACAGTAGAAGTCCTATCCCTGGGAAGCCTTTGGAGAGGGTTAAGTGAAGTGCACAAGCAATTGCTGTGGCAGGGCTCTGCTCCTCGGTAAATGCTCATACAGTACGGGGGAGGTTCCTTTGCAGAGAAACCTCACGTTTTCAGACCGTTAAGCTCATGGCAGTGATACCTGCTGGGGGGGTCAGGGGCTTGGGGAAAGGGGGTGCTGTGATTGCAGGGGCTTGATGCTCCTTCCAGACTGGGGAGAGGATGCAGCCAGAAATCAAGATGAACGGTTTCAGAAAAGGTGTTGGGGCTTTTAAAGAAAAGGTAAATTGTGCCTTTGCTACTCCAGCTGCTACAAAATAGTGCTTCTATTGACTGTATTTAAAAACAGCCTTGTTTGAGATGGGGGAAGCTATTATGTTCTTGCTAAGGTGGATGGGAGAATAAGGCATAATTCTTAGCAGCAAGAGTCATGCAAGCAAGTCATGCAGCAACTCACCACAAACTGGGAATTGAATTTATTTGGAATTCAGAGCTAGTGCCTTGCTGTGAGAGAGGGGAGCTGGGAACTAAACTGTGGGATTGGCAGTGGGATCAGGGCAGGGCTGCTAACCTGCATGCTGCCTTCAGTGTGCTGGAGCTTCTTGCTCTGAGGTGGCACCTGGGGCTTATGGTAGAAAAGTTACCCCCGGAGCTCCTCAGAATGATGAAAATAAAGAGCATGGGCTGTGCTGGAGCTGGAAATGAGGCTTTGAATTTAGCTATGGTCTCATCAGTGGAAAAATAAGTGCTATCAATGGAAGGGAGATAAATGATCAGATGCTTTGAAGCTGTTCAAGTTTGAAGACTTGTTATTTTGGAGTATCTCCTTGAGGGGGTGGGCGACAGTCGTTCATACAGGCATTTATAATCCACTTGAAATATGTTATACGGAAATATGTTATGCGGCCACTGCAGAGGTGCAAACTGCAGCATGACATGCATGTCTTCTCAGAGGAGAGATTGTGAAAGAACGAGCTTTGTGTTTCTTAAAGTAAAACCTGGGGTTGTGTTGCAGCACAGAGAAACTGTATAGTGGGGCCTGGGAGATCCCACTGTCAAAGCCCTAAAGGTTTAAGGATTTGGAAAAGAGGTTTTGATGTTTTAGCCTGTGGAATATGTATTGGATGGACGTACATAGTTAAGAAAGTAGTCATTTGAGCCTGTTGAGTTAGTGTACAGAGTAGTTACCGAAGCTTCCTGTCTTTCTAACACCAGTGCTTTCTTTTTCCCCCATTGTATCTGCATTGCAAAGATGAGTTTAAAAAAATCCATTCTTGACCTCAGTTGACCCTATTTATTGACCAAGTCCTGAATCATTTACTACTTGTGATTCTCTGCAGACTGGATTTCTCTGTATATTTTTCCATAGAGTCAAGTCAAGTTTAGAGGCAACAATTTAATGATGTTTAGGGTGAGAAATGTATGCCAAAACTATACCTTTACTCTTATTTCCTTCACTTGTGGAAGTTGTTTAGGCTGAAGGAGGGGGAAAAAACCATGTTTAAGTCTCCCTGTTTAGAGATGAGGAATCCGAACAATTTTGATAACAGCTGTTATAAGAACACCCTTCCCTCCGGTTCAAGCACGTGTAACCCTGAAGTGTACGTGATTAACAGAATTGCGTATATAGATTTAGATTTACTGCTCTGCAGACCGTAGTATAACAGGCCTCTGATACTGGCATTTTTTAATTGATTGAGTTGTTTGGGTTTTTCTTTAAAAGTAGACCTTCACCGTGCACTTTCCATCACTTAGCATTAAACAGCTAAAATTTGATGTGTTGAATAAATACTCTTGTTAACCTAACAAACGTCAAGGTTTGCAATATCATCCCTTTCAGAGCTTTTACATTACCCCAAAACAGTAAGTCAACGCGCCTGAGTTGTTGCTTGGGACATGCTTCCCCTCAACCCTGCAATGTACAGGATATACACGTGTATCAGATGTGTGGTTCAGTTACACCTTTAAAATGAAAGCCGCAAATAGCTCATGCTTGCAGTCTTTGGTTCCCTTTGCAAGATGGTGTGAGCTAGCAACATGGAACCAGAGCTGAGCCCTGAGATGAACTGCTGGAGATGCAAAACCCAAGTAGAAGAGGTCTTGTAATACAGATTCTCAATTGTGGTTGAGGTCTGCCATGTGCCCCGCTGTGTGTGCGGGGAGGTCAAGTACTTGGTTACTGCATCCTTGGCAGCTACCGGAATTGTACCAATGAATGTGAGCTACAGGACACTGCACCTGACGGGGGCTGTAATACATCTGCAGGCCTTCCTGCTTCCCCCATCAGCTCTGCGAGCCTCCGGTTTTACCTCCTGAATGCTCCTGCCTCCCGTGTGCTCACACCTCCTTGAGCTGGGTGTGAGTTTGTTGCTTAAAGGATGGCAAGAGTGAGCAAAAACATCCTGTTTTGATTTAGAATCTCTTAAACTCTGTTTTGATATTTTCCTGAATTATTTTATTATTTTTATTATTATTTTTTGGTCCCTATGCAAACTCTGCTCAGTCTGATCTGCGGGGTGCTGGTGGAGGAAGGGCAGGAGTGGACTTGCAGACCAGCTTTGCTTTTCTTCCCCCTCCCCAAAAGCGAGTGAGTTGTGGATGCAGCCAAACACCCTGTCCTGAGCGGGTCTGAAATGACTTTGTGTTTTGCGAGCAGGACTTGTTGCATTGTGCTCTGATCATCATCAGCATCAATGTAGGCTCATACCTGTGGGGGGGGTTCTGTAAGTTAATGATGGTTTCTTTACTACTGTGTCTTTTTAGAGGTTGTTTTTGTGTGTGATTTTTTGAAGTATGTAAAAGCTAATAGTGAACTTACTTTTGCTTTTGTCAGCCCTCTTCAGTAGTTAATTGCTTCCATAATGGTAGAGCAGATGTCCTCTAATAGATTGGCCTACAATTAAGAACTGCTCTCAAGTTTTTGTGTACACTGTCTTATATAAATTTCTCTGAGATGGTTAAGTAAGTACTACAAACTGAAGTACGAGCATGAAATAGGTTTATGTAATGTTTTGCTCAGTGTTACCATGCCTTCTCCGTCTTCCTTGCATGCTGTTTCTTTTAAGCCATTTTCCAGGTGCGAGCTGCCTTGCTGTGCTGTCTCCTTACCTGTATAAAGGGGTTTGCGATAAACCTTTTTCCACCAGGCCTTGCGAGATTCCTTTTTATGTTATTGTTTGTATTGAAAACAGAACTAAAGATGCAGACTTCTTAGGGGTGCTAGTGAATTAGCAGCAAAACAAAGAGCAAGGGCTTGTATCGATCTGCAGAGTTGATGGCAGCATCTTGTGTCTTTAACTTGCAATTCCGGTGAAGTCGATGACTTTAAGAATAGGAGATGCTCGGTCTAAGCCTACCTATTAATGATGTGAATTTCTTTTATTTCAAGGGAGTCCACAAGACGTCCCAGGTGACGGAGATGGTGAAATGAATTCCAAAAGGTGCCGCACGGAGGAAACTAAAATCTGTGAGAAATGCTGTGCAGAATTCTTTGATCTGTCTGAATTCCTTGAGCATAAGAAAAATTGCACTAAAAATCCACCTGTCCTAATAATGAATGACAGTGAGGGAACAGTACCCCCTGAAAGCTTCTCTGATGCTTCTCTTGGGAGCTTTCCAAGTGATCGAATGGATAGCAGGACACGCAAGGACATTCAGGCAAAGGGCTGCACTGGTTCTATGGAAAAGAGAGAAGGAAAAATGGATGCTGAGTCGGTAGGAGGAATGTACCTTAAAATAGAACCCCCTGTCACGCCTGCAGCTCCTGGGCTGAGCTATCTAACAAAATCCAAAGTACCAAACACTAATGTGACTTTGCAGACAATACGCGGCACTAAAGTGGCTGTGAACCAGCGGACCTCTGATGCCATCTCTTCTTCAGCAGCCAGTTTTAATGCTATCCCCATGATCCTGGAGCAGCTCGTGTGTTTGCAGCAGCAACAACTCCAGCAAATTCAGTTGACGGAGCAAATTCGTATTCAGATTGCCATGATGGCTCCCCATGCCCTGCATCCTTCCATAGCAGCTGCTACTGACCCACTAAAAGCTCTGGGCGCTCACATGTCTCAGCAGCTGTCGGCTGCTGTTGCTTTAATCGGACAAAAAGCTGGAAGCCAGAGCCTATCACTGGAATCCTTGAAACAAGGAAAACTACCTCATTCTAACACTGGCGTTGCGGCCGCCAGCTCGCTGGCTGCTGGGCTTTCTTCCCCCTTCCCCTTGAAGCCGGAGGCAAGCAGAAGCCTCCCTGGCTCCATTTCTCGGTTCCCAAATCCTTTGCTACCTCAGTCCTCAAACTCTGTCATCTTCCAAAATCCGCTTTCAGCTGTTTCTTCTGTAATAGATTCCTCAAAGAAAGGGAAGGGGAAACCTCCCAACATCAGCGTGTCTGAAAGCAAACCGAATGCAGAAGAGCCGTTCTTCAAACACAAGTGTAAATTCTGCGGCAAGGTCTTTGGCAATGACAGTGCCCTACAAATTCATCTCCGTTCCCACACTGGCGAAAGACCCTACAAGTGTAACATTTGTGGTAACCGCTTTACAACCAAAGGAAACCTTAAAGTGCATTTTCAGCGTCACAAAGACAAATACCCCCACATAAAGATGAATCCTTACCCGGTTCCTGAGCACCTGGACAATGTTCCCACTAGCACTGGAATCCCATACGGGATGTCTGTGCCACTGGATGAGTCTAACCTAATTGTGGATAGCAAACCTCTCCTAACAACTCTGCCTACCTCTGCGGCCACCAGTGCACCTCAGACCATCTCCAACCTAGCAGGCATTAAGGAATCTCTACCTGTTACGTTCTCAAGTGATCTGCAGTCAAGGCCTTCTCCAGAAAGTGAGGGTGGCTCATCCTCATCAGGGGTGGTCGGTCATGAATCGGGAACAGAGCAGGGCTTGAATTCACCACAAGCTACCTGCAGTGTGAGCATCTTCCATGTAAGTGGGTCAAACGAGCAAGGGTCAGAAACATCAAAGCTTCAGCAACTGGTTGAAAATATCGACAAATCCACTGCTGACCCCAATGAGTGCCTGATCTGTCACAGAGTGCTGAGCTGCCAGAGTTCACTCAAAATGCATTATCGTACTCACACCGGAGAGAGGCCATTCAAGTGTAAAATCTGTGGCCGTGCCTTCTCCACTAAAGGGAACCTTAAAACTCATTATGGTGTCCACCGGGCCAATACTCCTTTGAAGATGCAGCATTCATGTCCTATTTGCCAGAAGAAGTTTACAAATGCAGTTGTGTTGCAGCAGCATATCCGCATGCATATGGGAGGACAAATACCTAATACCCCAATGCCGGAAAACACCTCCGATAATACAGATGTGGATCCTGCTGTGGCTGAGAAGAACGGAGACATTAGTCGCCCAGACGAGACTGTGGAAAGCATGGAGATAGAAGAGGACCTGGACCCCCAGGATGGCCCTAGGAGTTCTTCAAAACCGCCTACTCCGTACGATGCACAATCAGAATCACCAGCTACAGCAACCGCCTTCTCTGGTATTGCAGCGCTGGAGACTCAAATGAAGATTGTCAACTCTGCCTTGAACTTGCAGCGGCAAAGCAGCTTTAAGTCTAGTGACAATGGCTCAGCAGAAAGTGATGGCATGACAAACGATTCGTCTTCTGTGGCAGGAGATCCAGATTATCAGAATGGCAGGAGTCCTGCTGCCTCCGAGTCTGCATCGCTCCAAGCTCTGTCCCCGGCCAATAGCCAAGCTGAGAGTGTGAGGTCAAAGTCACCTAGCTTCAACAATCAAGATGATACAGGCGTGGGAAATAAATCGGATGGTCCAGAGAACACTTCTGCAGAAATGGAAGGGGTCGTCGGTGCTTTGGATTTAACTTACGGCAATATTGGTCGAAAGGTCATTAAAGAAGAACCTGGGTTACACTTCGCAAATGGAGAATATGGTGAGTAGCGGGAAATGCTGGCAATAACCTGAGGTGGGTTAGTAGGACTGGAGGAAATTCATCGCTGAAAGGCTCAACAGGAGTCAAGTCCTCCCTATCTTTCCCCTCTTTCTTCTCTATTAAGATGGGGATATGTGCCCTGTAAAGTTTTGCTGATTCAACAAAATTCAAAGACTTTAAGTGCTGTCACCTCCTGCAAAGGGTAGCATATAGAGTTCCTTAAAATAAATAGAGGCTGAGCGCTTGCTGCCTTTCCCGGGCTCACCTGATACCTCTCTAGTGCTTTCTAAACAGACACGTTTGTGTTTCTCAGAAAACTGCTCACCCAAGAATGTGGCATTAAAACTCTGGAATCTTCTGTAGAGTTTTTGTGCTCTTTAGCACTCAGTCTAACATTGATCTAAATTTGACGTGAAAGCAGCACCTTACGATTGCTAAGCTTGCCAGCAAACACAGGGATGAGTATCCTAGCAAGGGAAGGAGCAGCCCTGCCATGGGTCTTCGGAGAGCGTTGCAGGCAGTGGTTTCGGGCACGTGCAGCACCAAAGGCAGAGCCTCTGCTATCTTAGCCAGATTTAAGCTTGGTAGCAGGAAGAGGTTGGGGTAAATGTTATCTTTGCTTTCTTTGCAGTTCGAAGTAGTATTCCGGCTGCTTTCGTTAGAGCCCCACCAGCCCTCATAAAAATGGAGATGCCCAGCGAGCGTCCCATTAGCGCCAGCCACTTCATTGGCCCACCAGCTCTCTCCCCTGGTGTTGCCCCTCTCCTCGTGCCACGACCGAAATTCTGCCGTCCTGCCAAACAGCACATCTGCACTACATGTGGGAAGAACTTCTCCTCTGCCAGTGCCCTTCAGATTCACGAACGGACACATACTGGTGAAAAGCCATTTGCTTGCACCATCTGTGGGAGAGCCTTTACAACAAAAGGAAACCTGAAGGTAAGTTGTGTCATATTTTGTGATCTCCCTTGTCAGGGAAAGTCATGCCGGAGAAGGAAAGACTTGTGCTAATATTTGTCCTGGCATTGGGGACAACTTTGATTTTCTTTTAGTTCCTCAAATAATTATCTTTGGCTTATGTCTCTCCTTCCTGGGTTTCTTCACACAAGTTGCTAAGCGTGTACTGAGATCACCCATAGAAGCCTTTGCTACTGTCCTTGACTTTCCTTTTTTGGATTGTAGGGAAGGCTTAGCCCTTGCTAAGCGTGTTGCTTTATTTTCATTTGGATTTGGATGTGTTGAGACGTAACATTTCATAGACTGAATGCTACCAAACAGTGCCCATGGAATACACGTGTTACACTGCACTACTTGAAACACCACGCAGAATGGGAAGTGATAAAACTGAGGATAATCCCAAGATAGCGTAAAGTACTTGGGGATTGTGTCTATAAGCACTTGCTGAAGAAGTGTTTCAAGTCTGTCTTTATTGTTAGATTAATCCATTTGCCCTGTAAGGGACTTGGCAGCTCCCTCACTTACATAGAGGCTTCTCATTTCCCATGAGAACCTATTAAAGCCCTTTGGTCCTCTTGCATAAACGCTGATGGGGCGGGAAAATACTCTGCAGTTCGTGAACAGTTACTTGCTGGAAGCACTAGCAGTATGTGGCGTGGAAGATTTTAGCTTGGGTGTAATCCCTCTTCCAAATTCCTTGGTGAGTTTTGTGTTAACTAGCTTTTTCTTCAGTGTAGTCTGTTCACAGCAAATCGTGTGGCTTTTACATTATGGGAGGGAGAGAGGCATCTTTGCCAAGACCACTTACAGTAAGTGTAAATACACAGTCCTAAGAGCGTGTCAGTGGTAAACTCCAGAAAGTCATGATGATGCCAGGCAGTAGAATGACTGCATCTTACGCGTAGCAGCAAGAGAACAAAGATGAGAACTAGCCACCGTAAATATTTATGTGAATGCAAGTGGAGCATACATGACTTCTTTTGAGCAACTTATCTGTAAGCGAAGTAGAACTTGGGTATACCATAGAACAACCAAACAGTATTAATGATTCTTTTTACTTTTTTTCCCCTCTGGAAGGTCCATGTAGGAACTCACATGTGGAATAATTCTGCCAGGCGGGGAAGAAGGCTTTCGATTGATAACCCCATGGCTCTGTTGGGGAATGATCCTAAGAAGGTATCCGAGATGTTTCCGAAGGATATGATGCCTTCTTCAGTGAGCATTGACCCTACAGTATGGAATCAGTATGCAGCAGTACTCAGCAATGGCATAGCAATGAAGACTAACGAGATCTCGGTGATCCAGAGCGGTGGCTTACCTACCCTTCCAGTCACCATTGGGGGTGGTTCGGCAATAAATACTGCTACGGTCTCCAAAATAGATGGGACCCAGTCTGGGACTGGTTCTGATACAGAGAAGGCCAGTGGTGCTGCTGCAGACAACGTGCCAAAACACCAGTTCCCTCACTTCATGGAGGAGAACAAAATTGCTGTTAGTTAAAAACTTTAGTGAAATTGACGTACAGAAAGAACATATATATATATACACAAACATATATTTTTAAGAGATTCCACTTCAGCCTCCTATTTTCCTATTGACGTGCAAATGATTTTATGGTTGTCTTTGTAAGAGTTGCCCAGAGTACAATCATGATATTGCTTTGCAAATAGTAAATAATAAAGGATAGGATTTCCTTCTATTTGGAAAGATGCGGGTCTTGCAAAGTAGTTGTTACGTGTGACTTTAATGTGTACAGCCTTACAGAACTTCCTGCAACTTGAAATTCCAAAGGTTTAGAATATTTACCTCTTTGTTTATAGAGTGAAATACTTGATGGTTTTGAATAGAGTGGAAACAACCTACTGTTGGTGGAAAAGCTTCTATTTACTGATGAGAAATGAAAACTATTAATGCGGGTAAATATCCTAGAATGTCTGCCACCCTCTTAGAAATAGTTTTTCTGTTTGGATTTTTGGCTCTGTGTGGTTTCTGAATGTACTTTTTACTATAATAGCTATAAAAACTACAGATTTTTTTTTTTTTTTTGCCTCATAAGTTCTATGAAAAGAAAGTTGCTGTTTTTCTTTAATCATTGCTCCTAAGGAATTAATTCTCTGTATTGTTGACTGCTGCTTATTTAATACTACTACTAGGACAGTCCTTCAAGTACAGTGCCAAACCTCCTACTTCCAAAGATGTGCAGTTTTTCCTAGTTGTTTTATTTCAATACCGAGAGCCCCAAACAAGCATGGGTGGGTATGTATATACTTTTTTTTTTTTTCCTCTTTTGAAAGGGAAGACTTGCCTTGGGAAGTCAGGTCTGAAAGCTCTGCAAGGAATCTCAGGTGACTGTTGCAATTAGGCATGGGAACTGGTTTCCTCAGCAAGAGACTTTTTATTTTTGTGGTTTTTTTTTTTCATTTGGGTAATTTAGAAGATCAGTCTGTGTAAACCTGTATTTAATATGAAGTATTCATGCTTAGGTTAAATGTTTTGTGGGTTTTTGGATGGCATTCCTACTCCGGTCATTAAGTTTCTTGGTGGTCTGTGAACTTGCATTCTACCAAAATGGTGATTAATGATCCATGTGTATTGTATGAAGGTTGCTGGGATAGTCATCTGGATTCTAAGTTATCTACCTCATTTTTTCCTTTTGTAGTTGTAGTGTCTATTTTTCTATTAATGACCACTGTAATGAACTGAGATTCAAGCAGATGCTTCCATGCACTATCTGAAACCAAAACTGATGTATTAGTGGAAGCACCTGAAGGCTTGCTGGACTGACCTTTCACTATTCCTCTAACGTCTGCTGGAACTGTGCGTGTAATGGGATCTAAACCAGACTGGAAAGTGAGCATTTGGTGTGGAAGGACTGAAAGATGGAAAAGAACTCTAGTTGTTGACTGCAGGAGATCTTCAAGTCCGGTCTCCGTTGTGGAAGGCCTGAAAAATGCAGGTTACCGAAAGTTTGTGTAATGTTGTTGCACCTGATTCTTGCTTATGATCTCTGTATGCCGAGTTGTGCCTTTCCTGCTGGACTTGTAAGTAAGAACATACCAGTACCTGTTTACACTGTAAAATGGATATTGTTACATAGACCACGCAAAAGGCATCCCAATTGTCAAGTTTCTGCATTGTGAATGTATAACTTTTAAGAACTCTGTAGTTTCGAGTACCTACTGATGCGTTTCTGTTGACATTTTGAGAATAAATTTTGGGATGGCTTTTTCACACTTAGTTCTTACGTTTTTCTGGCAAAGCATTTGTCTCCTGAGGAGCAGGTTGAAGAGGCAGCGTGCTGCCTCACTCCGCTTTTAAAATCCACAATCTAGGCTTAAGCTTGAGTTGGTTACTTAAAACAACAGTAACTAGGTATCGGTGGAGGAGTCGCTGGATCAGTTGCTTGGGAACAGCTGGGGTTTGATATGGGAAGTGGTACTTGCCAGGGTTGTCGATTCCCACACTAAAATAGAATGACAGTAACGTATAGTAATTCCTGTACTGTGATCACCCTAGAAAGGGAAAGGAATGCCAACTTATCAAATTGCCAGTGCCTAAAGATACTGGCCGTGTAGAAAATGGATAAGGAACTTCCTCCAAAGAGCAAATAAGAACAGAGTTCTGAAAACTGTCCTGATGTAATGTAAAAGTATTAAGATTCTGACACTTGCAACCTAAACTGTCAAATGTATTTTGTGTTTGGGAGGTAACAGTGAGAGCTGTCTGATCATGGTCCCCCTTGCATAAGGCTTACAGCTAGGAGGGGGAAAAAGGCAGAAACACTTGTTCTTTAACTCTGCCACAAGCTCTGGTGGGATGAAAAAAAGGGGTGCGGAGGGCAGGACCAGGTATGAGGTGGTCGGGGAAAGTGGGCAAAAGAAACTGGAGCAGAAGGAAAGGTAACACTAACACGTGGCAGATGTGCAGAAAGGTAGAAACCACACCACACTTGACCAGTCTGCACTGAGTGTGCAATTGTTTAAGCAGCAGTACAGATGGAGAAGGCAAAGTAGTTCAAGAGAAGATGTGACCCGTTGCTCAGGGAAATCAAGGGATGAGTGAGTAGTATAGTGAGATGCCTCAGTGATATTAAGTAAAAATAAACGATAGTCAATACACTCATGCTAGTGTGGAAATTGTTCTCTGTCACTGAGCTTATAACTTGCTTTGAGAGCAGTGTTGCTGTGGGTGCCTGGGTCGGCTCGTTGCCAGGGCTACTGCTGGGCTGGGTTTCTGGCTGGTTCCTTATACCAGTGGTGGTGGACATCCTGTGCAGGACATGCTGCTGTTGCAGGACCTGCAGCAGCACTAAGCAGTGTGTTGTGAAAGGAGGTGTGGCTTTACAGGAGAGACGGATCACAGCTGCGAAATCTACTCTTCGGCATGGACCAACCACTGGATATTATGAAAAAGTGGCTTGGCTTCAAAGGAGCCTGCGGTAACGAGCCTGGTCTCTACTGACAGCTTCGTGCCATGAAAACATGTCAGCAGCAGGAAAAAAAGAGCAGGTTTGCTATCAAGACGCTGTCAAAAGCTGCTGTCTTGGGGCTTTGCGCTTTGGTACTATCTGTTGACATCACCTCACAAAAACACCTCCCTAAAGTTTGGTGTCTCTCTGTCTTAAATGTAGATTCTGACCTCGTTCCATAAGGGCTGAGCATTACAGCTTTACCTCCTTGCATGCCGAGCTGCGGGGCTCTGCCTGCGCCTGACAATCTGTAAGAATGTAGTTATGTATTTAGACCCGTCGCCTTTGACTGTGTTGATCAACAAGCTGGAAATTATAGGGAGATGAGAAGGGAGGAGCGGTTTGTTATAACACGAGCTCTGGTCTAGAAATAAGATACTAGGAAACTGCTGGGGAAACAGGGCGGGAGGTTTTGGCAAATAGTCTCACCGTATCCTACGACGTAGGGGAACCCGGTGGCTGCAGCTGGGGCCCGCCTTGGCCAGGCAGCAGTGACAGTGAAACGATGGGACTTGGCACAGAGTCGCTGCAAGGCTTTACTTTCCACATCACGGTGTTGGGCTCTTGCTGTGCCTAAAGCTGTATCTCACAGTTTGGTGACGAGGCAGCTTCAGGCTGCAGCGTAGCAGGATCCATAGCTAAGCCGCTGTGAGCAAGTCATGAATCTCGCCACAAAACTTGAACAACAGGTAAGACCTATGTGACCACTGACCCGGGAGCAGCAAACGGGCTCCAGAGTGATATTTCTGCTGGGGATAACTGGAGGGGAGACTGTGTCTCTGAAGCAAGCAGGACTGGGAATTGGCTGCTCTCCCGCGTACAAGAGCTGAACCACCACCACCTGAAGCTCAGCAGGATGGAACTCACTGCACTGGCAAGTCTGTGTAGTTTACAGCATTGTTGCATCTTAACAATCAAAAAAGACAGCTGAATCTTTTCTTCCCTATGCTGATGTAAATGAAGAACAAGTTTACCCAAGCTAATAGAGCTACGTTGGTGTAAGAGCAGAAGAGATCATAGTATGTGTGCTGTCTCTGCTCGTTAGCCTCTGTTCTTGCCTAAAGGACTCTCCTGTTCTATTTGTTATTGCTTGCTTTGCTCATTGCATAGACGATTTGCCCGGGCTGTTGCTTTTGTGAAAGCAGCATGTTTACTTGCATGAGCTAAGGTAAAGACTGGGTTATTTAAAATGTTAAATTTAAACTTAAAAAGTTGCATTGCTTTAAAAAAGAAAAAAGTGTGTTAGGTTTACCTGAATGCATTAACTCTCTTCCTCTAAAGAAACATTTCTCTTGACTTACCCTTTCTGCTCAAAACTTTCCAAAATGTCAGTGGGAGCTTTGAGGGGTGAGTTTGTCTGACAATCGTGTAGGTAATCAGCTGTCTGGTCTGAGCTCAGTGAGGCTGATGGCCTTTCCAAGAGCTGGCAGTGAGGGGTGGGAGCCTTCCCAGGGCTGCTGCTAAACCCAACGTGGAGGAAAGTGTAAATGGCCACTGGGCTTAGATCTGCAGAGGGGAAAAGGACCCGGCTGAGGTCCTTGAGCTGATGAGGGCAGGGAGAGGCTGAAACAAAGGAAAAGGGATGATTATTGCGTTAATTGTCTTTTTTTTTCCTGTTGTGCTTACTGCAGGGTTTGTAGGACATTTGGAACGAAGAAGGATGATGACTTCTGTCTGCAAAGTAACAACTTAGGCAGAAAGCCTTCTTAGTATCTGTGTGATCCCACGAGGTCACTGCTGCAGTGCTGAGGCTTTCTCAGTCTGTTTTTTTTGGTGTGTGCTCAGATGAGAGGGCTCTTCTCTGCATGCACTTCCCATCGTCTCCCAGCTCACACTCACCGGTGAGTGCTCTACGTTAGTGCTGGGGTGGGTGAGCACTGGACTCACGAATGTTTGACTTCAGCTCACGTTTGTCACTGACCTAGAAAAGTGTTTCTCATAGCCACAGCAGGAGAGGAAACCTAATGCAGAAACAGAGAAAACAAATGGCAATTACACACTCCTGCCTATTTTCTTATTATTTATTTCATTGTCATGTTTTCAGTTTTCTGCACTTAATTGCTTACTTTAATTGCTTACAAAGGGCAGTATATTTTGCAACATTTTGATCACTGTTAATACCACTTATACTTGAAGCTGCCTGACAGATGATGATTTGCTGGAAAAGATGCTTTTTATATATAGTTATCTATAGTTTATGTACATATAACTATAACATGTCTGTCATAACTGAATTAAGTGCGGGACATCCCAGGCAATCTAAAGCAGCATCCCTCTTCTTTCAGCCTCCTTTATTAGCCTATCTGATTGTCACATCTTGCAGTCCAAAGATTAACGTCTCTGATTAAATTAGAAAATGCCTCAATTCAGAATGAGAATAGGTGGACCTCATTGTGTGCATTATTTTTCCAATACTCGCTTTAGGCAAAATCCAAATATTACTAAAAGTTTGTATAAAAACGCCCCTTTAAAAAAAATCTAATATATATTTTTCTTAGTCAAACATAGATTCTAAATACACAGAGGAAAAGCAGAAGTACTGTCTATAATGTCAACACAATACCTAGAACTATAGAAGAAAAAGGGAAGAACGGGGTGAAGTATGAAGAGCAAAACCTCAAGCAGCAATGGGCATCAGTGCCGGGTTGGAAATGCAAATCGACTCTGAAGTGTTTGAACCTCTTCACAGTGAAGTGCAGTCGCCGCTTCAGTAGGCTTGGAAGCACGAAAGCCATCTCTGCTGAAAACACGCTGTCAAACTGATGGTCCCTAAGGGACAGCTGGAGCGGAGGAGGAAGCTGAAGCCCATCTGCCTGCTGGGAGGTGTTCCCTGGCTCCGCTCTGATGCCAGCGACTGGCTGTGGTGGGCAGACAGCACACCTGAGCTCTCATGGAAGGGCAGGACCCCTCCGCGTTCCTCCTCAGTCTGGTTAAGCAGGACGAGTTGAACAGCATGAGCAAAGCCTTTTCAACAAACAGTTTGATAATTGTTGTGTAGAGATGTTCCTATGCTTTGTTTATGTAAGTTTAGGGGCGAATCTGATTCAAAGCATTACTAAGATGCTGTTTTTATTAAAAATTATCTCGTCTATACCTCAATCAGCTTATTTAAGCTTTTAAACAATAATAATAAAAAATCCAACAAAAACCCAAACAGAAAAAGCAAAACAAAACATGAGCTGCCAAAAGTCAAAGCATCTGGTGTAAGAACTCAGGAGAATGTGAGGGCCAGGTGTACAAAACGTGGTGTGTTGTGAACAGAAAGATGATGCAGGAGGAAGATAAGGGGTAAATAATCTGTACTCTCGATGTAGTAAAATAGAATAAGTCCTGAGACCTTTTATGCGTATTATCTATCTCAATCCTCAATGGCTTTGCAGTCTGATGTGCACAGTGGCAGAGGATGCTTTTAAATCAAATCAGCTGAATTGGCTGAAGAGTCCTTTACAGTCCCTGTAGATCCACCTTGCAAATCAGTTGCAGAAAACTTTTGTTTCTATGCAGTCTGTATGTTCAGAATAGTTAACAGAATTTTGATTTCTTGTTTTTTCGTTTTGGTTTTTTTTTTTTACACTCGCTAATTGGTTCTGCAAAACCAGTTTGATTACGTAGGATCTTAAAGTTCATGATTTGGGGTACCTAAATCTGTGTATGTATTAAAATGCTCCACCCCTTCCAACTCATCGTGTCCAGATTTGGAAAAACTAAAATCTCCTCATTATCTATTCTTCTGCTCCTCCATCAATTCTTTCAGACTTAACTGACAAAATAACCACTTTATGTACGGTGAGGTTTTTTGATAATTTGCAAGTGTAAAATGTGTAACAAGTACCAATTGATTGCCGGTTTATGGCTTTACATTTTTATCACACAGGAGGTGCAACACAAAAATAAAAATCAGTATGGTAGGAATTCATAAAACCACTACAGCTCATAGCAAAATCATTTCAAGAGCTAACAAAATAAAAATATGACTTTATTTGTCTAGAAAGCTACACCATTTTCTTTCTTCATTTCTTATATTTGACAGCTGTCTTGGATGAATGACAGTTTGACTATTATTGTTTTGAAAATTGGGGACTGAAGGGTTTGTTTCTTCTTGATCTGCAACATATAATTGTGTGGGGAAGAAGATCCTATAAAAATACTCACTTCCTCAGATCAATCTGAGAAGCATCAGTTCTGAAACTTCATTATGAGAATGCCAAATGTTCTCTTGATACCAGAGCCTATGGCAGTAGGAGCTTTATTGTAGTTTCCTTTAGCAAGTGTTGATGGATTTATGGAGGGCTTCATTAAATATAGGCTTAAAGGATATCCGCTATCGCCCACTTGTCAAAAGGAAAAATAATATCAAAGCCATCCGTGCAGATCAGAGCTGCAGGTGTTAACAGTGCATTATAATCTGGTAGTGTTTAACTTGCCAATTAATTACAGTAGTCTTGTCTGGGTTCAGACATTTCAAAGATAAATTTAAAAGATGAATGCATCTCGTGTAGACTTAGGGCACACGTACGACGATACCATATTGCTCACGTTTCTTGCTCTGGCATTCCGCTTCGTGTTTGTGTTTGTCTTATTAGAATGCTCCCTCCTGGCAATGACTGCGTGTGTGCAGCCTCTAAGGTTCCTTCGGCAGGTTCGCTCTTATTTTGAGGCACTGAGGACAAAGGATCTTAAAGTTCGTCTTTAAGATGGTAGTCCGAGTCTGTTTCAGACCTGCCTTGAGAAAGAGTGATGTTTCACCACAGCAAACCCGCTCCTTTCCTTGTCATTTGTAGGAGTGAGTCAGTAGCATGGGGAAATAACGTGGTGTACGAGGCTGCCTGCTGCACAGTTACTGCACGACTGCAAGTTTGCGAGCCCTTAGCAACCAAATCCCTACTCCTGCAAGCTCATCTTCCTTACGGATGGTGCAGCTGCAAACACAGCTCTGAAACAAAGCTCAAAATACCACGTGCAAAGGGCTACAGTTTCAGACAAAGAAGGTGCAGCCTGTTATTTGCAAAACATGCACTTACGAAATCAGATAATAACAGGTACAAAGGATAGTGTCACAACTGGAATTGCCTGTGGAATTGTAAGCATTTTGTGCAACGAGTTACACACCTACAGTCCGAGCCATCTCCTGTAGAATTATCTGTAATTTGATACTCATGTTTAGGGGAAAAAAATAAATACAGTAAGCAAAAGCAAATGTAGTCCCAGAATTGAAATAATCTTTCAGCATATAAAAAGCAAAACAACATTATTATTCTGACCTTCCGCAGCGTTCATCAGGCAAAACCACTGCGTAAGTCCTACATATAAAAACTCAACGATTTGTTTAGTGACACAGCTAGAATGGAAGAAAATTTATAGCATATTGTGCTAAATAGGTAATGGCTACAATTTGCAAATGCATTGTCAAAACCACCACCCATTGTTTGAGTGGGAAACTGGCACTGGGACTTGCTTCTTGGTGGAATATAAGCACACTCCCAAAATACAGTTTATTTGCACATTCTTTAGTCAACGGAGCCGAGAGACCTGGATGCATTTGAGGATCAGTGAAGCGCATTGGGAGACATCTCCTGTGGGTGAGAACGGTGTCAGAGGCAGAGAGGAGGAGGCAAAGCTGCGGGGACGAGGGGGTGGCGGTGCAATAGAGAGTGGGGGGAAAGGTGACGTAGATAAGGCACGAAGGCTTGCTCCCAAAACACCAGGAGCCACTACAGAAAAGGCTCATGGACACAAAAATTTTTAGTTTGATTTAGACACACCCTGCCAGGCAATCGTGTCCAAAGGCTGTGCTTTGCCAGGTTGAACTTTCGCTTGTCTTTGCAAACTCGGGTGGCAGACTACAAGAGAATCCTGACTATTCAGTGCGTAGGACACAATCCTGCTTCCAAAACAAGCGTGCTTGTCCTGCCTGCTCTGAGAAAAGATATTAAATCATTCCAATCAACAACCTGGTAGTTTTGTACAACCCTTTGCATTAAAAACAGAGGCTCAACCTTGGACTTGCCCATAAACGATTTCTGGTTTTGAAATGGGATCGATAATGTGCAGTGAGGAAAAGAGTGACAGCATTTGATAAGCTCTCCCTACAGGCAGCCTCAGAGGAGGCCAAGCGACCCAAAACTGGGTCTATGACAAATCGGTTGGGGCAGGGGTGAGCAGAGAGGGGAATAAAACTGTTTTACTGTGGTGTTAATTTTATCATCTGGGCAAAAAAAAAAGTCCTGAGAGAAAAAAAACCATAGGTAATTATTTAAAAGTATGGAAAATAAACTAATTAGCTGTTGTGCAGTATGGATTCTTTAGCTCGCAGGGCTCCTTTGTGAGCCTCAAGCTTTGTGCTTGCAAAAATCATCAGAAGAACCAAAATAGCTTTTATTTCACTTGATTTTACAAATCTAACTTCTCAGTCCGAAGCAGGAAGTTTTCCTTTGGGCATTCCTTCTCAACGGGCAAATGAAAATCAAAGGCTTGGAAATCAGGAGAGCTCATACCTGCGGTGAATGGTGAGATCACATGTAAAATCTTTATAGCAGAGTTAATGCTATGCAAGAAATACGTCAAGGAGTGGGTTTAGCCCATTGGGCTACAGCTTAGTCTAGATCTCTCAAAGAGATTTTCTAACTTAAGAGCAAAAACATTACAATAGAAGGCAGAAAATTACAGTGCCCATAAGGGAGGCTTTTAAAGTTTGTTTGACTCCCAAGATGCTGCCAGAGTAAGGCTGCAGTGTCACCGTCGCTGGATTTCTATCACCATTTGCCAAACTCATTATCCCCAACTACGCCGCTGCACCTGGCTGTGCATCCCTTTGCTGCTCTTTTAGGATTACTGGAACTGAGAGAGACTGTACAACAATCGTTTATCCTCTCATGTTCTTGGATGGCGGAGTCGGCCAATGTGCAGAAATGGTGTGAAGTTTAGCTGCTCCGTATAAAGGGGCGGTGCGGTTCATTTCTGTCTGAAACAGAAAGATACAGAGGGCCAAAATGTGGTGTTTAAAAGAATTTTGGCTACTTTGAAACCCAGTGCCATTTCCACCTCAAAACAAGTAACAGTGACATTTGGCAAGTTTTGTTTTAACTACAGATTGAGCTCCAAGTCTGGAGGTTAGAGTTATCATTTCAGCCAGTTACAGCGTTAGGCCACTGGTTTTGTGGCAATGGTGTTATCACTTATCACAGTTTGGTCAAGTACAACATCCTGTTTAGGTTCTTCAGTTGCTCCTTTTATTGAATTACCATTTCAAGTGAAATCTATCATCTTATCTTTTCTCTCATTAAAAAAAAAAAGTATTTCTGCAGTTGAATATGAGGAAAAAAAAATGGAGCAAATATGTTCCATGAGCCAAAATGTTTGTGGGAGGAGCAGGGATTTCTGTCTCTACTTCAATTGTCCCTATGAGTGGATTAGAACAGTAGATTGAGAAGTAAGAAATTAAAACATGGTATTACTAAATTGAAATACAGTCTAAAAGTCAGTTGTACAAACAGTTTTTGTAATAAGACTGCCCTAGTTAGAATGGCATGGAAAATATCTGCCTAAACATTCTCAGTACTGGTGCCTGAAACCGGTGTAACTATTAATTATGTTGCTGAAATGTCCTCATTACAAAATGTCAGGATGACTCTGCTTCAACTGTAAAGAAAAAAAAATACAATTGCAGTTTTTTGTGCTGGTGTAACCTGAGCTAGAACACAGTGGGGGCAGGAAAGAAGAGAGCAGAAACTCTGATGTGACCTGCTATTTTTTGCTCTTCTTTTTTTGTTTTTTTTTTTAAACATATATTCTTTGCTTTTCTTTTTTTTTTTTTTTTTTTAAATAGTCTTCATTTTTCGCTGGGAAAGTACTGACTATTATTTAAGATTACCTTGAGCTCATTTTAAGACACATGCAAACATCCTCATCTTAAAACCCAGTCAGTTGGGTACACGCTACTTTTTAGTATGATAAAACAAATGGTGATTTTGCACTGACATTTGGGCTTACCCACTCATTCTTTGCTCTTGGTCACTGTGATTGTGGTGTTTTAGTTCCACAGCCATGAGCAGATTTGACCGACTGTGCAGGCAGGTGAGGTCAAGCAGGTTATTCGTTAAATGATTTTGCAGAGTGTTTGCAAAAAGGATGAGAAACGAGGTTGCCATGAGAAGAGGTTCAGATTTTGTGGTGACCAGGACTACAGCGTAAGAGGCCAAGATGGATATGTAGCTCTGACTACTTCATCCGATCTCTATCTGCACTGGGCATTCCCCCCAGCTGTAGAGGTGCGCCGGTGTAAATGTTGGTGGTTTCTAACAGGAAGATGCTACACAGGCACGAAGGACAGCCGGCAGCGGGTTTGCTGCCCTGGCTGCTGTGGCTATAGAGGTGGCAGGAGCAAACCTAGATGGACAAAGCCCTCAGCAGCTAAAGCACTCTTATCAAAACAGTAACCTTGCGGCTGGATTCTATCAGCACGCACGGGCACCAGCCTACAACAGCCACCGGCGCAGCGACTGCTCGCTGCTGGCAAGGCTTTGGTTACAGAAAATGTCTGTGATTCCCCTTGAGGTGAATCCAGCTGAAGAAGCCCCTGGTCAATCCCACGCCCTTAGGAGGCTTGTGGCACTCTCGCTGATGCTGCTTGGCCATTCGCAGGCTGTACTCTGCGCCCAGCTCCTAATGGGATTTGATTAGAATAAATAAATAAAGGAACGCTCCCAGACAGATGTTTTTTGTAAACTCAGTCTCTTTGCAGAGCTGATGTAGAGCACAGCCAGCCAGAGAGGAAAGCGTTACAGCGGAAGAGTGAAGCAGGAGGAAATGATTGGAAGCAGTAGGGGCTGGATCGTCATTGACCAGCTGTGACACTGTGACACGGAGCCATTGCCTAACTAGTTACACAATCTAAAGCTATTTTTTCTTCGTTACTGACATTTTCTCAATCACTTGTTGGTTTTTGCTACTGACTTTAACCACGCTTCCACCAGGCTGTCATCATAGTTTCTGGGGTCTGACCAGATGCCATTAACGCTGCAAGAGTTCCCTGCTTGTGGTTTTCTAGATGTAATTTAACATTCCACACTTTAAGGATGACTGTGTTATATGAATATTTGTCTCGACCAATTGTTTTCACTATAATATCATGAGGGAAGTGTACTTTATCCGAACAGGACCATTGCAGTAGCAGTTTCTAATCTGCCTTACAAAATAAATCTTTGCCACTGGGAATTTTTTTTATGTTTGGATTAATAAGGTCAGCAGTACGAAAGGCACATGAGCTGGAGGTGAGCAGGGTGTGTGGTCCTTAAGGGATTTCTTTTCTTTCTTGTTGATGGCAAAGAAGACCATGAAGATACAGAGATGACAGGATGAAAATGCACTGATGTTAGTAGGGTTGGAGTGAAGCAAGATAAGTGGAGGGAGAGGACAGAACAGGTGTCCAAGATGTGTTAGGCAGAGTTCAGCTGGAATAGGAATACGAAATGACTGTTGGGAAAGAGTATAGTGATATCCAGTATCCCTGTGTGATAGAACACGAAGTTTATCAGGCTAAGCACGCACCTCAGCCTCTCCAGCCTGGTGCTTTATAGAATTCTGATTTGTACGCTTAGTTTTCATGAAGACTTAATCACCGTGATTGTAAAGAAAAGCTTTAAGTCGTAAACAGAATGAAAACGCTGGAGTAATTATTATTAAAAATAATTAAAAATAATGAGGAAATTTGAATCTGGACACAGAAATGAACATCACCAGGAGCGGGTGAAGGTCGCTGAGGAAGAAGGGTGCGAGCAGCAGCCCCGGGAAGCACAGCCTTGGATCGTGGGTGATGGGACGGTGTAGGGCAGGGGAGATACACCTCCTCCGCCCTCGCTGGCAGCAAAAGGCAGAGGACACGCGGGGTGGGTGTCCCGAGCGCAGGAGGTCAGAGATGCGGTGGGTGCAGAACGCCGATGCTGCCTGTACCCCACCAGCGACCCGCGTGGGAAACAGCCACGGGGCGAGCGCAGCCCCGCCGGGAAGCGCAGCTTGGGCTGCGGATAAAGGCAGAGCAGGTGCGGGGCGGCCCCCGCGGAGCGCTCCCGGGGCGGGCGGCGCGCAGGGCCGCGGGGCGGAGCGGGGCGGAGCGGAGCGGAGCGCACCGGGGCGGGCGCAGCGGAGCGGCACCTGCGTGCTGGCGAGCCCGGCCCCTCGGCGGGCAGCCCGGGCGCTGCTGGGAGCGCATCCCGCCCCGCTCCGCCATGACCGACAACATCCCGCTGCAGCCCGTGCGGCAGAAGAAGCGGATGGACAGCAAACACCGCAGCGGGTGAGCCCGCCGCCTGCATCCCTGCGCCGCGGGCACCGGGCGGAGCCACCCCCGGCCCGCGGGCGGCCCGGGCTCGGGGCCCGCGTCCCCTCTGCGGGATGCTCGCGGCTGTTGTCGCCTTTGCGGGATGTTGGGGTCGTCTTTGTGGGATATTCAGGGCTGTTGTCGCCTTTGCGGGGTGCTCGGGGCTATTGTCGCCTTTGCGGGATGCTGGGGTCGCCTTTGCGGGGTGCTCAGGGCTATTGTCGCCTTTGTGGGATGTTGGGGTCGCCTTTGCGGGGTGCTCGGGGCTGTTGTCGCCTTTGCGGGGTGCTCAGGGCTATTGTCGCCTTTGTGGGATGTTGGGGTCGCCTTTGCGGGGTGCTCAGGGCTATTGTCGCCTTTGCGGGGTGCTGGGCTTGCCTTTGCGGGGTGCTCAGGGCTATTGCCGCCTTTGCGGGGTGCTCAGGGCTATTGTGGCCTTTGCGGGATGCTCGGGGGCGCGGACCCGCAGCGGAGGGCAGGGGGGAGCCGGGGAGGAGGAGGAGGAGGAGAAGGGGTGCGGGAGGCAGGCAGGCGCTGACAGGTTGTTCCTGACGCCATTGCCGGGGCACGCCCGGGAGGAGGGAAGGATCCTGCCCGCATCCTGCTGGGCGCTGCGCTTGGGGAGAGCGGGGCCGTCGCCCGCCCCTCGCAGCCTCTCGGGAGGGGAAAAACAGCTCCGGCGGCGTTACCCCCATCGTCTGCTCCGTCAGACAAAGCGGGCGGTGGTGGCAGCGCTGCAGGGGCGGCCGTGTCCCGTCCCCCCCGGGTCCCGCGGGGGATGCTTTAGCCAGCTCGGCCTCGGCAGAGCAATCGCATCGCACCAGAAACGGGGTCTGCAGGGCTGGAACAAAGCTCCTCGCAAAGGCAGAAGGCTCTGTTCAACTGTATTGGTTCAAGGAATACAATATCCTTGGGGTGGGATGTTGCCATACCTGTTCCTAAAGGATGTGTATATATACACACAGGTATTCCCATGCAGGGAATTAAATAAGGAAAATAATCCTTTAATACTGTTCTGTTAGGAAGTCACGGTGCTATCCAGACAGGTGGTTCGCGCACAGTGGGGGGTACGGGGTATCCGGGTTCCCTGGCTGTCAGGTATTGATTTGTCCCTGGGTAATTTGTTTTTTAAACTGGGGGTGAGTGTTATTAGCAAAATAAACCAAAACACCAAGGGAAATCCTGACTGTTAGAATAACAGGAAATTGATACTTTCCCCCTTGTTTGTTATGGCTTTGGTTGATGGTTTTGATTCAGATTTCTTTAACTGAAATTGTTCTGTGTAGTTTATTCATTATTAGGATTATTCCTTATTGTCAACATTGCTTCTAATAATTGATGTAGCAGCACCTGTGATGGCTCATACTAAGCTGGGAGGTGTGTGTGATGCTGCAAGTAATTCCCTGATGCCTCTGTCATATGCATCACTGGGCAAGTTCCACGAGGTGCAGCCACCATGGCATTATGTTTGGTGACGTGACTGAAAGGAATCGGAGACAACTGGATGCCTGAGAAATTTCTCAAGGCTTCTTGAATAACTTTTTTCCTAAGGTTCTCTAATCTCCACAAAGACCCTGTTGTGATGTGGTCAGTAGCGTCTAATTGCCTTCATCTAACCAAACCTCTGGCTCGTTGGTTGTGGACTCTACCTGATAAGGAATTACAGAGGTGGTTTTTCCAGCGTTAGCAAGAAATGATGTCAGCATGAAGTTGTGGAGGAAGGTTGCTTAGTTTTTTTTTTTTCTCGATAGCAGTCTGAATAACTTAGATTTAGTGTTTATGTTTGGTGCGGTAGCTCTCTTTCAGGATGGTACTTCTCAGTAAAACAGGAGTTCCTGATACATAAGCAGCCTGTGATGCGTTAGTAATTTGATCAAATGATAGCCTGGATGGCTATCAAAATTATTGAAGTCAAGCAAATCCAAGTCAGTATTATAAAGCAAAGAACTCAGCCAGCAAATCAGCGATAGCCCCTGTTGTCACAGCCAGGATGGATTCCTGGGAATCCTAAGCCATGATAAAACCTTCTTTCTTCTCTTATCTCTGAGGAAAAAAACAAACAAAATCTTTCCAAGTTATGTTGCTTGGTACATATGAAAACCCAAGGATAAGTCAGTCTTGAAAGGCTTCACCTTAGCATAGCCCTGACTGCCGTTCTGACTGCGGGCGTTTCCCCCACCAGCGGGGCAGGTTCTCAGGCAGAGATTTTTGTTATTATGGTCTTCTGGAGTGGGGAGCAGATTTCTGTTCGTGTACCAAGTGTCTTCATAGAAATCTTCATGTGTGTTAACAAAAAAAGTGAGAAATGCCTGATTCTCAGGTAGGGTAAGTGTCATCCAAGCAGGGCTTTCATTACAGCCTCGAGCTCTATCATACTTTGAAGAGAAGCCAGGGAGGAACTCGCACAGTAACCTTCCAGAGATGAATAATGGTACAGACAGCTGAGATCGAAGAGAAACCACGTGCTTAATAAACCAGTAGGAGAAGTGGCTATCAGTTCCTGAGCATGACTTTAATGTGGATCTTCCTTGCTGCAATCAAAGGCTGAGCTCTAAATTCTACAACTGTATCCCTTGAATTCAGATGTGTTCTTCCAAATGCTTTGCAGCGCTCTGAAAACTACGATGAGATATGTGCCAATTAAGAGGGAAGGATGGCATTAGCTGCAGCCGGATTGTTAGTGGGATGCAAGCGAGTCTCAGCTTCCCAGGGGCTGAGCTTTGCTGGAAAGGGAGCAGTAAATTCCTGAAGCACCCTGGATGCTCCGTTCTCAAGTTTTTCCCTAAATAGCTTATGGTCTCAGGCCACAATCCTGCAAAGCATTTTTTTTAAGCCAACAAACTGTGGTGCTCATGCTACCTCTGCGATGTAAAAAGGCCTTGATCCAGAAATGGGGATGAGGGGTGCGGAAAATGGGGAATGAGACAGGTGAGGAGGAGCTTTACAGTAGCATTTCATGCAGCCATTCCATGTGTGTGTGTACTCTTTGTCTCTATTTAAAATGGCAAATTCCATTGTAAAGTCAACAGAGAGAGAGATGGGAGCTCCTGCCCTCCATCTGCCTGTATACGGGTGTGCTTTGGTGCCTGCAGAGCTGGGTTGGCTCTCCAGAGGTGAGCTGTTGGCACCGTGGCACTGGGTGGGTGGGCTGCAAGAAGAACCGTGCTCCGGACCCCTTCCTGAGCCGCCCCAGCTGCAGCCTGCAAACCGGGGAGTGCTTGGATCACGTGCAGGTGCGTGAAAAGGCTGGGTGGGTGTGCTTGTCTTGGGGGGGGTTGGGTTTTGTTTTTTTTTTTTAATCAATAGAAAATTCGTGATATACTTTTAAAATAATGAAATGTGGAAGGTTGATTTGTGCGTTAAAGGTGCCAAAGGCTCAGCAGCACAGCCTGTGAGAAACAGAAACATAAACTGAGAAAGGAGTGAATAAATGTGTTAACATCAGCATTCATTTGACAAACACTCTCCCTGTATTAGACAAACGTCACACTTTTTTTCCCACTATAGGTTTGTTTTGCGTGAAAGATTATTATGAAAGCATTTCTCATTTGCTCTCTCAAATACTTCTCCATCAAATGCGCAGCATTTACAAATAAAAACTGCTTCTCGGTAGTGGCTGTTCACCTGGCATCTGACAGTCAGCCTGTCATAGTACTGCTTCTTATGTCATCACAAAGAATGTATTTTTGTAAACAAATATCATCTGAAGTGAAGTACACGAGAGACCTGTGTGCTCTTCCCCACCTTCCTATTCCTGTAGATCCCTGTGCAGGTTAAGGGCCACATTGCTTGTGGGACTCAAAAGTTTTGGATACAGCTCACATGGAAGGAGATGCTTTTGGGTGGTTGTGATTTTGTTCGGGGATTTGTAAGTTTGCCTTTTATTATTATTTTTGCCAGGTTGTGATTTAAAATGTGAATAACATAATGCTGTATAAGCTTCCCCATGTAAGCTGTCTTTATGAATTTTTCATGTTCTTTTTGTAAGATAGTATTTACGAGTTCATGGTGTACAGTGACTATACAGTTTAGTGTACCTCAGGGGTTATTGCAGTGCTATTCTTAAGCGCTTCAGTTGCAAAACAGAGAAGGAGAAATGTTTAGGAATGTATATTGCTAAACTTTTCTATACAACTTCTCATGTTTCTGTAACTTTGTGATTCCCATTCCTGGAAAGTGCAAACTAATTTTATCAGCATCTCTAAGCAGCAATGTAAATTGCAGCTGTTTTTCTAGACAATCTTTCTTTTTCTTTCCGGGGCATAGTCTTCTCATTCCCTGACAGAAAATATTTTATTATTCGTAATAATGCCAGTAGTTCTGCCAGAAAGAGCCAGCTTCTTCCAGCAGCACTGACCATGGCCTGAGCAGAAAATCCAGAGGAATGTGATGGCCTGAGCAGCCCCTCCCCTTATCATCCAGGCATTTAAGCTTGATACCCACAAGTGGACAAATGAGGATATTATTCAAAGAAACAGCGGATCACGGAACTGTGCAATGCCTGCAAAATTTATTTTCCGGGAAGAACAAGTTAGTTAACTGGAAAAAGCCAATTGCCCCAGTCAAAAGGACTTCTTATTTAATGAGCACCAGAATAATTTCAGAACCTGTTTGTGTGTTTGTCTGTACTTTGTCTTGTGGTACCCAACTGAATGGATTTGTCAGAATGTTTTTTGGGTTTTTTTTTTTCAATCCTAAGTTAAGATTATTCGGTTTCCAGAGAAGAAAGGGAAAGGGAGACTAAATGAAATGGTCCTTCTCGGGTTCACCACCCATCTTTCTGCGTCGTTGCCCTTTTGCTCTCAGTATGAGTCGTGTTTTGCCATCCCAGCACATGAGCATCCCCAGCCGCGTGTTTAGCGGTGTGGCCCAGGAGTTTGGCTGTCTCTTCTCACAGTACGGGTCCTTGGCAGCTCTGGGGGCTTTTCCTTTGGCCCCTGCGAGGGCACAGCAGCCGTGCAGCCCTGGCTAGTGCTGGGCTTTCACCGGTGGCACACCGTGTGTTCTGCCAACACAGCCCCAGGCGGTAACAAAGGCAGCGGTGCAGGCTGGTGCTGACTCGCGTTGCAACATCGACACGTGTGAGACAGAAAAGGTTCAGGTAGTGAATCTGTCCCGTCTGCACGTGACCCTGGGTAGGTTAATGAAACTTTGCTCTTTAGTCTATTAAAGCGTGATCTGCCATTACGGCCACTACTGTCTGTGTGTAAAGTGCTTTGTAAGGATCACAGATGTCATATAGAGGATTTTAAAGTAGAACTAATGAGCTTAATAATGTATTCTTCCTTGATAAAGTTTAAGACATCATTAAAAGGTCTAAAAAAAATGGAATGGAATACCTTGGGCGAGGGAGGTGATAAACATCTGCCTTTAAGAGTGAGCGCTGTGCTTGAGAAATGTCTGCGTTCTTGCCAAAAGCTCCTTTTCCACACGCCGCGAGCAGGCACCGGCACAGTTAGTGTGTGGAGGGAACTTTCATCGCTTAACATTCCGCGCTAGACCCAGGTTTGGATTGTGGGTTTCTGCTCTGTGCCTGCCTGGCAAAGCACAGGCATGTGGGTGCTTTGTGGGGTGAGGGGGGGAAAACGGATCACAGAATGGGTAAGAATTAAGGTCCGGCGCTGTGACCGACGGGGTGATCTGGGGATCTTTGAACGTGTGTGGGATAAACATCAGCATTTGCTGATTTTTCAGGGTTGTCAGCCGTGAGCGTGAGTTCCTCGCTCAGCGCTGCCTGTTCTGGAGGAGGCTTCCAGCCCATGACGTAATGGGATTCCTGAGCGCTGATAAACCTCCCAAGTGTTGCAACGTGCAACTGTTAAGCTGTTATTGCCGGTTGTAGTATTGTGTTCATTGGCCAGACCGTTTTTTTTTTAACAAATTCCTTTACATTGCATAGAAACCTGGCGCTAAAAGGCTATGCGGGAGAATTCCTAGTAGAAATGCTGGATATTTTTTCTTGACGACTGATACTACTGATAATTGCCTTCAAAAACTTGCTAGGCAGGAAGATTTTCTTTTGTTTGTCTAATCAGGCTTTCAGTTTGCTTTCCCTGTAATTTAGGGGGTTGCGAAAACTGTGACTCCAACCAGGCAGGAGTCTCACAAAACTGTTATTTTTACACAGCAGATTCTCCTGTGCCCTTTTTTGCTTGAAACTGCATTATTTTTAGGTTGTGTTTCAAACCTTTTAGTAATACAGCATTTGTTAATTAAAGTTCTTACATCAACAGGTGTCTTTCTGCCAGGAACACTAGGAGAGGTCATGGCTTTGATTGCAGCGTGCGCTGAATTTTGGGTAACTTCACTTTTGCACAATTGCTTTCTACTTCCCTGCCTTTGTAGGTGCTGTCAGTATCGGGGGTTGCTGTCTCCTTTAGAATGATGCAAGTGTCAGCAATTTTGCATTCCTAGGTATTGGCATTCACAGACTAGTGAATTTATTATAATGTGGAAAAGACCAGACTGAAAGCAATGTAATTGTATATACACAGTTGGGCAGAGTGCGCTTTCCCTAAGGTAAAATATTCTGATGAGTTTGTGCAGGTCGTTTGCCGTTTTCTTATGCATTCCCAAAGGAAAAATGGTGGTAAGTCATTGAAATTATTGAAAAGTCTGAAATTCTGCTTTGGAGATTTAGGTATTGGTTAAAAGATCTGCCCAGATATTTGGGAAGTTCTTTGGAGCATATTGGTGAATTTCACTTTGCACAAACAATTTGCAGCACAGGTAAAAAAATGTATTAAATTATAGTAGTACCTTCTCTGAGCTTTATCCTATTGTAAATATTATGATATAGGTGTGTGGGTATTTTTGCTGTTGAGTACAATCCCTAGAAGAGGCCCAACCTAAAAGATAAACAAAGGTAACTGGTTTCAGATGTCTGATTACAAAGACTGACTGACTCCCTCTGTAACCGGGAAGCACATTGTGATGAAATGGGGTGTGTGGACAGCAGGTTTACTCTCTTGGGCAAAGTCTCTTACTTGGAGCCTTATTATAGGGGTCATTCTGAATTTGCAATCATTAAAACATGGAATCAAAGCTAATGTTGTGTGGTTTTCTCCAGGGTGAAAGAAGGAAAAACATTTTTCTTTTTTTTTCTATTTTCTATTGCTATCCAAATACCACTATTTTTCCATTAAAATATATTTGGAATGGAAGAGACTATTTGTCTAAGGTCTTCATCTGCAAACGCAAAAGAAAACTTCAGTTATAAGGTAGCAAACTAATAAAATATGCTTCTGAAGTAGAGTTTATGAATTTCGAAGTGTTTTACACCAACTTTCCTGTTTGTCTCATGTTGGTAACTGTCTTTCAGATGTGGATATTATACAGAACTGCATGAGGAAGAAAGATCTACTAGTTAGTTCTTAACAAGAAAAAAAAGTTTGTAGATTTGACAAAAAAGGATGATTTCAGGGGCAAGTGTAACTTTTTGAAGTGGGTTACATTTAGGGTACTTATGTTAATGATGGGTTTATGTATCTACCTGGGGAATAGTCAGAGATGGAAGTCCCTGGTTTTAGAAGTTATCAATGCAGAATAACAGGCAATGTCCCTGTCTAGAGGTAAGCGCAGATGGCAACAGGGAGGATGCGAGTCTGTTGGAAGTCCGATGTCTCTTGTATGTACAGGAACAGCAAAACATCTGTTATTTCATTCCGGTTATTGCTCTAGGTGTGCATTGCTATCAGTTTTAACAGTTCGCATTACTATGTTTATTTCTGTCAGATTTTCCTGCATTCTTCTGATTTTCTTTTCTTCAGCGAATGAAGTTTTCAAGTCAGAGTTGATAACTTGGGGGGGCTTAGATAAAGCTGCCCTCTACATGGTCAACGATAAATGTGTATAGGTGAAAGCACTGGGGTTGTTACTGAAATTGGAAGACCTTACGAGTATTCTGGCTTTGGAATGGAGAGTTTGACTTGCATGGAGCTGGTAAGAGACTATTTGGCACCATCTGAAACTGGTGATTTCATATTCCTTCATTATTAACTTGTTGGTGTCACGTAGTGCTCTGCTATCTTGTCACTGTTTCGGTCTGAAAGGTGCTTTGAGTGACAAAACCTTCTGCTGTGTGTTTGGGTGGTACCTGTATGCTTGCAGGTTTGGTTGTTCTTGAGCACAAACCAGATAAAATCCACCTTTTCAGGGCTCATTTGCCGCGCTTAATGAAATCTCATAATGTCAAAATAATTTGATTATGCGAAAATCCTTTTGTCTGGTTATAAGAGCTTGTGAGAAATTATCTCACAACTCAGTCTTGCGAAGCTGATGTCTGTACCCGCTCCTGGAGCGCTGAGTCACAGGGTGACTTCTGGAGCAAAGTTGATTTTTATTCCTCTTATCTACGGAAGGAACTGACTTCACTGATAACACTTCTTCAATTTATTTGCATCCAGCAGGGTGTAAAACCTTAAAAAATGGTGTCCTTGTAGGAAACCATCTTCTGTGGGGTGAGCTGTAAACTGTTCATCATGCTGCATGTGTTTTCAGGCAAGACAGTGACTTCAAGAACCAAATGCTTTGTATACTTCCTTAAATAGTTATTTCTCTTGGTTAGGCGTGTTTTTAATTGAACTTTTGTGGCAGAATGCTGTGATTCAAGAACAGACGTTAGCAATGATTTCTGGAAAGGTGTTTGTAAGAGCTCTGAAGTTTTTGGTTATCAATCCAGCTGATACTGGCTTTCCGAAATGTCGACGAAATTCAATAGGTCTCTTTTTAAAGTAACAAGAGGGGCTGGGGAGGGATTGGCTTTCACTAAGAAGCAATGACAACAGAAAAATAACCCTTTTTGGGGTTTTGGAGGGTACAATGCTTCAGTTTTAAACAGAGAGGCTTTTTCAAGGTACAAGAGGGATCACTCGTAAGTCCTTGCATCTCTCACAAAGTAACCAGTGCTTTGTTTAATTCATTGCCTCAAGTAACGATTCATAACACTGATCAATGCATGGTTTTATTTAACAAAAATCATGTGAGAGCTGAGGTTTTGCCGATTGTGGCAGCCGGGGTGAGGGGCCCGAGAGAGAAGAGGGAATCCTTTCGGTGACTATCAGTTTTTGTGAAGTTGATGTGGCTTTCCTGAATTCCCGTGTAACTTTGATCAAAGGCCAGAAATTCTGTTAAATAAATAGCTTTAATATAAGCCTGAATTGAAAAAGGGGAAGGTCAGCATGCTGACATGTTCATATTTTATTTATTTTGAACAATTTGGGAGAAACTGGCATGGCAAGATATAAAAAGCAAGTGTGCTGGGTAATTGAAATATGACAATAGTTAATGGAACAAGAACAGATACCAGAGACAAAATGGACAAAAATGCAGGGAAAACAATAAGATCAAAGGTTATATTGGACTCGTCTGACTGAAAATAGGAAGAACTTGCGTCCCGGCAGCCGTTGCTCTGGCAGCTCGGGTTTGTGGCGCTGGGTCCAGGTGTTTGGCTGGGCTGCCGAACTGGCAGCCTCCGCTGGGCTGCTGCGATGGGACAGTCACGTCGGGAGCAGAAAATACACATTACTACAGCTAAACTAATAAGCTAAGACCATGTAGTTGGATCTACAGTGTATGTTCTCAGTTGGTGAGAATGTGTGTTATTCATTAGTAGTTAACATTCAATTTGCCTTTAACATAAACGGAGCTACTGAGTGTAATACTGTATAAAACTAATATCAGTAATCATTGATCTACTTTCAATTTCTTCTTAAGCTTTTATTTTTTAGAGAACTATAGATTATTATTTCTTGGCTAGATTATTTTAAAGTTCAAAAATTCAAATATGCAACTATTTAAACCTTTCTGTTAAGAAGGTGCACCTTTCTATGAAGCAGGGCTTGCAGAGGAGGATCTCTATCTCGGCCTCTTATTTTCTTGAGGACATATGAGACCGCTTTACGTATATGCATTCCTATTTATGTTCAGCACATAAATGGGAAAGCCCTCTTTTGTTTGAGGAAGCTTCCATACACCTACAAGGAAACAGAAGCATAGAAAGTAAACTGTTTTATTCATGAGAGCTTTCTGGCATAAAACCTGCAATCCAGGATCAATACAAGGGGACCTTTCTGCCTCTACCCCAGACCTCTTTGCTTCCTGAAGCCCTTTCAGCCACAGGAGGCAGAAGCTCTCCCAGCAGCCGGCATTGACTCATGGTAGTGATGAGCTTTGTCCGTGCTTCTCCAGGCATCGTGTTCTTGGAAGCAAAACAAGGAGCCTTCCCACCTCTGGCTGCTGCAGGCACATCTCTGGCATTGCCACAGGCCTGTCCAGCTTTCAACATGCGGTTCTGTGATCTTTTAGTAGTAGTTCCAACACCATATGAGATGTTTTCGTGTAACTTGGTGGGCTGCGCGGTAGGTCTGCAGCGGCTGTAGCAGGCATACTGTTTGTGTTTGGTAGAGAGTCAACCTCCGCATTTTAAGATGTTTCTAATATAGCAGATAATCAAGAGATGAGAGGTGGTGAGTTGTGGATGAACTGATGCTCAGCGGGTTTGGGTCTGAGGTGCGTGTGCGGGTCATTGAAATGTGTTAAAAATGAACTCATTAATTAACGTTCCTTTTGTAGGTGTTGTGAGTGCTTAAGATGCTGTGGGAGGAGAGACCCCAGGCCTCGTACTGTTTGGCTTGGCCATCCAGAGAAGAGAGAGCAGAGATACCCTCGCAATGTGATCAACAATCAGAAATACAATTTTTTCACATTTCTCCCTGGGGTAAGTGTGAAGAAAGTTACTTTTCATCATCCTGCCCCAATGCTTTCCCCAATTTCAGTGGTTTTACAGTGGACAGGTCCAGAATCTGGAGCTGGAGGAAATAATTAGTAATTGGTTTATGGACTTCCTGCAAAGGCTGCTTTGGGGCAGCAGAAAACAAGACACAGATCCATCCTGAGTGTCCAGGACTACTTTAAGACTGCGCTAAGTTAGCATTTAGACTCCAGAGGAGCATGCAAAAAATGTTTCTGGTCTTAGTTCAATATGCATAACTTCTAAACTCCATTAATCTCCCCTCCTTTTTTTTTTTTCCTTTGTTTTTTTTTTCCAGGTGTTGTTTAACCAGTTCAAATACTTCTTCAACCTTTATTTCTTGCTTCTGGCCTGCTCTCAATTTGTCGTTGAAATGAGGCTCGGCGCGCTTTACACGTACTGGGTTCCTCTGGTAGGTCAATTAAGGTTTATTTGTTCAAGAAAGTTTCAGTGTTTAATGCAATTTTTTGTGCGGCCCTTTCTGTAGAGTTTAGAGTTTACTCCTTAAATCACGTCACTAGCTTGCTTCTTCAGGCCTCTCCGTACATGCTGTAGTGTGAATGCCTGTTCTGCCTTAAGCTTTATTTTGTAGAGGCTTCTTGGAGGTGTGAGAAGACTCTGCCCTCAGCTTGTCCATCTGAGAGGTGTTAACAGGCACAGAGCTCTTGCCGCTGGCTGCGGTGCCTGCGAGGACAGCAGGGCTTTGTGAAAAACATAGAGACCGGGGCAATGTGTGTGCTGTTCAGACGCAGCTGTGAGCGTGGGCTGTGCTCGTGGACAGTGTGCGTGGGGTGTTGCCCCTGCCAGGGTGATCCACGCTTGCTGGACCCCAGACCAGCCTGGCAACTGCAGCGAAGGACCAAAGGGCACCTTTCAGAGGTGACCTTAATGAGCGGCCATATGCTCAACGATGGCAAATTATGCTCCCCTGCCAAACAGTTTGACCCGCGGCCTTGGGATAGGTCAGCAGGCTGCTTCGTAGTTTAACCACATTGTAAAAAACAAATGAAAAAACGGAGAACCCTCCCTCCACAAACCTCCCACGTATAAAAATAAATATATAGAGACATACTCACACTCAGCAAGGTGCAGATACTCCTCCCTCCTGTAAATTATTTGCCGTTTTCTTTTGATGGCCATGATCAAAGGAAATTTATAATCATCAGTTTTGAAACAGAAACAGTGCTATCAAAGAACAGAAAGAGGAATAATTGTATGGATGGGCTTCTTAAATCTCTAAAATGCACTGCATGAGCCAGTTACAACTGCTTTAATGCTTAAATATAGATACCTATATAGTTTTTTTTCTTTTATCCCAGTAAAACTATTATTTCTCTTTCTATGTGAATAACTTCTCTGCTGTACTTCCGTTTGTAGTGTTGTAGAGTAATTTCGGTTCAGAGGGACGTCTGATCCAACTGTCTGCTCTTTACATTTGGATTGGTTTAACTCATCTACCTGAGTTTTTAAAATCACCAAGGACAGACATCCTTTTTACTTTAAAGAAATAACACAAAATCAAATGAAAATTGATTTAAAAAGCACAGGGTCCTTTCTGAGATGCTACTTGTGCATTAATTTTGAAATGGTGGTGATAAAAAATGACGGCTCCATGGAGAGAGCTAAAGAGGAGCAAAGGAAATTTTTCCTGCCTTTTGGACTTCCAGTGGAGTGAAATCTCTGGTAAAAGAAAGAAGTGAAGGGGCAGCTTTGGGACATGGCTGCTAAAACTGTGTTTGTATTAAAGCCTGGATCTCACTGAATTTTCTCTCAAGTGCGTGCTGTGTTGTATTTGCTGTATGCATCTAATGATAGTTTCCTAAGATCCCATCCCATAAAGAAAGTGTACGTGTGCAGAGAGGATCTATAGGCAGTTGTGAGTTGTCTGTGCCGGCTGAGCGATTAGATTTTGGCATATGAGCTGCCAGAAAGCAGAATAAGAAAGGTCTTTGTTCATTACTGGCTTCTAATAGGAGTGTTTGGGAATGGAATGACATATGAGATGACACCGTGAGCTGGCACATGTGGGAATATTTTAGGGCAATAATTTGGAGACTCTTCAAACAGACGAAACATAAGTTGAAAATAACTGATGCTTTTTAAATTTTATTTTGGAAAGCAGATAAAGATTTATAGGTAAACACAGAAGTGCAATTTGTAAATAGAAGAGAAATGTTCATTCATTCCTTAATTTGTGTATTATGGGAAGGAGATGTCTTCCATGGCGGTGCAAAACAGACCTGAACACTGGGGAGTGAAATGCTTCTCTGAAAGTATTGTATTAATGGCGTCTTACTTTCAGTGTTTGTAAATGCGGGATTGAATACAGGCATTTTTTTAAAAAGCAATTGCCCATCTGTAAGTCTCTGCGTTTTAAAATACTGCAGAAACATGCTACGTTGCGTTTGAAGACTGATATTAATTAATCCGAATCATACATTTAGATGCATATGTATGTACTGGAATTAGAGAATACTAATTTTTATTATAGTACTGAGAGAGCTATCAGGTGAAGGGTACCCTCAGTATTTTAATAATTAAAGAAACTGTTCTCTTTCAGTCTTAGTAGCCCTTAGGTCATTCTTCATAATTTTTCTTAGTTTAAAAAAATGTGAGAATTTGAGTTGTTACTGTGTCAGGTAGCATTGGCAATGCTCCACAGCAAGACTTTCCTGAGGTGGTTGTGGAGTTTGTGTTCACAAGTTCTTTGTGCTCAGTTTAACTCGCGCACACAGTTTTTGGGTATATGTGCACAGCAGTTCTTCCTAGAAATGAAGCTACATAAAGTTAGAAATTGCAACCCACTGGCAAAATCTCCTGTCCCCTTGTTAAAATAAAAAAGCTTTTTATTGCCAGAGATAATCAGTAAGTACATGGTTGCAGTGTTCAAGAATGCCAGTTGTAAAAAGTTCGTTTTTCTTCATTAATGGATGAGGATTGTTTTAGCTGTTTGGTGAGTCTGAGCTGAATAGTGCATAATAAAAAAAAATGACTTTGTGGTCCTAGCCCCACAAAGAATTATTTTTGCATTCATTTAAGTTTTTTCTATATAGCGAAGGATCTGATGTGGGCATTTCCTCATGACGAGAGGAAATTAAATGACTGCTCGTATCCTTAGAAAAGTAGGGCTGAAAGCTTAATTAGACAAATGTGTAATTATTCCATGAGTAGTTCACATTAGTATGCTTAGAGTGCTTATTTGCGTAGGCTGTGTCTGTACACATACCCGTGAATACACATGAATTTTTTTATCTATAAAATAAGGGATTATATAAATTTCTATATGAAGACATCACCCAGATTAGGTGAGGTAACTTTCATGGTGGAGCGAGTACTGAGATTTGAGAGAGCCTGTCTTAAATGGTCTTTTGTGTAACCCCTCTCCATCTTGGTTACTCACCTGTGAAGCGAGATGAAAGATGTTATTTACACTCTTCAGATAAACTCCACAAAGATTTGCTTGGGAGGTACTGACAGAGCATCGTGGTAAAGCTGAGAAACGATCATAACACTTTAAGCAACGAGTCTGTGGTCAGTTTGCTATTGGGAGTTCTGGACAGCACCACATAATATCCCTATAATGATTTAGTGAGAGAAAATAGAATAAGGAAATGCAGATTGTTGGCATTGGGACTGATAAATATTGCTCTTATTAGAGGCAGATGTGATTTTTCCTGACCTTTCATCCATTCTGTTCCCCCCCCACTCCTTTTAGGGATTTGTGCTTGCTGTTACTGTCATCCGAGAGGCTGCGGAGGAGATCAGATGTTACATGCGCGACAAGGAAGTGAACTCGCAGATCTACAGCAAGCTCACAGCGAGAGGTCGGCTCAGCGGCTCCAGCGCGCCCGCTGCATCCTGGCACGGCTGCCGCAGCGCCGGGGGTTGCAACTCAATCAAACGCTGCTGACAGTTGCAGAAGCAGAGTTCAAGGAGTGGGGAGGGGGTTCTGGGCTCGCAGGCGCGTGGCTCTGTGGCCACTGCGGAGGCCTCGGGGGTCTGGGTGGCTTCTCGTGGGTGGCTCCTCGCGGGGCTGTGGGGATGATGGGCGTTGCTGAGGGTTTTCTGGGGAGATGCACAGCTGATAGAGGGGGGAAGGAGCATTAAATGCCTCTAACAGCTTCAGGCCATCATCTTTGTGAGCCAAGGTGTTGAGAGCAGCCAGTGGGTACGTTTCCATGCGCAGGAGCGTGTGTGGTGTGCTGGGGCTTCGCTGCAGCCAGCGCCAGGCAGGCGAGAACTTCCAGGCAGTAGATACGATGTTTTTAAACCCCCAGTGTCAGCCAAAAAATTCTTTCCCAATCATTGTACCTTCTTGGTGGATTGGAGTCATCAAAGAAAATCAAACTGGATCTGGATTGCTCTAGCTTGTGGAGGTGGATGTTTCCAGAAGGGAAATGTGTTTTCCTTCCTGCGAGAGAAGCGCTTCATAACATTGCGCGGAGAAAGGGAGGGAGAGGCAAATACAGTGAAAGGCATAGTAGGGAGAAACCAAGAACAGGACTATAGTAGATGTGATGTGTCGTTTGGGTTTTTTGTTTGTTCTTCTTCCAACATTTGTAATGAAGATGGATCATGTGTCTTCCCGCCTGCATACGGGTGTTTTGGTTGCTCACCCTGTCAGTAAAAGAGACAGATGTAAGAAGGATTCCTATAAGCTACCAATTCATATTCTTTAATGGAAACAACAAATGTGTGTGTAAAAAGGGGAGGAGGATCCATTTAGACATATAATTTGCAAAAGCATTTTAGTAGAAGAATTAATAAGTCTGTGAAAATGTCAGAAGGAGGGGATGCAGAGGTTGATTGAAATAATGGGGGTGAAGGTAAACTGTGTTCTACTGAAGGAGCTTGTGAAAGCTTGTGTTAAATTCAAGGTGACTTCCTTGATGTACTAACACGTTCCATCACTTATTGAAGGTGCAGTACCAGTTGCGTTTCATAGTTTTTCCTGGATCGTACCAGACAGGGACTTATTTCATGAAAGTCCTTTGCTAAAAGACACTGTGTGATATGATACTACATCTTTTGTTTCTTTTAGCAGTGTCTGAGGCAGTTCCTCAGTATTCACAATATCTTCCCTTGTATTTTCTTGTGGACGTCATCTTTAGGTTCTTTCTCCAACTGCGAGGAGTTTGGAAACCTCGTTTGTGAGTGAGTCCAGGCTGCGGCTCTGCTGTGTTTGATCCCTGGCTCTGGCCATTGTTTACAGCTGTGCCGTACCTAACAAAGACATTTAAATTCTTGTTTGAAAAATTGAATGCTGCCTCACTGTGGAGTTACTTCTAATACCATGACAAAGATGGTGAGGCCAGGGGTTTGTTTTTAGAAAGGGAATGAACTGAACATAAGCAACTTTTTTTCATTTCCAGATTCTTTGTTATAGCAGTTTATACCCCCGAATTAAGAAGCAGTGAACTAGGTGTAGTGAAAATACGCCGCTTTCACTTTTAAGACTAAGGCTCCTTTTTAAACGTAATTGCTTAAGGCTGTATATATTTCACATGCTGGGAATTATGAGGCAACTCTGAACTAGGGAGTGTGAGTTTCTGAATATTAAATCCCCTTTTAATAACATGTTCTTACTACAACACTTAAAATGCTTGGCAACCAACAAAAGCCTCATCCAAGAGGAGTGTACTACATCTATTTAAAGATATAAAAGAGTTGCCTTCTGGATTCTATTCAATGATCTATAAGGGGCCTGACCTTTCCTTTAGTTCTTTTCATATTGCTATTACGTTTCCCATGAACGATTTCCCTCCCCCCAGTCCTTTAACTTTTCTAATTTTGTGAAAGAAACCAAGGAGGATCGACAGCTGGGCACTAGCCAAAAGTCTTAAGCCACTTTATTTAACATGAATTTGGTGCGGAAACAGGGATGAGACTCTGTAGAACTATAGTTTAGAGTAGAAAGATACGGAAAATTATTTATGTTTGCCTTGTGGTTTGTAGAGAAGAGTAATTTCCTGTCTTTCACTGAATCGCATTACGTGAGCTTTTCAGGAGGCCTGAACCTCTGCTTTCCCACTGGTTCATAAACCTTCGCACCTCTGCGAATCACCTCGGAGCGGAGACGTACCATGTGTGGTCACCGTGGCTGTTGTGTTTGCTTTGTTGTGTCTATTAGTACAATTAAAAAAAGTAAGCGAGCTTTCAAGGCAGCTCTTCATCAGGTCAAAAGTAAAAGCAGCAAATATAAAAATAAGTTGAAAACACCTGATCTTAACCGTTAATTTTCAGTGCAGCCGGCAAAACTCCAGGTAGGGTTTGCCTTGGACTGTTCACAGGCTGTTTCTTTATTTATTTTTTGGTTGACTAGCGCGGTTCATACTTCTGTATGTTGGCACAGCTCTGAACTGGAAAGGGGCAGTGCAGAAGGGTACTGATGTGCAAAAGCCTTCTGAAATGTTGCTATATACTCTTTTCTTTTAAACTTCTCAATAGCCTCACCACTAAAGCCAGTGTTGTAGGAAAGAGATTAGGTGAAGCTCGATGCTGAGCACTGCTGTTCTTGAAGACTGGATCTAATGGAGTGCTGTAGCTTTCTCCAAGCTATTTTTATTTCCCCCGAGTGCTCACACTAAGCTGCTGTTAAGGTGGCTGGAGAACAGTTTTTCCCATCTCCAGTCTTGGCCTCCCAGTGCAGCCCCACAGATGTAAGTACATACTTAGGGCTGAATGAAGTCGGGGAGACTTAAGCACATGCTTATATGTAGTTTTGAGTAGGAATGGGAGTGAGCACAGATGAAAGTGCTTTCCCTAATCAGTTTGCTCTTGTAGTCTTCATGCGCAGTCCCTGGCAGCCTGTGCTGCAGCGGCTGGCCGGGGGCTCCAGCGCTCCCCCCAGCCTGGTCTCGCACCCCTGGGGGTATATTTTGGATGTGCAGCTTTGCTCCAGTACATGAAACTTTTTTTCGTGCACTTTGCTTGCTAAGATTTTTAAGATCCACTAAGCTGCTTGCTTTGTAGAGGAAAAGGGAGAACTCTCTCTGGACCACATTATTTATGAATATGGTTGCTGAATTCCAGGGACTAATTTGTTTGGAGGGCAGCATAGACATCAGCTTATTTTCTGTATCCCTTTATTTTGCATAACATCCCTAAAAATTGTACCCTGAACCTCCTTTTCTCTTCCTGCCAATGTGATCAATTTGTGTTCCAAACCGATGAAACCAGCAGATTTCTGGAAAGCATTTTTATTTTAATAGAAAGCTCTCCATTTAAAGGACAGTTGTTTGAATCGTAATAAAAAAATAATCAAATTTCAATCCCCTATTCATAAACCTACAAGCCTCTTTGTGTTCAGAAGCCTGTGTGCTGACTTTCTGCTTGATAGAAAGCTAGAACTGTGCTTGCAAATTCTTGGTTTGTTTTTCTTCTCTTGCAGTCTCGCTCCCCGGGTAACACTGCATAATAGAGAGAAACTCCGCAGAAAGAAATGGGAAGAGACCTCCTACTGAGGGGTGCTACTTAAGATACAGATCATTGGCGTTTACCAGCCATATAAAAACAATATTTTCCCAAACCCTCTGAGTCCTGCTCCACAGTTTATACAGCATAAGGCTGCAAAAGCCCAAAATTTGGTGCAGCACATCCAAACAACTTTTTTATTATTTTATTTTTTTATTTATTTTTTGTTTTCAGATTTATTTGACTTGTTTTAACAAATCTCTGGCTTCATCTTTAATTCTAATTTAAGTGTTTTGATCTCTGCCTTAATGGAGCTCTGCAGATCTATTCTGAAATCTTGACGTAAGTGCTCATGTAGTAGAGAAAGTCATATCTTCTGGCTAATGTATTTTATACTCTAAATAATGTGCTTTATGGTACATCCATCACGCTGCAGATTTGGTGATAATTGCAAAGTTGAAGCTGAAGTTGGAACAAACATTTTATTGTTTACTTTTTTTATCTTTTAAAAAAATAATCGGGATACACAGCAAAGAATGGAGCAAATAGCAATCAAGTTTTAAAACTTTTCTTTTTAAAATTAGATATCAAGACTAGTTGCTTTTTAAAATTGTGTTAATCACTGACTTATATTCTGATTAACTTCAGAAAATATAAACTGGAAGCATTGTAATTGCTGAATAAACCTGTGTGTATTTAGAAGCAGCACTTCTGGACGCATGTATAAATGCAGTAATTTATTATTACGAAAATGCTTTAACAGTAGAGCAGTATTGGTAAATTAAGCACTTGCGTTATTTGCTGTTTCCTTAAGCGTATGTGTGAAAACATCTAATATTTAGGAGGTAGTTTCCCCACAGAAAGAAAAAGAAATTACAGAATTCCCAAGATCAAAATAAAACTAATTCAAGTAAGTTGCTTTATGGGAGTTCTGAGTCAAAGGAAACATCTGGTCCCGCGCCTTCTTAGCAGGACATATGCTACATACTGCAGAGATGTCATCCGTGAGAGGCCGGGAGTATGGCTGGAAAAGCAGAATTAGCTTTGCTACCTAAAAAAGGGCATCTCATTTCTACAGGAGTTCTAAAAATGTGTATTGGTTAGAAGGATCCTCTATTTTACCTTAAAACAGTTCAGGGTGGGAGGGTTATTCAACAAGACAAATCTACTCCAGCTGCTCTGATTTTTCCTCATACTGGAAAAATTTTAAAGCAGATGATACTGTTTTCAGAATAATGATCAAAAAAAAGGCTTTTATGTGCCTAATGGTAGGAAATTGTCATGCTGTAGTTTTGTCAGGCATTAATTTTCCTTTTCCAGCATGAATTGACATCATTAAGGAACGTGCTGCAAAAATAAGTTTCCATTCTTGAAGCCTGCAGGTAGTTCTTCCTATACTGTCGGTCGGCAAATGAACCCTTGCAATCTCTGAGAGAAATACATAAAATGCAGCTAAACAAATCCCCCTCTCCTTCTAAGAGCTCTCTTGCGCAGTGGTTTAGGAATTGCTATGCCTGTGTGGGGAGAGTGGGGTTTTTTTCCTTCTTTGCACAGGAGAATATTCAAAAGCACTTTTTGTTGTTTCGTGAATAACCGTATTAAAAGGGGAGGAAGAGATGTTATCTGTCAGACCCTTTTAGTGTCATAGCACCTAACTTTGTATAGCCTATACAGAAGACTGCCAGGGATGCTTTTTTGGATCCTCTTGGAGCGCGGCTTTTCTTTTCAAGCCCCTGCGTAATGGACTCTTAATCCCCAGTGTGCTTCCTGCCCTGGCAGAGATGTCTTTAGCCCAGCATTCAATTTGTTTACCCTTTTTTTTTCTTTTCCCCCCTTTTAACAAAAATCTCGCCAGACAAAACCCCGAATCTGCAAAAGACCTATGAGATATTTGTGAAATGGGCCATGACTGCTTATAATTTGTAGGAATAATTACAGCATGCGAGGAAGTCTGCATTTATTAACGGCAGTGATGAAGCATGTTGTTAAGCACACAGTGTGTCACCAAAGCAGCAGGCTGCCGGGAGCCCAGAATGGCTTTCATTGTTAATTTGGAGCAGAAACACTGAAGCATATCCTGAGAAGGATGCTAATGAAGGGACTGCCAGTAGTAAAATCCTAGTGACCTTTGTGCTTTGTGCTAATTTCTATTCCCCCTCCCTTCCCCCTTCTCTTTGGCTCCTGAGCTGCTATCTGGCCAGTTAGCCCGTGAATTTTGAGGTACAGTAGAAGTGTTGTCCGTGCTGGGGTGAGCTCCACGTGCCTCCCCCATTTCCACTCAAATCGCAGCAGATTAAAGAGGCTTTTGTTGAAATATAACAGACAGACACGTAGAGGCAGGGTTCAAATTAACTCATTATAAATCACTAGTTAGTCTGAGAAGCCAAATCTAGAGCTGGCTAATGATTTGAAATTACTAGCCAATTGTTATATTAATCTCCTGTTTTAAAGCAACTGGGAAATGTTTGACAGCTGCAAAGAAATAAATATTTATGTGTTTTCTGTAGGACCTGTGCTCTGCAGGTCTTGTTCAGGCTGTGTCCAGCCAGAGGCAAAGGGGAGGTGGTAAAGCTGAGCCAGATACAAGAGCTGAGACACAGAAGGAAAGGAGCCTGGTTTTTAACTTGGGCCCATTTTACTTACGGCTCCCAAGTCCAGGCTTGAGAATTGACCTTTAAATTTTTAACCACTTTGCGCAGAAGAATCAGAGGTTGATGGTTCGCTATTGCAATTTTTCTGTTCTTGCTGATTGAAACCTTCTGCTTTGCCTAGGAGGGACAGTGGGCTTGGTGGGTCTTTGCAGGGTAGCGTTGCCTAATTCTTGTGATAGAAATGTTACACGTTTTCTCCAGAAGAGTGAAGTGGAAGGAAGCATTGCACAGCACCCATAAACCCTGTCCTGCTGCTGCTTTAATGCACTGATATCATTCTTTCGCAGGGACTGTGAAGGTGAAGAGCTCTAATATACAAGTAGGAGACCTCATCATTGTTGAAAAGGTTAGCCTTTATGTGTATCTTTTCTTTATAAAGAACTTTTTTGCAAGTCCATAGAAAATTTTGAAGTCACATTTGTTTTACAATAGGCTCAGAACATCAAGTGTTGAACACTAGTTATAATATTTAATCACTTATCAGGGTTTCACCCTCCCCTCTGTTCCCTTCGTCACACACTGTGCAAGCAGTGGTGTCCTCTAGAACTATTATTCTGAAAATATTCAGGGGAAAAAAAAAAGGGCAGGAAAATGGTAGCTGTCGGCTACAGATATGCGCTTTCTTCTAGCATGGGACTTCTTGAAAGGAAACCAGCACTAGTTTAAAATTTCTTCATACTTCTAGAATTACTCACTAGCTCTTTTGTAAACCTAGCTCTTGGTCAGTCCGGTCAGTGGGAGCTGGCAGCGGTTATTATTCCACACTTGGAATTCTGCAGGGAAGAAAGTTAAAGATGCAGAGCAAAATTAATATCGAGCCTCAGTTTCACAAAGAAATCCTCTTTCTCCTCCATACCCCCTTTGCTTGTCACGGTGGGGCTGTGGAAGGCGGCTGCACACGCGTGCAGGGCTGTATGCACAATAATGGCCTTTCTTCTCCTAACAGAACCAGCGGGTCCCTGCTGACATGATCTTCCTGAGGACGTCGGAGAAGAATGGTAAACATCTGGAACCAATTGTCAAAATAGCCATTAACCTTTCACTGGTTGTTTAGAGAAAATTATCATTTGGAAATGTGAAAGAAATATACTAGCAAAATTTTAGATAGAGAATTCAAATGCTTTTATGGACCACCACTTTTCAGGATGTTGTACTTTGTTCTTGTTTGCTAACATAGATAGTTGAATCCAGGGTAAATGAATCAGGTTGCACAATGGTTTGTGTTATAGATGCAAATTATTTTGTGTTATAGATGCAAATTATATGCTGTTCAGGTGTATTTTGTTAAGTGTAGGATAAGGAAATGTTTGATCAGAAATATTAAAAAGCAACGGCTAATGAGAATATTTCAAATATCTTAAAGACAGAATGCGAAATCTCACTGTATTCTGGACTAGTGAGGGGAAATGAATGTGTGATGCAAGAATATCATTCTTTACGTTATTAACAAATGTTACTTGAAATCAAATACTGTTTCCAAAGAAAGAAGGGTGTCCTAGACATATACCTCATTTCGTGAGCTGTAGGTGTACCTAAGTCAGATCTGGAATGAGCACTGACTGGTGTTGAAAATCCACAGGGTCTTGCTTCCTTCGCACTGACCAGCTGGATGGTGAGACAGACTGGAAACTGCGGCTGCCTGTTACCTGTACTCAGAGACTGCCAACGGCTTCGGTAAGCTGCCTTTTGTACAAAACTACTCTACTTGGTAAACACATGTTATCTGATTTACCCGAAAAACATTCAGGTGTTTCGGTTAATGGGCTGCTTTGAGAAACACATTAATGTAGCATTGTTCTGCACAGGACTTGGTGCATGTTCCAGATGAATTCTGGCAGCAAAGCATATAGATAGGGGTAAGCCAGCTCTTCCTGAGCTCCAGGCAGAATTTCAGGTCAGGTGAAGCTAGATGTCTCTGTGCTGCCCTGCAGTCACCACAGCTGGAGAATGGTCTTGCAGCAGGAGGTGGCTGGTGGTAGGATGCTCCTGTTTTCTTTTTCCTCTCCAGACACCATTGCAGTAACTTGTTGCAGGATAGGTCTTGTTGCAGGTGATACTTCTCAAATGCTCCCCTTCATTCCTTGCACTGCGATATATTCAGACACACAATTCGTGCATTTTCATGAAATGGCTTCGGAAGCAGTTTTCATTGCTTTCCTTTGTGTAAGGAGGAATGTCACCCTGGGAGCTCCACTGCATGATCTGAAATAAGCACATAACCTCCATCAAACATGCCATTTCCTGAAATATCTAGCTATAGTCGTTTGTGAGTTCTTTAAAAAATACAGTTGAGAGGGGAAAGGGCGGGGATTTAAGTACCTGTTTTATTGATCATCTATCTTTAAAAAGTGCAAGAAGCTTATTTTCTACAGAGGCTTTGAAGCAAGGCGTTCTCTCCATGGAGTGAATAGTTCATGCATGTGTAGGAGTCAGCAGTGAAAACATTGTGCAGAATTGGCATATTTTCTTGTCACCACAGAACTGTTCCTAGTGGCAATGGCATCTTGAACTAAATATTGAGTGATAGAGTGTTCTTTGGTTGCCTTAGAAGACTAGTCCAAACCTTCTTTGCTACAGAGCAATAAGTGCCGTAGGCTGTCTCGGTTATTCAGGCTGAAATTTCTCTTATGGGGCACTGATGTTGAAGTAGCTCCCCAGGAGTCTCTCGGGTAACAGTTCAAGAAATACTCTTGAAGCTGCTACAACAATTATAGTTTCTCTTAGACAGTTGGACTCCAGTAAGTAGTATAATTTAGTTATCTTAACCTGATAAGTAACTCTTGCTCAGAGTATTTTGGTAGAAACATTTGTACATTGTTAAAATGTCATTTTCTAACTGTCTGCCAAAACGTGTCTGTTTTACAGGACCTACTGCAGATTCGATCCTACGTATATGCAGAAGAACCCAATATTGATATACATAACTTTGTGGGGACCTTCACGAGGGTAAGTCTTGCTGACATATGCCTGAAATCATATATGTATTGCTTTGTATGCAAACCTGCTGAGTGCTACCAGGATGCCAGACATCTTCAGGAGAAATAGTGAAGTCTCTCTTGCCTTTCCTTGTCTCTTCTTTGGTTTTTTGGGCTTTTTTTTCTTCATAAAATCCATGAAATAAATCTGAAATAAACAAAAATATGGTTATCACAGCTTTTACTTGGAGGCAATGTCATAGGCTGTTTGGGATTAAGGACCTTACTCTGAAGGTATTAGACCTGAGCACTTACAGACTGGTAGATAGGTATTCATAGTGCCTGTTCAGCCTGAAATCTGAACCACTATGGACTCTATAGGATTAAAAGTCTTTAATTGTGGAAGGGCAGGGAATCTTCACCGTATCAGATAGTCGCAGTCGTAATTCTGAGTCAGTTGGATTTTTGCCTTCTATTGCAATCCAGTGATTTCTGGGCCATTTCAGAGGGCAGCAGTTCAGAGCCACTGTGAAATATCACCGTTAAAAATTGTGTGTCTTTTGATTTGCTGGGAAGGTGCATTGTCTATTTTGGGCAAAAGATTGGGTTCATTTCCATCTCAGTGGGATTATGAATTTATTTTTTTGAGAGATGCATCTAAACCCTTGGAGAGCTTTCAGAGGACAAATGGTTTTATAACAAATAGGAGACAATTACAGCTTTTTAGAAGTTGTTTGCTTATATTTTAGTTCAAAATTGTAGGTTTTGCCCTTATATCTTTGTGGCTCAGTTTGGTCGGATTTAATAGTGCTGGCATGAAAGAAGAGTTTGAGTGGCTCAGGAAGACAGTTCTTGTATAAAAGCTATACAGACGTTCCTTTTCTCATGCAAAGGTACAGTTGTCTAGAATTAATCTTTTGGTGCTTAAGAGAAAGAGTGCTTTCTTGTAACTCTTCTCTGGTGCGTATCAGACAACTTTCCAGACTTCACTGAGCAGTCCTAAAAGGTTCTCAGTGAGATCTTGCAGTAGCAGGAGAAATGCTATTAATCCGCATGAACCAAGTGAGGGAACATTTTTCTGTGGTCCCTGGAGAGCTGCTGACAAATCCCTTTCTAATTTATTATTCTTAGGGGCTTCAGCAGCAGAGATATCGTAATAGATTTTTTTTTTTTCACTCCACGACCCTTGTGTTGCACTGAAACAAAGTGCTCGTCTTTAATCCAACCAGACATTTACCTGGGCTTAAAAATCCTCCATCCTGCCAAGAAGCCCGGTCTCTCCCAGCATCCCTCTCCAAACACCTCTGCTTCACTCTTGTCATCCACTGGTCTTTTGCATTACTGACAAGTTTGTTTATTTTCCTTTTTATTCTGTTGTAGGAGGACAGTGACCCTCCAGTAAATGAAAGTTTAAGCATAGAGAACACCCTATGGGCGAGCACAGTGATTGCATCAGGTAGGATGGAGGCACGTCTAAATTTTTTTTAAGGGAATATGTTAACAATTTTTAAAGTTCTTTTGGTGATGGAATAATAATATCTGTCAGTTGGAGAAATTAGCGGTTGGAATGAGGTTTCCCACTTGTCCTAACACCTCTGGGGACCTGAGCTGACATCTAATTGCCTCTTGGACATTCCTAGATGAGATAGAATTGGAGTGGCCTTTGGGCACTTCTTTAGCATCTAGGGCCAGAATAGCACTTAATTGCTCTCCATATTGACATCCTAATCTGTAACAGAAATGGTGTCAAATAGATTCTGGTAACAGCAGTTAAGATGAAAGATTCCCAGGTAAGTGCTTCTATTGAGTTCATCTTATATACTTTTGAAAAGGGAAAAAAAATAAATTCTCTGACAGATTTTGGGTTATGTATACAATAATCTCCCAAGGCCTGAGATCAATCAATGCCCCCTTGTAGAGGCTTGTCAAATAAAAGCCAAGTTCCTCTTCTATCCAGGGCACTTGCAAAATTTGCAAGGCAATAGCTGGAGAGGGGTGAAATTCTGCAGTACAGTTCTCGAATTAAAGTTGTCAAAGGGAGAAACTTGACTGTGAAGTACCAAGCTATACCTGGAATTAATAGTAGGAAGAAACATGATTTTCAGAAGTGTTTTTTAAGCACTGAAGAGATTTTGATTTGCTCTTTTAAAAGCAGAAAACAATGAATTCCTGTATGTTTCTTTCAAATCCTGCTCTGACTCTTCTTTGAAATGTATTGGTGTTTCACAGTGCTGTGACCAAGGTATTGTAAAAAACTAGGTGTCCGAATGCCGTTTAATCAAGTTTATTGTGTTTATAGATTAGTAATTGCCATGCAGTAGGTAACCTGCCTTCTTTCTCTGCAAGTGTAGACACACATAATCAGCCTGGCAACTTCAAATACCCATCATGCTGCTTAATGCCTGGATCTCAGCTGATCCTGATTTTGAACGAAATAGGTGGAGAGACAGAAAGCCATTTTTCTTGTGTTTCTGTCCTGTATGCCTACACTCCATGCTGCACCCTTTTCTGGAGAGTTGGGAGCTTTCTTTGCCTGTTGTATTGAAGCTTTAATTTATACCAGCTCTTGAGCCACTGTGGATCTCGCGCTGCCACGGCTGCATCGTGACACGGGGGAGTGTCCCAGGGAACAGGTCCTGCTAAAGTGGGAGGAGAGTGCTCTCCTGCCCTCAGCATGCTCACAGCCACCGCCTGCTGAGGGAAAAAGCTCTTCCTCTGCTGTACGCTCAACTGTGTGTAATACACACATGGGTGCAGACGTTTTTCCCCAAAGGAGGGCACAGCCTACACTCTGCTCACTACTTCAGTGTTGCTTAGAAGTTCTGGGTCGTCTTAGTGTCTGTATCAAGGCACGCAACGACCTCCGCTCTGCCCAAATGAACTTACTGTTTGAATCCAGTCCTCCCTTCTGAATATGAACAACGCTATTTGTGGATAGACGTCTTGGAGTTCAGTCAATAGGAATAATATTTGCAAATATTTTCATAATTCCAAATGGATTTTGCAGTCAGGTCTGTTTTGAATAGCTGTAAAACAACTAGAAACACTGGTTTTATACGTACCAGTGTGCTTTCAAGCTGTTTTCTAGTCCTGGCAGGTTTTCCCCCCTTATTTTGACTGACTTGATCGATATAATACTCAGTTTTGTTTCTCCTGTGTTAATAATAAATAGCATGTTCTAGGTTATTTCTGTTATGAAAAAATGGGGATATTATTTTTCTTCTTCTGCAAGTGAAAGCTGTCAAGTTGTGGGGATGCCATCTCACTGGGACAGCCTTTGCTTGTAAGACAAAGTAGAGTTATGTGGCTTTCTCCATCTGCTGTAGTAGGAATGGGTCTGACTCTGACTGTTTGCAGTTAATTTGGAGTAGCTGTGCCATCTGTTGATTTGAATTGTGATGATCTTGCCACCACCTGCCATCTGGCTCCAGTGATTTGTTGTTGTTTTTTTTGTTTTTGTTTTTAAAAGGAATGTTTCCCAGCTTATTTTTAGAAACCACGTCTTTTGAATCACTCTTATTTATTTAAAAATAATTAATTCCCCTGCAGCTTGTTAAAACTTTGATTGTTAATGGAAGAAGGGAAATAGCAAAGTATAAAATGGCAATGTATTTGCAGCAGTGCTTGTTTTTTCCTGTAGAAATTTAGACTTTGGCAATAGCTTTTGAACTCTTGGTGGTAGCTAGCTTCCTCTTCATGGCTTTTTGCAAAGCCTTTAAGAAGAATTTGTAGAAAGCCGGAAATTCATAGTGATCAACTGTATTATGTTTTGGTGGAAGACAAGGGAGAACTTTGCTCTCAGCTCTTTAGCAACCATGGGACATTGCATTAAAATATACTGGTAGGCTCCCAGCAGCTCCATCTGTTACAGTAAAGTAGGAGTTGGCGTGATATGCCTCTCAGTGAGAACGGCAATTAGACAAATACTTCAAGTCAATTGTAGATGTTAAAATAAGGTAATTTTGTCTTTGACAGCTGTTGGAATTCATTGGTTTTGCTCTTGATTGTGGCAACCTTCACCAATAAAGAAGAACCATAGCTTACACTGATTTAGTTTTGACACACGGTGAAAGACAACTCTCTGGTCTAAGGCAAACTTATCCACACCTAAATGGGATTCAAAGTGGTGGGAGGAAAATCAAGAAATCCTCCATCTATAGCAACTTATTTATAGTGGGGAGCAACAACTGACATGAAAATGGGAGTCAGGGGAAGTCAAGAGAGCAAAGTAGTTGACTTCTCTTTCCATGCACATTAGTGGATACAGTCTGTGATGCTACATCAAGCAGAACCATATGGATAGTGTGCTCAAAGACTTACTGACTTTTTGTAGGATGTCTTTTGTTCAAAGTCTGTGTTTTCCTGGGTTTTATTTCAGCTATCAGCTCTTTTAATTTCTTGTTGCTATTGCTTCTGAAATTAACCAGCTAAAAATCCTTTCCAGTTGCCAAGGCTTTGGATCCAATCAGTATTTTTATAGAGAAAACAAACAAACGGAGTTTGTTTTTCTTCAGCTGATGCATGCTCTGTTTTGTTTAGGTACTGTTGTGGGAGTTGTACTTTACACTGGAAGGGAACTGCGCAGTGTGATGAATACTTCAAACCCAAGAAGTAAGGTATGGTAAGGAAACAGTGTTATAATAAATAAAAAGAGGCAAAAATTGTATCATTTCTTAAAGAAAATCCTTCCAAATGCTATTCCCCATAGGAATAACGATTTACATCTTCCAGCTTATGACTCAAAATAGCTACCTATTTCACCTTTTTTTTGTGATCCTACTCTATGTCTATCTTCTCACTCTTAAGATGGGCAAAACCATTGGTTTATATGGTTAAAATGAGATGGTCCCAGTTAGAAGAACAAAACTTAACTTATTTTTCTGCATTCTTTTATCATAGCAAAGCTGAGTCGAGGTGCAGGGATGTTTATATAGTCTGCAGCTTTTGGCAGCTTGAGTCCTCTCACACCTCTTCATGCATTGCTTGGCTTCCAAAGGGTGGAAAGCTTATTTAGTCAGCTGGCAACAATATTGCTTATAAATTTGTTTGTAGTGTTTTAAAAAAGAAGTTGACTAGTGGAGAATAGCTCTTTGGATTTGGCAGTTCATTCCTTTTGTGAATATTACATTGAACTCATGTCTTCTCTTGTGTGTTTGAAATGTCTTTTGTTTCTTTAGATTGGTCTTTTTGATTTGGAAGTGAACTGTCTTACCAAGATCCTGTTTGGGGCCCTTGTGGTGGTCTCACTTGTCATGGTGGCCCTTCAGCACTTTGCTGGCCGTTGGTATCTTCAGATCATAAGATTTCTCCTTCTCTTCTCAAACATCATTCCCATTAGGTAAGGTGGCTGCTAATTTTTCCCAGCAAAAATACTCTTTCTGTTGCATCCTCCTCCATGCTTCTAGTATGAACAGGCATGTAAAATCTTAACCTATTTCCCATTTGACAAGTAAGGAAATTTAAAAATAGAAATAAAACTACTGTTTAACATAAGAATTGTTTTGTTTTTTCTGCTGCATTTGTTTGGCGTGTTCACCCTGCGTGTCCACCACTCTAACTCAGGCTGTGCATTGGTCATTTAAGGCTCCTGTTCTCAGTGTTCAGGCTGCCTGGTTACTTTGATAAGAGCAGAGTGAAAAAATGGAAAAGGAGAGATATTTATACAGCATATAGTGTAATAGGACCCAATTGCCTTTTAGTGGGGACTAAAACTTTAATATTTAATTGCACTGTATTAATAAGTAGATTGCTACTTTCAGTGTAGGTCTGGGATTCATTTCTTTTCCGTTTTTGAGCTGTTGGCTGCGTATCAATCACGCTGTCCTTACTTGTCTGTGTCCATATTCCCCTAAAACAATATCTGTTCTCCTCCAGACAATTTTATCTTCTGTCTTTTGAGTTACAGTTCCACTGCAGCAATGCACCACCCTCCTCCCCATTTGCTACCCAACCACTGATTTCAGATAAAATTCTCCCAAAACACCTTCTTTAGCAGCTCACTTTCAGTGTGGAAAATGTGCCCTTTTGTTGCACTGTGTCAGTCCACAGTGATTTCTTCCAAAGTTTAACTGGAGATACGTTTTTCTTTTTCTCCTTCTTCCTGCTTAGTTTACGTGTGAATCTGGACATGGGGAAAATTGTCTACAGCTGGGTGATCCGTAGAGATTCCAAAATCCCTGGGACTGTGGTTCGGTCCAGCACTATTCCTGAGCAGCTGGGGAGGATATCTTATTTGCTTACAGACAAAACAGGTATCTGTGTAAAAAATTCAGTTTTGAGTCATGCTATGTTGTTGTTCGGATTTTGTTATGTTTGGCCAGCCAGAGAGTATAATGTAAGATTTCTTTAGACTAGAAGAAGTATGTATTTCCTGTCACTTTACCAATATGATTTAATCATTTTTTTGGGGGAAAAAAATTGCTTTTTTTTTGTTCCGAATGCACTATGAGATAGAACAAGAACATCATACCACTTCAAAGAATACTTTGTGTGATATTAACCCAAAACCTGAGAATAAGAATAAAATTAAAAGCAAATTTTTAGTTATAATTCTTAAAGCCAGATGAAGGATGTTTACATGAGGAGGCAAAAACGTACCATCAGCCGGTCTGCTGCTGTCCTTACACTTTAAAAGTTGAGCTTGAATTCGGAAGACTTCAGCTGTAATGAAAAGCTTGGTCTGACATAAAATCCTGGTCCCGTTGACATTGTTTCTGGAAGTTTTCCTTAGTTCCCGTAAGACCGGAATTAAGCCTCCTGGCACTGACTTTGGAGTAAATGTTATTCTTATTTCCTGGCGCGGTGATGTGCACTACTGCTTCCCAGGAGAATCAGCCCTCTGTTTTAATATTGTCATTTTTGCTGGCCTCAGCCTGTGCTGGGACTGATTCAGCTTCTGGCCCAGTTTCTCTTGATTTTGGGGTACTACAAGGATGAGAATGTGTGCTGGGGAACAAGCATGTTGGTTCTCACTCCGTGTCTATGGCTGCTTGTCTTGCAGGAACTCTTACGCAGAATGAGATGGTTTTCAAGCGCCTTCACCTGGGAACAGTAGCTTATGGCTTAGATTCCATGGATGAAGTGCAGAGCCACATATTCAGTATTTACACACAGGTAGAATTACATTGCGTTACTTAAATTGTTTCATGAACAAAGAGTTTCCAAATCTAACGGTGAATTAATATGGCAGGGATCTGCCTCTAGTGACTACTCATTTCTGGAAAAGTTTGAAGTTCATTGGACGCTTAATACACCAATATTATCATGATTGCCTATCACATTCAGCGTTTTTTTCACATCCATAAGTCTTTATCTGCCACTGCACATGCACGGATTTGTACGTGTATGTGCGTGTATGTGCTTGTCTTGCTACCAAGGCCTGATTGTAAAATACCGTACTTTTATTTGGATTTTCACCGTTACAGCAACCACAGCACTTGCTTTGTTGAAAAATTGACCTTGGTAATATTTAGTGAATTAAGATGTTGTTTGAATTTCGATGTGCTGGGGCAATAATAAAAGAAGAGCAACGACGAGTAATATTCAGGAGGCAGTAATCAGAGAACAGTGTGCCAATATCGCTGCTTTGGGCCCAATTGTTAAAAAAGAAAGTATTGAAAGTGGGTTTATTTTACACTAAGGATCTTATGTGGTGCATAATTGACATCTGCTTTGAGAAATAGGCAGCAAAGTCAACATGTAAATATAGAGCAGGAAAATCCTGGTTTGGGCTGCCTCTCCCTCGCATTCCTCTTTGGGTATCACAGTGACCCAGCATCTAAAAAGCCTTCATCTCTATTCTTAGACTCTTATTTCAGTTTTGTATGATAACCAGGTAATGCCATGTAACTTGTCTGCGTTAGCAAACTGCATTCCTTAGCATGTCACGGCAGACAAGATGCTTATCAATTGAGGCTTCATATGGATACAGACGCTTCCTTCTTAAAAAAAAGGATGAGGTTTTACTTAAGAATAGTACTACCTTTAAAAAAAAAATAAATCAGCTGTCATTGGCTGATGTTCCAGCCTCTGGTGCTTGTAAAGGATTTAAGAATTGTCACCAATTATGTAATGATGGAAGCATTATTTTTCCTTTTCTGTTAATAACTCTTCTTTCAACCGCAGCTAGGCATAACTTTTTTTTTGTGTGACTTAGTGTCAACTAGATTTTCTCTTTTGTAAATGTGATTCCACAAACACAATCTGCAGACGTTAGTGATGAATTACGACTCCCCTGTTGTATGTCAAGCATTTTCAGTTCTCAGTAGTTGAGGAATTGCTTCATCCTACAGAAACCACAGAAGTAATTTTCAAAGAGCGTGTGCTTTTCCGTGAGCGTTCACACCCGATGCAGTGAGCTGGGTATTAGACGTCACGCTGATTTTGCTTTGCTCTAGACATTTTAGACTGAAGTGCACTTTCTGTAACCCCCCACAAAGTGAAACGTGAAGCCAGCATTCTTGCCTGGAAAAAGGCACCATGTACTGTAAATAGGATTTTTATTTTTGGATTTTGATCGTGGTGGTAGAGAGGCTCAGCAGGTTTCCTTGACCTCAGGGATCCATGTGGTGGCATAGCTTTTTCCCTGGGCAGGCTGTCAGGCTGCAATGTGCTTTTAACTAAGCGTATGACAGTTGATAAATACCTGGTATTTTGAGTAATTATCTTTTTTTGCTGGCATGTGTTTCAGGTAACTTGTAACTCCTCAAGCTGTCTCTATCTTTCCCTGCTATGCTTTCACAGCTTTCTTAGCATCTGGTTCTTCTCTTGATGTTGAAGCCTTTACATGACTGAAATGTACCTTTTTTTAAAAAAAAAGGAGAAAAAAAAAAAATCCATAACCCCCAAAGCTACCAAAATAAAACCAAAATTAAAAAACTCCACAAATTTCAGATCTATTTGCCCTCGTTTTGTGCTCCATCTTTTCAAGAGAAAACGTGACTGCTGCTTAATTATTTGCCAAAATATTCAATATTTGTCAAGAATATCGGAGTGAGACTGACTGATCCAGTCTGTGACTTGTGCTGTATATCAATCTAAATGCACTTCAGCTGAGGATTGGCTGGTATTTGACTTGGTTAAAACCTGTGGCAACAGTGCTGATGAGCAGCAATATTAATTTGAAAATCTTGTGTCCTAATCACTGGAGTGTGGAATTACGCTGGTAAGGGATACGTCTCATGAAACGTTTATGATTACCAAAGTGAGATTCCTTATAATGAGAAGCATTTGCTGGCAATGATTCATTTTGAACTGCAGTTCTTATTCTTTGCTCTTATTTTTACCATGTTGTGGCCTTTGACCTGGAAGTGAAACTTTTGTCCTCTTGACACTAAAGGTTAACAGAGCAGGAAACTGGATCACTGTGTGTCCCTTCTTCAACCAGGATAATTTAGTAATTGTGCAATTATGTGAAGACTCCCATTCTGATACTAAAAATAGTATTAAAAATTAAATGAATGTAATTAAGGTTTTCTACATCCATACGAGTCATCTGTTTTCCGTTTTCAGCAATTATATTCTCTTGCACATGAAACCAAATTGACTTCAAATTTTCAGAGCCATTTGGAGCAAAAAAGTAGTTGCACTGAGTCTTCTGACTTTGGTCTTCTGCCGGTTGGTGTTGGGTGGATCTGCAACAAAGGGTCTTTTTCTGAGTTTGCTGTTCCACAAAATTAGGTAGCTCTTTTGTGGCATTTTACTCCACCAGTAACAGTGAAGAATATAAATATAAAGAAGAATATAAAGAAGTTGCACTACGCTGGGGTGTATTCCTAGTGATGCTCTGAGTTAAAGTGTTTGAAGAGCGTGTCTCATTCTGGGGGCGTAAGCATCTGTACAGCTGTTACCTGTGTGGTCTTCACTGAAGTAAAAACCTAATTTAATTTTTTTTTCCCCGCAGTAAGACTTTATTCTGCTTTCCTTTTTTATCAGCAATCTCAGGACCCACCTGCTGTGAAGGGCCTCACCTTAGCCACCAAGGTGCGTAAAACCATGAGCAGCCGAGTCCACGAGGCGGTCAAGGCAATCGCGCTGTGCCACAACGTGACACCAGTGTATGAGTCCAATGGGGTGACGGACCAGGCTGAAGCTGAGAGACACTATGAGGACTCCTGCAGGGTGTACCAGGCCTCCAGTCCTGATGAGGTCAGTATCCATTTGGGTATATAGAAATATAAATATGACCTTGCTTGTCCCTGAAGAAAAAAAATTATGTGGTGAATGTACTCCAGTGTAGCGAAGGGGATAATGTCTTAATGCATTTATTGCACTGATAACCCATGAACAGACCGTAAGTGCCCTCTCAGCTGATATACTTCAGCGAAATCTCCCTCTGCCTGAGGCTATCGGGCTACATGGTGACTCGTGTCTGGCTGTTGTATCAGCCTCTACATCACACAGTTTTTCTCATGTTTCTGCACCCTTTGTCCGGGCTGTATTTCGCAGTTCAACTCTGAGTCCCTTTGACCACATCTGGTAAATTATAGGCAATCTTGTCTTTTTCTGGAGGCATGACTTGTGGGAGGGGGTTGGAGCGCTCCCACGAGTCAGCTTGTCCCTGATCTGCAAAGTGTTCGAGCTTCCAGGCCAAGTGAAAAGTTGTAAATCATGCTGGGTAGCACTGCTAACCCCAGGACACATCGCTGCCCGTGTGGATGGAACAGATCTGGAGCTCAAAGTAATTCTTCAGAGTAACCATAGTGTACAAGAGTTTGTCTCTGAGCAGAGCTGTGCCCTGCCGGTTCTCTGGCAGCACCCAGTCCAGCCAAGGCTACGCAGGGTGGTACAGGAGAGAGAAACTTTGCGGCTCTCCAGAGACTCACTGGAGACTTTTACAGAACCTAGGAGAGGTGGTGTTTAATACAGGACCTATGATTAAAGTGTTCTTAGCCATCCTCTTCAAAATCTGGAAAATCTGATTAGTGTTGGCTCCTTCTGTGATGCAGACAGGAGGAATAGAGTATAGTTTCATGTATTGGTTATGCTTCTTGGATACATCTTCTTTAGCGCAACCAAGGTAAAAGAGTTTGTTTTCTATTGATTGGTACAATTATACTTCTTTGCTGTTGGAAGAGACTGAAGTTTGAAACTTCCCATAAGAATCCTATGAGATCATATTGCCCACTTGACTACATTTGGAAGGGTTCTTCCATGTGTTGCCCCAAATAAAACGTATTTGCCTCTAATAGTAGCACTTGCACCTTTGACATTAAAAGAGAAGCTGGCTTTCCTCATTGTTAGGAATTTTCACTCATAGGAGTGAGAAATTATTTGCATAGAAATAAATTTATTCGTTAGCCTTATTATGTGAGGACTTCGGAAATTGTATGTATTAATGAAAGACTGGCATACTGAGTTAGTTTCCACACTTCATGTACCTTCAAAATATCCACTCTACTGTTTTTCTTTCCCAAATACAGACAGTTTATTCATTGCATATAAGATGTTCTTGTCTGTATTATATAAAAGCTGCATCTTGCTTCCCCCTCCCCCCAACATTGATGTGCCTGCAGTGACAACAAGCACTTACTCCTCCCTGGCTTTAGAGCTGGTAAGCAGTGTGCATGTGTGTGTCTACGTGTGTGTCCTCTCCCACCACATAATCTAGGTCGATGTTTTGCTTACCTGCTTTTCTCTGCTAATGTGTTGCTCTCCATGGTAAAGGCAGCTTATAGAAATCAACTGCCTTTGGATTGAAACAAGTTCTGAACGATTTCCAGATGGTAGTTTTTGTGATCTGCATTTAAGTTTTTTTCCTAAAGCATTTACAGGCTATTTTTGCACAGATTCTCACTTTATTTACCTATATACTGTGGTATATAGTGAAGTCAGTGATTTTTCTTTTTCACTTTATACAGTTCTGTCTTTAAAATGTTTACATAGCAATTTGTCTCAAATACTCAAGGGGTTATTGTTTGTTTGTTTTACTATAGCATGATAACTAATCCTTCCAAGATTATTGTTTAAATTCTTTTTTTCCTTTCTTGTGGTGTCTTAAGTAGAGAATTACAGCAAGTTTAGAAATCAGATATGCTCTGCTGCACTGAGGAAATCTTGTCTGTAGGTCTTAGATATACAAATATTGTTTAGACACGCTCTGTGTATGTCATACTAGATGGTACAAAACGTGGGATCAGCACAAGTTGAGTCCTTGAGAGGAGAGCAGTGCTGTTAAATAACATTCCCTGTAGGGGAATAGCTTTGGACTCCTGTTAAAGCCAGCCTTTGAAATCCTATATCAATAAAATATTGCCATGGCAAGGAAGGTCAGTTTATGAAATGAGTACAAAAACTTGTATTCTCTTTACTTTAACAGCAAGAGTAATTTCTACCAGTTGGCATAGGATTCATTTCCTGTAACAGAAAGCAGGATTTCCTAAATTTGTTTCCTGTGCATGCTGCCATTTAGAAGTCTTGAAGTATCTTTATTCAGATATCGGTTACAGCCTTGGGGCTCTGCAAGCGTGTCAGTTGTAGCCATACAGTAACTAACAGGGGAAATGAAATAGATATAATCTGATCAGAGATAAGAGTGCCTGGGATTCCTGGGCAAACAGTCTTTAACCCTGACAACCCGCTGCAGCTGCCAGGACATGAAAGGGTGCACCGATCAATTGGTTTCTGCCTGTTGTTTGTCTGCCTAGGCAACCCTAAATGGGACATTTGTAGAGCAACTCATGGCATAGAAGGATCAATTTGTCTCTTTAGAATGAAATTTATTAGTCGATATCCACTTCAGTGGTGACTTGGGTAATTTAATTGTCGGAAAGAGCAAAGTTTGGGGGACAGTGTGCTGAGCTGCTGTAGCTGCTTTGCTTCGTAATGCTCAGAACTGCATCGGACTTGGCCTGGATGGAGCTGCAGACTCCTGGAGTGCGGTCAGGGGCTTTATTGATTTCCCCTCATCAGTGATTATGGGCTCCCTTGAAGCGTTTGAGGGATTTCAAGCCTACTTTTAAATCTCCTCTGTTTAAGCTGTAAACATATTTTTGACTCTTGAACGTTTCTCGTCTTTTGCTCTGGCTAAGAGCACCTCTAATTATCTGTTTCTATGGCAGAGTAAACCTCTTTTGTTTTGCACCAAGCTGGGAACGTGCACCCCATTCCGGGGTGCGCGGACCCTTCCAGAAGAGCCATCGGCACTTTTTTTTGCCATCAGTGTTGTCCAGTGGTGCTGCGGCACTTCCCAGAGGCTGGGCCATTGTGTTGCCTGTTGAATGGCGACAGTAATTTCAATGCTTTTGGTACATCTGATAGAAACAATTCAAAATTATATCGCTTTCTCTCTTGGTAATTACTCATTAAGCACTATAGAGGATGGGAAGTGGCGTGTTCAAAGGGCTCAGCCCCACTTCCCCTCTGGCGCTGAATGCGGTTCACCTGGAGGGCCATTAAGGGCTGACAGGACCCACGCCTGCTTGGGAGCAGCATGGAAAAAGGGGATTTCTTTCATTATTCTTCCCCTTCCATTGATGTATTTTCTTGTGGACTTGGAGTTAGCTTGAAGTGTGTCATGTGCACGACGTAGCACCTCTGCTCATCCATTTGTTCCTCTGCGCGAGGCTTTTCTTTCGGGAGGCTTAAATGCTTCCTGACGTAGGATTTAAATGAAATGCTAGCAGGGAAGGAGGGAGGAGGTGTCTGTGAAAGAGAGTAGGAATGGAGATGTTTTGAAGGGCTGAGCTGGCAGCAAAGATTTGTATCTGCAGATATTTGCAGCTTACCAGCATTGGCAAATGAACAGCCAGTGCTGCACACACTGAACATCACGTAGTGCTGTGAAAAATTCTTGGTAATTATTTACTAACCAGAGTATTAGAAACCTAAGCTCCATCTCTGCTCCGGGAGAGTGTTAGGAGGATTATCTAACCGCATACTTAAATGCGCTAAAGATGGCTTGAAGAAACTTTTGAAAAAGATAAGCTTGAGAGAGCCTTTGATTTCTTGTAATCTTTGTGAATAAGCCTGCAAAAAATATTGCTAATATTAAAACAAATATTGATTCAAATAGATTTAAAAGTCTTTCAAGGCAAACTGATTTTTTTTGTAATCTGTCAATTTAAGATTACTTTATGAGAAGAAAAGTTTATTTTAGGTTGTCTTTTAAGCCTAATAGTGGGTGAAGGGGAGCTGAGTTCACAAAAGATTCTCCAGTTTGACTGTATCAATTCATCTGGTAAAATCTTGACTCAATAGAAGTATCTATAGATTCAGTTTTTTTCTGTCTTGTTTATGTGATTTCCAAAAATAAATTCCATTTTTGTCTTAAGGAATTTGTGGTGACTTAAGGCAGAACCTGGAAGCCACAAGTGATAATTAACCTTCAAGTTAGCAGAAACCACGTGCCCAGCACTGTCATGCCTTTGAAAATGTCATTGTAAATACTTGCAGTATTTCGCGTCTGTTTGGAGAAAGTATCCCTTGATCCTTCCTGGAGGCCCGTGATATATGGGCTCGTGTCAGCTGCTGCTCCCATCCGTTACTGCCGAGACAGCTTCTAGAATGAAACCCTTGTATCTCAGCAGGCTCAGTCTTAGCTGAATCTGTCAGCTGAGGTGGGAATTCTAGGAGGATCATCAGGGCAGCAAAATAAAGGCTTTGGTCTTCTGTCATGACTCTGGTTATAATCTAGTGAAAGCTTGTGAAGAATTCAGTGTTGTAGGTCCTTAAACACTAGAACGTGCAATCAAAATGATACCCACATAAGCTCAATGAAATGAGTTCTGATGCGTGCCTTGAAAAATCGGGGGGGGGTTGTTTTGTTTGTTTGTTTGTTTGTTTTAATATTTGGGGAGAAGGGATTCTCCGCTAGGAAGTGTCTGAGCCAGCCTTCAGCTGTCTTGGGGATCAGTACAGAGGTTGAAAGCTGTTGATGGAATTACCAAACAGATAAAGTACAACACAGAGCTCATTTTGTTTGTTTGCCTTTTCTTAATATGAATTTTTAACGTGTTCTGCATTAGTGTTTCTGGCTTTGATATTGCAAATCCGGGGTAAATGCATCATTTTGAATCCTCGATCTCATAAACAGCAAGCTGGGAAGTAGCAGAGTCAAAGAGGTACGTGTGTGTAAGTGATGTGCCCGGGCAGAGGTTTGGGCACCCCTGGTCCAGGCAGGGGTACCGGAGCCTGTGCTCGCTGAAGGGCTGCCCCACAGGTGTGACAGGAAAAGACAGGAGCCCAACCACCTCCTGAGGGTCCAGGACAACCTGGCAACCGAACCAGGTGGGAGCAAGGCTGCCCAAATCCGGCAAAGGCTGTTGATAAGCTTCTTATTTTAGAAAGAACCATAGAGGAGCACCTGCATGTGTGAATGATCCACTCTGTAGCACTGCTAATGACCATCTCTGCAGCCCCTGCCTTGGGTTGGTTGCCCTCACCGTGGCCTTCTTCCCTCAGGTGGCTCTGGTGCAGTGGACAGAGAGCGTGGGCTTAACGCTGGTGGGCAGAGATCAGTCCTCTGTGCAGCTGAGGACGCCGGGTGGCCACATCCTGAACTTCACCATCCTCCAGATCTTCCCCTTCACTTACGAGAGCAAGCGCATGGGCATCATCGTGCGGGTAAGTGGCTTTGGGTAAGCTCCCCCGTCTTTGAGAAATCTCCTGCTGGCACAAGGTGAAACACGTAAAACGTTTGCTCCCAGCTGTGCTGTTCTTCCTGGCTGAGTTTTGCAGTCGCTTCTAGGTCAGACTCTAAGCTGTTCTCCGTTTTATCTGCTGGCATCTTACTGCCGGGCTTTTAGCAATACATCCTTAGCCTTGGCCATATTTGCGCTGTAAGTGCCCTGAGACATCTTTAGTTTATTGCTCAAAATAACGAGGAGCATAAGCTTCCAGCTTCCTCCAGCTGCTCCTTCCCACTCCTATTTTTCACTCATCCTCTACTCTGGAGGGGGTCTCTGCAGAGACGTGGTTGGCAGCAATGTCGAGAACGCGTAGTCACTAGCAGGGTTTGAAGATCGCCGAGTTAAGGTAAAAGGGTGCATTTGTGCGTGTACCTTTGTCAGCAGCAGCAGGAGGTACTGCACAAGGTAAGTACGTGCCTAGCTGAAGCTGTATATAAATCGTTGTGGTTCTGTGTACAAATACAATATAAGATCAGTCTCTCAGAAAAATATTTACTTAAAAAGAAAGAAGAAAGTGCTGACGTTAAAAACAGTTGAAATCAGTTGCCAGCATTATCATCATTACAGAGAACTTCAGTATTCCTTTTACCAAGAGATTTGGTGATAAAGGTGGAACTGTAATACATGCATACAATTATTTCTACAAACCCATGAAGGACGAACTGTGTTTAGTACAGACTGAAAATCATTAAAGCTCATGCAAATGACTGTATTCACTTTATCACACCTGAGCATTTCGGACCTGGATCTCTTGTTGCTCAAGGAACTTATTTTAAGTTCTGGATCACACACCGCTGTATGGTGCAGAGGATACAAATTTGTATTTTGGGTTGTTCCGGGCTTTGGAATATTAAAACATGACCGAGGACAAGTATGTTAGTTGAGATGGGCTGATAGGCTGATCTTGTACAAAGGAATCAGTGTGTTAAATCTGTGAATCTAGAGATCTGACAATGCATTTGAATGTGCATAGTCCTCTGTATTCCCACAAATGTCTTGTGCTGCATGGGATAGATGCAAAAAGTATAGTGTATATCTGTTTAAATAAAGGAAGTATGAATTCTTCAGATTAATTATTTTTATAGTGAAAATTATGTGGAGTTCAAGCAACCTTTTTCAAGACCTAGAATAAAAATATTAGCAATAAAAGAGGAAGGACTAAACAACCTGCCTCCTCATTGCTTACCATAAGTGCAAACTTTTGATGAGATGCTGTTTTATTGCAAGAAGTGGACTGACCCTCGAAGCCAGTGTATTCTTCATTAAATTGTGTTTATATGCTCAGTAGAGAAGTGGATGCCCTGAAAATTTCTCATATAAGTGGAAAGGAGTCATCTCTTCTTTTCGCTTTGATTTGAACCTTATTACTTTTAAAATGATCTATATTCTGCTCCCTTGTGAAGAAAAGGGTTTGCTTTGTATTTCTGTATTTAGACTGACTGCCACCAAACCCAGCAAAGCTCCCACTTCTGGTCAGTGGGAGCAACATCAGGCCCAGATCCTGCCTGTATATACTGTTAATGGAAGTATTGACCCCTCTGTATTGTGCTTGTCAATTGAGTGTCTTATTTCGTATCTTTTGAGCTGCTGCTAAGCCACTAAAATCAGCTCCCTCTGTACCTTAAGCAGAAGTAGGTTTTGAGTAGCAGATAGTGGCTGCTTGGGTGTTGCTTTGCCGTGTTCCAGTATATTCCAAAATAATATCTTCAAGCAGTGTTTTCATTTTCTTTTAGGGGGGGAAAAAAAAGAAGAAGAAGTTTATAACTTAATAGTTATCAAATAAAACTTCTAAAAAGTGTGTATGCGTGTGTAGGCACAGCCTTTGGGCTTGATCCACAGCTTGCAAGCTGTTCACCTCGTTGGTCTATCTTGTAAAACTGTGCTGCTTGTTTGAAAACCAGAAAGAAGGGGAGGGAAAGTAGCATGAAATATCCAGAAGACATCAGAGCAGATGCAGTGGGCAGCAGGGGAGGGAGAAACTGCAGAATGAAACTGCACTCAGGATTGTAGTAAGTAAAATTGAAATGGTGATATTTTCTGCTCAACTATACAGATATTGCCTGTTCTTATAAACTGCAGTTTTTTTGGCTGGTGGGAGGCATTGTAATCGTCTTGCCAGGCTTCCTGTACAGTCTGGGTATAGGGTTTCAGCAAGTGATTCATGCATCCAGCCCAGTAATGCTGTTACTGAAATCCTTGGCAGAGACACCCATCTCCCCTGCTGGTCCTGTTCGCTCTGGCTCCTATAAAAAGGTCTCCTTCAATATATAACTTTTAGTAAATAAAGTAGTAGTTAATATTGAAAACAAGTAGCAGATGTTGCCTTGTTTGGGATATTTTTGCAATATCTGCTGGTTTACTCGTGATCGACTGTCATTTCTATAGCAGATGATTATTTCAGTTCTAAGAAGTCGTCTTCTACCAAAGTAGCCACTCTTCACTGTACTGTTTACTGACTTTATCACCTTCTTGAAAGAAGGCCTGTTTGTTTGACCACAATATTTTCCATTCTTCTTTCTCTTTGTGTTTCTTTTTTCCCCTTACCCATGCGAAATGATCTTTGTTGTAAAGCAGAGATAGTGCTATTGTCGTATCGGGAATTGAAAGAAGCCTTTGAACCATGGCCAGAGTCAGACCACGGTGGAAAAAGATGCCTCTCCAAAACAATATAACTGGCAAATCTCTGTGTAGATTTATAGTGTGATCTTACCATAATATGAGAACACGCTAACCTCCTATTGAACTCGGTGAGAGGAAATGACTAATGCAAGGAGATAGCTGATACAGTATTTATATTGGACAAAAAATCTAAACTATCTTAAGCCAGTTCTGCAGCACGGGAAGTGGAGTCTTTATTCAGTTTCCTACAGAGATGTTGTTAGACACTTTTAATCAAATAATTTAATAGATAAACCTTTACCTTTTGGCTACTGCCAAAAGCGGTGTGTTTTACTTAAGCAGTTCCTAGTTGTTTTGGTTGAATGACACGCATTTTGCTTTGAGGATATGGGGGTTGTGGGTATCAGTATGTGAAGGCTGGACGTTTCAGAACATTGAAAACCATGCTTAAACTTAATTATAAGGATCTTCCTCGTGAATATCTTGGAGCGTAGCAAATATGCTCATAGAGGAGCTTCATTATTCTTGGCTACTTCTTAATTTCCCTAGCAAAGACACTTACTTTACTTTGCAGTTTTAGTATTGACATCAAATGCCGCTTTCTTTTTGGTTTTTGCTGTGAATGTAAACTGTTTTGCCAGTGCCAAAAGACGTGAAAAGTTTGCCTACCAACTCAAACTTTTCAAGTGTGAAAACGTTCATCCCTAGTTTCTGTAATGGCAGAAGAGATTGACAGGTGTATTAAGTAGTGTGAAAATGAAAAAATATGTCCATTGTTCTTTTCTTTACTTTTTTTTTTGCTGAAATACTTTTCCACCTTCTTTCACAGCTGTCTATTTCCAGACTTTGCTGGGCTTTTTGGTTTTGCGTGTTAAGTTTATTTTCTTCCTACCCCTGGTGGCTATCTTAGTTTACAGAGCAGTTTGTTCCTTACTCGTTGTTTTGTCTCCTTTGAGGAAATTGCCAGGGTTTCCATTAGCATGTAAGACTAATAGCTGTGACCTCCTTAGGTATCTGCCTGGTTAGAAGGGATTTTTTTAATCTGTGGTAATGTAAATATGCTTTGCTTGCAGCCTACAAATAGCTTGTATCAGATAATTCAGGCAGCAATCTAACCTTTCTGCAGCAAGCATAAACTTTAATTATGTTTATGCTATTTAGGGCAACAGAGAGGATAAATTACAGGGATTTTTACTCTGTTAAGTTTTGTACACCTGTTTTATTGTTTCGGGTAAGTATGAAATAAATTCTCAGAGCGAGGGCTAGAGATTATTCCAAAGGCTCGCACATTGGGACTGAGAAGTGTTTGCGTGGAAATTGCATATTGCTGATTGAAAAGCTGATCACCCCTGTCTAAAGTATCAATTGCTGTCTGCAAGTAACCAAGTTGCGATTGAATAGGCATCTCCTTTTGGTCTTGGGACAAGATGCTGAGTTGCATGAACCTTCAGCCTGGCCCACTGCAGGCATTTATGTGGCTGTTGTGCAGAAAGCTCATTGCTTAACTTGCTGAGGCCACTCCAGATACGCTAATATTGGCCCAGTTTAGACTCTCTTGTTTCTTATCTGCAGGATGAATCAACAGGAGAGATCACCTTCTATATGAAAGGGGCTGATGTGGTGATGGCTGGGATCGTGCAGTACAATGACTGGCTGGAAGAGGAGGTACGGGGCTGTCTCTTCCACCTATGGAGGGTTTCTTACACAAGCACTCTTCTGCTTCCAGGGCAAAGGCTGACAAAGCTTGTCAGTGTGGCAGAGAGGACATAACTGCTGAAGCGTCTGTGAGTCAGAAGGTCACTGATCTAGGCAGTTCATTGGAAGAATCTTCAGCCAAATGTATATGCAGTAGCGAGGAAGTTGGGTGGCGAGTTCGACACTTTTAGTGCAGAATAAGACCTGTAAATAAAATGGATTTTGCTCAAAACTAATTGCCACTCGAGGTCACCAGATTTAGCCTGGGCTTCATCCTGCATTTGGGTTTTTTTATACTGAAAGGTCTAATTTCAAAAGTACATTTGGCAGCTTTGTACTGCAGGGGTTGGTTTTGCCACACTGGTATAGCAGAGAGGACATTTTTGTTTCTCATCATTGGGATAGATTACAAACCATTGCAGATCTCGTTTTTTCCTCTTGGGTTTATCGTGCACTCTATCAGGTGTTATAGACTTGCTGGGGTTGCTTGAATAGAACAGTTATTTTCTTAAGTTGCTATCTTACGTTACCATCTCTGCAATTCTATTCATAAATCATCTGATTTGAGATGCACTTTATAGTTTACAATGTGATACTTTTTTCTAGTGTGGTAACATGGCTCGAGAAGGCCTGAGAGTTCTTGTCGTAGCCAAGAAGTCTCTGACGGAAGAGCAATATCAAGACTTTGAAGTAAGTTTTTGGTTTTTTTCTTTGTTTTTAAACAAACAGTCACTGAAGTCATTCTCACAGACCTCTAGTGATAACACCGCCTCTCATCTCCCTGCTCCTTCTGCTACAATTGTCATTCCTCATTCTGTCATTCCTCTTGCTGTTCTTTTAATCAAAGTGGTTTCCAAGTGATGTATGTGAAACTGGATCCCAGCCAAGACCCTCCGTAACAGTTCCTGAATCCTGCCTTACAATCTTTTGTGGTTATAAGTTCTGCGAATATTCATCGTTTGTTAGACAAATTGTGTCTCTGTGTGGAAATGTGTTGGCTTTCAATTTTCTTTGTTGCATTCCATCATCCAATGAAACTACAAACAACTGGACTATAACCCCACTGGGCTTCATGGAAGGACAGGCTTCACGTGTGGGATTTGTTAGATGGGTCTCTACACACAGCTCTAATTTACTTAAAGATAGTGATAGGGTTCTCTATTGCCCTTGTTTGTAGATGTGTTAGTTGCAGAAGCCGTGGTTAGACCTGTGATGCGAGGGAGTTGCTTCCAGGTTTTCTGCAGGCATCACTTCAGCAGCTACTGTGCTTTTGTCTGTACAAGGACACACACGCCCTGTGCCTGGCTGGCACGGAGCAGAGACAAAACAACAAAAGCTTCCTGGCGTATTTGCTGCCTCACTCTGTAACGTGCACCTTGTGTTCATAAGCTGTTACAGGTGGCACCCCTAAATGACAGCCAACAGAGGGAGATTACCTGCTTAACCCCGTGTTCCACAGAAATGCAAGCTGGCTGAGAGGGTGACTGTGGCTGTGTCTGCTCTGTCTTCAGGCACGCTACGTCCAGGCAAAGCTAAGCGTGCACGACCGCTCCCTGAAGGTAGCCACAGTCATCGAGAGCCTGGAAATGGAGATGGAGCTGCTGTGTCTCACCGGTGTGGAGGATCAGCTGCAAACGGATGTCAGACCCACTCTGGAGATGCTGAGAAATGCTGGCATTAAGGTCTGCCTAAGCTAACATTACTCCTAGAGGGAAATGTCTAGAGTGTGTGGCACTGTCCTACAGATAGTTATTAAAGACAGTTTAGGGGCCCTGTCAAGATAAACCTTTCTCCAGGCGGCCTTTGCGAGTGGGAACAGTGGGGCCAATGCATTTTAATACATCACTTTGGGAACAGAACGCGCTGTAAGTAGTAAATATTAACTAAACACATGGAAGCATGTCACCTCTTCTGCTATTCTCCCCCTCAAGGTGCTCTGGCTCCTTTTGCAGAGACACCAAGCATGTAGGCAGTAGGAGAGCTACAGGAGACATTTGGGCAATTGTTTCTTTCAGATGGTTGCATGAAACAAGATGGGTTTGGATGTTTTGGTCCCTGGTACAACAAACTCCTGTGCTGGGGTTGAAGCACTAGGCTGCGAGTATTCATCTTTTCAGTAGCCACTAGAGGGGGTCTGAGCCAAGAGAATCAGAGGCTGAACATCTCTTTTTTTTCCAGCTTTCTGGGCACCATCATCTGAGAGTCAGGCACCTACAGCCCAACATGTGCTCAGCGGTGGGGGCACTGGTGTGATGCCTGCTTAGTTTCTCTCTCTGGAAACTTGTCAGTCAGATATTAGACTTGCAAAAGGAAAAAAAAAAGTGGACTCAATGTTCAGATTTGGGCAAGAAGAGTAGGTTAAAGGTTCTGGTTGTGGCCTCTCTGCTTTGAGTAACAAAGTGAGCAAAAATCTTGAGCCGTGCTGTGAATCCAAAGCAGGCTGTGTGTTTGGGATTCAGGCAGCAAGTGGAATTCACTTGGGACGGGCTTCCAAAAGTGCTTTCTGTTTGGAGCTATCCCTGTCCCAACAGGAACTTCAGCAGAAAATAGAGATGAGCATAATCAGACAAAGCTCCTTAGCAGCATTGTGGCTTTCTCACCCTGCCGTGTAGTCCAAGCCAGCTATTCCAAAGCTGTTTCGTTTTTTCTCTTCAACTTGGCTGGAGTCCGTGTCAGGGTGTGGAGCGCATCGTCGCACAGCGAGTGCAGCGTTTGGAGCACTCCTTGCAGTGGTATGTTCATTAGGATATCGCATGCAAGGAGTAAATCAAGAGTGGAGGCCGTCTTGTAATTCATTACAGGGACCATCTTGTTAAGGTCAAACCTTTTTCCAACCTCAGTTTATTAAACAAATAAGTAGATTATTAAACAAATAAGTCTTTGTGCATTTTTCTGTTGTTTTGTTGGGTTTTTTTTTAAGTTTCGTTAAATATTCTTCAGCAGCGTCTTGAAAGAATAAAAATATCAGTGGAAAAAACAAAATAAACTCTTATATATGTACACTGTTGAGGGAGTTCTCTGCCAGATTGTAATAGGGTATTGATGCTGACATTTCTTTCGAATTCCCCTTCCCTCACCAGCACAAAATAAAAGGAGCAGTGTATATTTAGAAAGAAAAAAAAAATGTAAAAAAAAAAAAAAAGCCAACCAGCTTAGTGTGTTCCAGACGCACACATCAGCAGTGAGCTAACCCCAGTTGCATCATCCACATTTCAGGCAGGGCCATGAGGGATCTCTCTGCAGCAAGGCCTGCTTATTTCAGCGTACGAGAAATAGCTGGGGTGGGACACATTAACACACGCGTACACATTCTTTAGCTTGCGTTTTGTGGGTTTATCAGCAGAATCTTGAAATATTGCAGGTGGGAAAAACCTTACATGTGGTTTGTAACTTCTTTTGTGTTTCAGCCTCCTTAAAAGTTTTGCTTTCTTTAATTTCTGAGAACTTACTTGTGTGTTTTAAAATAAGGCTTTTTTAGGAAAATGATTTGTGTATTCTAACAGGCTTTTTGCATGCCTCAACTGGCAGGTAATACTTCTTGCTGTCCTGCAGATGTGGTTGTCAAGTTTTGTATTTAATACATTAAATATTTGGATTTTAGGTGTGGATGCTGACAGGGGATAAGTTAGAGACAGCCACGTGTACAGCCAAGAACGCCCATTTAGTGACACGGACACAGGACATCCACATATTCAGACTAGTGAGTAATACCTACCTTCCCTTCTCTCAAGACTTGTTTGGGACCTCAAATTCTGGAGCAGGAGGAGTGCTAAGATCACGACCTTTTTCCAGCAGTAGGCCCATTATAGTTATATTCTTTTGACCTGGCTTTCTGTCCCCGGAGCTTTTATTTATCTGACTGTGTGCTCTGAATATCTCGTTGTGCTGCCTCTCCGTATTACTTTTGCTCCCTCTGAGACTTGTTTGTTTGGTTTTTCACCCCAATGAAGCAAACCCATCCTTGGTTGCCATGTTTTTCCCCAGGTGACTAACCGTGGAGAAGCCCATCTAGAGCTGAATGCCTTCCGCCGGAAACACGACTGCGCTCTTGTTATTTCTGGCGACTCACTGGAGGTAGGCTCCAAACACTTTGGGCTGTTCAGGAACAGCCCCAAAACACTGTGGCTGAATTGGGATTTTTTTGGGTTTTTTTTTTTTGAAGAAACTTTCGTAGCACGAACATCGGTGACAATTATGATCTCTGTAAATTAGGTGTGTCTGAAATACTATGAGTATGAGTTCATGGAGCTGGCTTGCCAGTGCCCTGCCGTCGTGTGCTGCAGATGCGCTCCGACACAGAAGGCTCAGATCGTGCGATTGCTCCAGGAAAGGACCGGCAAACTCACCTGTGCAGTAGGTAAGGGACTAGTTAGGTACGAGAGACCGTGTAGGACGGTGTCTTTATTGTTTCTTCTTTTGAGCCAACAGTCCTGTGTCATCTCATGACACCTAGAAATGCTGAATTAGGGAACAGTGGTTTTGTTTAATGGTTGATAAGATGAAACTTTGCATATGGCAACTTCGGTGACAAACTACTCACAAATATTTGGGGTGGTGTCTTTGCGAAACAAAGCTTGAACACAATCAGATAAAGTGCCATCATTAACCTGAGAACTTTATTTCAGCATTGTAAGTATAATGGCACCAGCTACAAGTCAGATGAAGTGATCAGTGGCCTTGAATTATTGTGTGTCCATAAAAAAGCTTCTTAAAGAATTTAATTTCCCAATTTCTATTTGCAATCCTGCTTTTGTTGATAGTGTTCAGTGTTTCTTCTAGTGTGACAGTCTGGTGCAAACGCCTTTGGTAGGGTTGCAAGTTGCCTCTGTTGCTTAACTACGAATGTCATTTGTCTGTGCTCTGACCTGCAGGTGATGGAGGGAATGATGTTAGCATGATTCAGGAGGCAGACTGTGGTGTTGGAGTTGAAGGAAAGGTGAGATTACTTTGTATTTAATAACTTCCTATGGATAGTTCAGGAGTTAAATGAATCCTCAGAAGTTTGTGCAATGAAGTGAGAAGCTTCCACGAGAATAATCATCAGACAAATAGTTTTTTCATGAAAAATAATTTGGCTGTAAAGGAAACTACTGTTCAACAGAGTTCAAGTTCTTTATTTGGTGCTTGGCAGATGCCCTGAATTCGGACTGTCATAGTTAATTTTGGCGTTTTTAAACACACGTAGATGCTCCGATTGTTGGAATTGTGATGACTCTAACATACAACCTACATGTACAGTTAAAATCTGGTTATCTTAACTTAGAAAGCAAACTCTTGAGCTCTGGTTCCTGCATACAGAGCTGCATGGAGTGACAGGACTGAATTTGGCAGCAGTGTAAAGACTCTGCAGTGAGCCAAAACGTTAAAATTGAGTGAACTTTTGAGACTGAAAATTTGTGTTCAAAACTGATTTGATAAAAGTGTTGTATTAACATGCATATTGTGAATCATAATCCAGAAGGCTGCTTAGAATTGGAGGCCAGGGTTCAAATGGGAATTTTCATATTTTTCTCTATCCTTAAAAGCCGTGGTGGAAGGCAGAAGTGCTGAGGTAATACTCTCCCTCACCAAATGTATTGCAATTTTTCTTGGAAATACTATTGGTTTTAACTAAAAAATAATAATACAATATTTCTTTGTTTCTAATAATGAAATGATATCACTGCTTTTATTTGCTGTTGTACACAGGAAGGAAAGCAGGCATCGCTTGCAGCTGATTTCTCTATCACTCAGTTTAAACATCTGGGTCGTTTACTAATGGTGCATGGAAGAAACAGTTACAAACGGTCTGCAGCTCTCAGTCAGTTTGTAATCCACAGGAGCCTATGCATCAGTACAATGCAGGTAAATGGACTGTCATAAGGGTTTTTCCAATGGAGAGGTGAAAAAGCAGCATCCAAAAGTAAAGGTCCATTTTGTATGCAGCTATTTCTTCTGAAAATTTCCATGGGCTGGACTTTAAAGCTGTTACTTTGATATGAAAACATATAACAAAGCTCCTGGCATTGGACAAATATTAGCAACTTTTTCAAACCTGAACAGTGTTCTACCTTAGAAAACGCTGCTGTGATGTAGCACGTTGTTGCTGTTTAGTAGTGCTACGAAACACTGAAAATCTGAAGCAGCGCAGTGCTCTTAAAGTCTCTGCTGAGTGAGTGCATTTATTTCCAGGTGTGTTTTAAGCAAGGCCTTCAAACAGCGAGACCAAAGTTAAGCAAATAAGGAGGGCCCAGCTGAGCCCCTGGTGGGGTTGCCAGAGCTCGGTCTGGGGTGCTGTGGAGGCGTGCACCAGCGTGCAGGCAGTCTGTTCCTCTCCGTTTCAAAGGGAACCTTAGAAACAGATATAGTATTTGCAAAATTTATGTTGCTCGTGTGTGCAGAGGCCCAGCGTAACAAAACTGCAGTTGCCAGTTGGCAGGGAGACTTCAAAAGCGAATTTTCTTTTTTTAAAGAGTTCATAAGCCAAATTGTGTTCCTATCTGTGGTGACTTGAGTGAAAGTCACAGTTAGAGACAGAGGTTACTCTTTGCCAGTGGCATTTCCGTGCCATAGTGCACTGATATATTCCTGAAAAATACTAAGGTTTTCTGAAGTAAAATACTTCCATGTTTTTGAGAAGGTTGGTTCCACCCTCTCCCTTTTTAGAATAAACATATTGGAGAGGGATGTGTAGAGACAAACGGTTCAAACTCAGGGGACCGTCTAGCTTATGCGGCAACTGAGAACAAGAACAGAAAACAAAGCTGTAACTCCTAGGGGAAAAAATAATCATCTTGAACTCGTTGGAGTTTGTATTAGTGAGTGTTAACTCTTTATGTTGTGAAGGCATTATCCAAACATAAAAAAGTACACACCTGTCCACCACAACATGTGGATGGCTTTCATCAAACCAGTGGGCTTTGGAGGAAACTCTTTCTGTTCTTTTCTGTGGAATTACATTACAAAAAGTTTTCCAAGTCCAGCTTTCCAGTGTTTGCTATTAAACATAGCTTTCATCCAAGGTTTTTATAGGAATTAAAAGGGTTGATATTACATTTTCTGTCTTCATTTCAGGAATTTGGAGAACCCACTGCAAGTACATTCCAGTTTGAGCAGAGTATATTTTCAAGCTGTTATTTTCAGTGCAGCATCTAATGCCTGAAAAGTTTATTTCTTGTCTTTTCTAGGCTGTTTTCTCGTCAGTATTTTACTTCGCTTCAGTTCCTCTCTACCAAGGCTTTCTCATCATTGGGTAAGAGCTCACTTTTTACTAATAGTGTGGAAAACCTGTTCGTAATTAATAGATTTGGGCTAATTACATGCAAGGCATGCACGTCTCCACTCTGCATTTTTCACAACACTGTTTCTGAAGATGGGTGTGATCCTTGTCCTCTTTCTTCTCCTCTGCGCTGAGCAAAGCCATCAAGGCAGCACAAGTACTTCTAGAAGCCGTTCCAAAAGGACTTGTTTGTTACATACAGAACATGAGAAGCAATCCATCCTCCAGGACTCCTTTGGTCCTAATGAAAAGCAGAAGGACAGTCATTAGGCTCCGGTGCCTGCACAGCAGTTGAGAGCCAGCGCCCGGCTCCTGACAGCGTCAGAAAGGGAGGACAACCCAACCTATTTAACAGGAGGAATCAGTTCCTGCCTTACATATACTGGGATTGCACTTGAAATCCAATGACTTTATAAACTTTCAAGTACATAATTAAAAAGCAAACAGCAAATTAATCTCCATCGCCTTCTAATGCAAACAGAATCAAGCCTGAACTGTAGAGAAACCTTTGGGGTGGGGACGGTCTGTCCTTGGCTACGTTAATAGACCTATGAAACCAATTGCAATGTTTGAACCAATCATCTGTATGAGTGTTTCTAATCAAAAGCCATTCAAAAAGCAAATCCTGCAGGTTTTTTCCTACATGCAAAACTCTGGTGTGTTCAGTTTGCAAGATTTTGTAATATCTACATAATTTGGTGCTCCAAGAATACTGTATTTCCTTTCTTAAGACTGATTTCTGTTTGCTCATCTACACCTTCGATGACTTACTGGTGTTCTACCTTCCTCCCAGGTACTCCACAATTTACACCATGTTTCCAGTGTTTTCTCTAGTCCTGGACAAGGATGTTAAATCCGAAGTTGCAATGTTGTACCCAGAGCTCTACAAAGATCTTCTTAAGGTGTGGGACGTTCTTGTTTGTCTGTTTTAGTTCAAAGCAAGATTCCTGTCTTGATTTGAAACTCCCTAAATGTGTAAAGTCAAATATATTATAGGTATATACAGAACTTTATCATGTGTTTTCAAGCAAAACTATTCTTAAGGCAAATTTGAATTTACAGATACCAACAGATTTCCTGACAGTTTATTATTGAATGCTACGTGAAATTTAATTTATTAAAAATGGCTGGTGAAATAGAATTTGCATTCTGTGGATTCTAAGGATTTAATATTACCGATTTGTTCCAAAACAAAGGGGACAGAGAAATTGTCAGGGACTGGGGACTATCTTGAAGTCAGAAAAGGGGGTGGGGGAAAGGATGTGCTCATTTGATGGAGGGGAGCAGGTTATCACACAGTTTCTTGAATAGAAAGCTGCCTTGAGGATGATCTAAAGGACCTAAAGGTTAGGTTGCTGTGCCATTTCTATAGCTTTAGTGTGCAAGTCGGATCCTTCTTCTTAGGCATAGAAAACTTGATTTGATATTTACCATAGAAATAGGAGGAAGGTAAATCTTCTTGTCAGTTCCTTTTTTTTCCCTGGGAAATTTTTTGAATAACTGGTGTATGCAGACTGGGAACATCTTTCTTAATTGAAGGGTGGACCGATTCTTCAACAGATCCTTTCCCTCAAGGATTTCTGTTAAACAGATACTTTCAGAAGCAAAGCCTGTTTTTCCAAGAGTCTGAATAAGTCTCCATCTGGTTTCACTTGTATGTTGTCTCTTATGTCATAAACCACTAATTCTCCAACCATCCTTAGGCCTGGTCTAAACATAGCGGGGTTGTGCTGGTAGAGCTCTCTTGGCTGGAGATGCTTTTTAAAAATCTATCTGCCTTCAATATGATGGTGATTTGTATGCATCTAGAAATACGATGTTGATATATTCATATGTATATGTGTATACACACATCTCTTGTATTTCACGGTACAATGACTAAACTCCGGAGACATCTTTGCATTGAATTGATGGTGTGTGCAGTAAGGAAGAGGTTGTACTGTGCTAGCAGTGAGCTTCCACCGTCCCAGACCTCCTTTGCACATCATGAAAAATAAGAATAAAGAGGCAGTACCTCAGGGCTGGTTGAGTTGTTTTGTTTTCTTTCCAAATCACCTACAAATTCTCTTTTATTAATTGCTGGATTGATCTGTAAGTCAATGTTCCTAAAAGAAAACCCGACAGAGCTTTGTCTTTTTTCTCTGCCTTCCCTCTCCTCTCCAGGGACGACCATTATCATACAAGACGTTTTTAATATGGGTCTTAATAAGCATCTATCAAGGTAAGAAATCTGTTGCTTGTGCCTTTAGATGTCTAATGAGTACAGAACATTTATTTTTTTGTATTGCAGGAAGTTAAGTAAGGCACGAAGTGAATTTAGCAGTGCATCCTTGGGATAATGAATAAATATTGTTCTTGTCTCAGAAAATGTTGGCAGCAGTACCAGAGGAAGAATTTATCTAAATCTAAATATTGGCAGCAACTGGTCAACCCTGTTGTAGGCAATGATGTAGAAGTTCAAAGCATTGTGCCTCTTCCCATCGGGACCATCCTTTGTAATTTTATGCCCGTTCCTTTTAATGCTTTATTTGCTTCATCTTTAGAGTTCATGATTCTTCCCTTCTTTTGAAAAATATTTTCAGACCTATGGATTTATACAGGTTATTAAGTCAGCATGCAAAATACAGAAGCTGTATTGAGGGCTTTATCTAAACCCTATCTATTAAAAGTGGCAATAGTTCTGGTTACTTCATAGTCATCTGTACTGAAGGAGCGGAGGTTCCTGATCATGTCCCTTACGCTCTAACTAGGCTGCCGAAACAGTTAAACACATGCCTTAATTAAAAAGCATCTCTTTTCCAAAAATGAGTGTAGTAATTGGGATGTATGTCTAAGAAGGCCTTTTCTTTCCGTTTGTCTTTTTTTTTGTGAAGTGACCTCAAACTCAAGGACTTTCAATAACTGTAAATTAGGGAATCATGGAAAACATGAAAATAATATGAAGCTATAAAGCTAAAATGGCAATATGGTTCTGTGAAAAATTACTTTATTTCCAAAACTCCTTTATCAACAAGAGTCAGAATAAATATGCCAAAATAATAGGTATTTTTTATGGGTTTAATTGGTATTGCCATTCTTAGTAGGGAGTGGATCCAAGAATATAAAAGCTCTGTTAGCATTATCTCCTGAGATGTAGTGTGGTAGAACCCTGCGGCACGGGTGGTGGTCTTCTCATGCTGTACAAATATGATGGCAAACCCAAGGCATTTATAGAAAACTCACAAGTGGTGAAAAGCTAAAGCCAGAGGGTGATGCATTGAAGGAAAGATTTTTTTCTTTAGCTAAGACCACTATCTGGTTACAGTATTTGGTTAAAGTGACTTCACTTCTGATGCGCTAAATAACTAGAAAACAGCAGGCCAGACAATCGGGCTAGTTGCTAGCAGAGATGAGCCTGACCGAAAACTTGAGCAGCCTCAAATTTTGGAAAGTTCACAGCTGGATTTGAACTTTGTGGCTCAAGCTCTAGTCACTTGCAGGTTTTCCCTTCCGAAACTAGTCTAGTGTGATGGATGTTGGTGCGGATTACTCATGCTGCTAACATGAGTTATTTGTGCAGGTGGCTGTGCGGGGCGTTGTGAGCATTCCCTGGCTAGCCAGAATAGGAGCACGAAACAATTCATCATTAACAGTGCTTTAATAAGTGTTCCTTTTAGGGGTATGTGTAAGGGAGAAAGAACTTGGCCAAAGTAATGCAAAGAGAGGCTAACTTGTATCCTGAGCTTTTCAACACCTTGCTTCCATCTGGGCACTGAGGCAGTGCAGTAGGTTTTAGAAGTATTTGATATCCTTTAGCTTCTGAGAAGTGACCAACTGCTTTCTAGGGGGATAGAGTTTCAAGATGTTAGAAATCTCCAGTTGCCAAAAAGCATGTATTAATTTCCTATCTGTATGTGTCTGTGAATATGATAGACTGTTATAAAAGTCTGGGCACCTCTGCTGTAACTTTTCCCTGTCTTCTCATCAGTTCTGACTCCTAAATAGTAACTGATTCGCTGTCAATATGTTCATCAGGTTTCATGAAAAACAGTCTCCAGACATGACTGTGTTTCAGCCTTTCCAAGACCTGGCAGTGGGGTTTAGAGCTTAGACTGGTGTTTGAATAAAATGCCCAAGTGTTCCATTCTCTTACAGGTAGCATTATCATGTATGGAGCGCTCCTCCTCTTTGAATCCGAATTTGTCCACATTGTTGCCATTTCCTTCACGTCCTTGATTCTCACCGAGTTACTGATGGTGGCATTGACGATCCAGACGTGGCACTGGCTCATGATAGTGGCTGAGCTGCTTAGTCTTTCCTGCTACATAGCTTCTCTGGTCTTTTTACATGAGTTTATTGGTAAGGTTAAATGCCTTTTCTCCAATCAGTTTGTTTATGACCTGAATAGTAACAGGACCGCAAAGACCTGAGTTGAACTCGAAGGGTGTGGATGAAGCCGATATAATTACAATGTCAGTGGTTCTGGCCAGAATACAGTCTATTTGATTTGAAGGCACTTGAAAGACATTTTATGGTTCCTCCTCCTAGCAAAATGCTAGAGGAGATTACGTTGGTCATTAACCTGCGTTCTGCTCAGCGAATCTCATCCTTACTTTCAGAACCTCCCCACACATCAGCTGTCATGTAATAGTGGTCTTTTTTTAGTCTCAAGTTCAGTTCTCATATGGAAATATTTGAGCTTCCGTTGTTAAGTTGTAAGATTTAATCTTAACTGGGTGAAATAGGTGCCTCCTAAAACTTACTTTATTTTATCTGCTTCACTGGGGCATTGGGACTCTTCTCTTATGGGTTTGGTTTGTTTTTTTCATTTTTGTTGTTGTTTTTGTTGGTTTTATTTTTCTTCTTTTCCTGGAACAGAGCTATTCCTTTTCCCTAGTTAAAGGAAGAAGGGAGAGGAATTCAGCATTCCCCCAGTACCTGTCTAGTTGCAAATTCCGATCTGTAGGGTTTGTTCCAGTTTTCACTTGGGAACCACAAGATGTCACTGCTACTTCCATCAAGCTTTCATAACTCTGAAGACAGATAACTTGGGATAAACTTCCCAATGGGCTAGATCTTTGTTGCTTTCATATGGGTATACCAGCTCCATTTTGAACGATGTTTCAACTATTTTTGCAGTGATTCTGAGGTATTATAACTGAGTTGAGACACATGTTTGCTGGACCACCAGCAGAGTAGCGAAGGGCAACTTCCAGAGTCAGAAGACAAGTAGTCCATTTAAAGGAAGCTTAGTATTGGCAGAAGATAGGCGTCCCTGTTTCAGATGGGGTATGTGTGGGTGCTTGACTGTGAGGAGATGAATCCCTTACTGAAATGTGCTGTGCAGAAAGCTGTATCATTTGTGGAGGAGAAAGGCAGAAAAGTGAGGAACCAGGATCTGTATGGGCTTTGAACTTGCATGTGGAGAAGGTGAGGCTGTTTAAGAAGCATTGGTAGATTTAATTGCTTTTCTGCACCTCTTCCCAGAACGTACTTCCCATCTTTATTGACTTTGTGTTCTTTTCTTTACACAGATGTATATTTCATTGCAACTTTGTCATTCTTGTGGAAAGTCACCGTCATCACGCTGGTGAGCTGCCTTCCCCTTTACGTCCTGAAGTACCTGAGACGAAGATTTTCTCCCCCAAGCTATTCAAAGCTCACGTCCTAGGGCTGCTTTCCTTGTACACCAGAGACAAATATTGCACATGGCTGAGAGACAAAATCATCTAGTTGTTACTATAATGAATACGTCTGATATTTGCATAAGGATCGTGTGGTAATCTCTATTACATGCTGCTTTATTGAAAAGGACTTCACAACTGCCCTGAACGGAAACTTAACGATAAAAGGGATTTTTTTGAGAGTGGAAGCACTTATTAGTTCATCCAGTTCTTGTCACTTTTGTTCAACTTAACTGAGGTCAAGTGCATATAACTGCGATGACAATGGGTTTCTCATGCATGGTTAAAACTATCTGAAAGCTGCTAACTGACCTTGGAATTTACATTTGACGTATTTAAGTTACTTGTAAGTATCTGTGCTGTTCCTTGCATTGTGTTATTTTGTTTTATATTATTTATCTTTTTGATTCAAGTATTTACATTCTTTTTACATCTTGGAAATCCCTTAATGTAGGTGATGCACTATCCCGCTGACAGCTGATTCCTGATTTATGGCATGCTGTTTCCGTAATGGGGCTCCAGCATGTCGGATCTACACACACTTGAGAATCCGAGCGTGTTTGAGTTTTCCTTCAGTTGAAATGTGGTCACCCTAGTGATTTTGGAGGTATCCAGCCATTGATAAATACAGAGCAACATAGTCCAAAATTAAGAAATTCCGTTTTGTTTAGCTTTTGTGCTTCCTGTTAAAAGGAGCTGGTGACATAATGGCTTTACTCTGTGTTTATTTGTATAGAAGAAAGTTATCTAAACTAAAGCAAATCCTCTTTGGAAAAGAAATTTGCAGTTGATCAGACTTGAAATGTGTCGACAACATGAGAAGAGACTGGTACTGTTCTGCAGACAATGTGGCAGACGTGTCTTGAATCCTTGGAGACTGAAAGGAAAGGTCACAGAGCTGCTACTCCTCACAGCTACATGAAATCTGTTTCCTGTTAGGGTGAAACAGGGAAGATGAGCTGCAAGTAAGCTGAGGCACTCCTTAGGTGGTTGTTGTTCCTGACGTGCTCCCTGCAGAGAGGCGGTTTTTGAGAACCTTGCACTTGCTTTGCTCTAAAAACCAAACTTGAGTCACAGGAGTGGAGTTCATACAAAGGCATTAGGCTCATGTGAAGAGCAAATTTATGTATTTGTTTTTCATTTCCAAAAGTGAAACTCAATGAATTCTGGTTTTAGATTGAGCGTTGGCCCAAACTATAACTCTGTGAGGAGAGCTTTGGCTGCTCACGAGAAGGACAGAGTTACAGGAACTTTTTACTGTTGGGTCCATGCGTCAAACATGGATGAGCTTTTCGTGGCAGCCACCTCATCTAATGGCTGTTTAGACTGTGCTAAATTAGTTGCTTGCTGTCTTGTTCCCACATCATAAAAACCACCGTCGGAGCTGGCACTGCTTGGCGCCGTTGTTAGTTGGCCGCACAAAGGGACCAGGAACAGCAGAGCCCAGAGCCTGAGCCCCTTTCTCTTCTCTTCTCTCAAGGCAGCCCTTCCAGGTCAGGGCAGCCACGCTGGTGTGAGGAGCAGAAGGTCCCTGGTCATCTATGTGCCATGCTGAACATCTTTAATGGGCTGCCAGCTTCTGTTGACATTTCACTGTTGCAAGGAGCACAGTGCTGGAAGTCAGTGGAAAATGGCAGTGGTGTTTTAAAAGGAGAGTTGGAGTCTGTGTTGAGTCTTTGTGGTGCGTCTTGAATTTTCGGATGCAAGATGGTAAGATGGCCATGGCTTGTGTGGTCAATGTGTGGCAGTTGCTCCAGGGAATGTTTTGTACAATCTGACCTGCCTTCCTTGCTCTCAGCTCTTGTGAGTAAGTATCAAAGAGGAGGGGGAAGCAAGTTCCAGAAGATTTAGAGAAAAATTGGATGCACTTCGTAACGCATGTGGCTTGGCGGGAGGAGGTGCGAGTCCATGTGCCCTTGTTATTTCACGTAGAGGAAACTCTTAATTTAGAAAATTGTTTCAAAATCCTTCAGGAATAAGAACAGCAAGTACTCTTTAATGTAACTTGCTGGTTTTTCTTTTGTGCCAGTCTTCTGATGAAGCTCTTCTCTGAAGTCTCACTACATAGCAGTTGCTTTCAGAAACAGCCTGCTGACTAAGGAAAACTCATTCTTAGTGTTCACCTTTTCATAGTATTATGAAAATTTGCCTTTCTCCCCCTTCTCTTCTGTTATTTTTTTTCATAATAATAATAATACGCATTTCTACCTATTTGACACACGCGTTCCTGTTGGAAAAGGCCCTGGAAGTCCCGTACCGCTCAATGCTTTGTCTCATGGAGGAAAAGCAGTTCCTGAACAGCCATTTGTGGGGGAGCTGGGATCACAGCCTTTAACATGCTGTTATCCTTTTTTCATTTATGCCACTTTGCCAAAAGATAATTAATGTTTTCTTTAACATATCTTGCTACAGCTGCTGGATAGCGTTGGCCATGCAGGTGTTCTGGAGTCCCCAGTCAGCGTTTTATATATAAATAGATTTAAATAAAAAAATCAAGATTTTCTTTTGGCAACTTGTGACCGAGAAGTCAAGTCTCCTTGTCCATTGGCAAATACATCACAGTACGCATCTTTGTAAAGCCCTGTCCCTATCGAGTGTGTATTAGTAGTTTAACGTCCTGCAAGAATAACAGTGCCATGCTACTGTATGTAAATATTTGAGACGTATATATGGTAGAGTTCACCGTTTCCTGAAGTCAATACAGTTTACACTGAGTGGACCATATTTGCAAAACATTAGCTTACACCAAGAAAGGGAATGAATTGTCATTTTGGTTACATTTATTGAGTCGTAACTTTAATAAGGAACTCATATTTAGTGGAATTGATAGTAATCTGTAGCTGTGTTTTGGGGTGTGAACTATATTCCTTTGCAGCTATTTTTTTGACACAAGGTTGTAAATCCAGGAAGTCATTTCTGTCTGGGTATGCACTGCGTTTTTTTTTTAAAGCAATCGGAAAATTAAAACTGCCATCTAACAAACAGCAGGAAAGAGGAATGATTGTTGTATTTTTTCAAATTTAGCACTTTATGTCTGCAATCTATTTCTCTTTAAGTTATTTAAAAAATGTTTTTAAAAGGAAAGTTTAATACATATGTTCATACTTACTGTACATTTGAATAAATGGATTCTCTGCTGAAAATTTAATCTTTTTCCTCTAGTATGCTTATAATTTGTGCTTATTGGGAATGAAGCACTGGTTTTTTTATGTTGTATCTTGTTTGTAGCCTTACTTAATTCTTATTCCTTTTTTCATTCTGCTTTATGTACTGTAGCAGTTCATATAACTTGTGTGCTCTGGGACTGCGCTCCATGTGGTGCTCTAGGGTAGCGGTGTCTGTCTCTCGGTGTGCTCTTGCTTCCCGTGGCTGCTTTAGAGAAGCCAGCACTCTGTGCTATTTAGTTAACGTGGAGGTTTTGTGACAAGCACCATCCTCTTCTGATATCTCTGCAGTAATTCCAGGGGTGTCACAACCCTCTCCTTTTTTTTTTTATTTTCTCTGACTCTGTGTTTGTTTCCTCCATAGAGCTTATTTATCTCTGCAAACATTTGTTTTGCTCCGCTTGTAGTGCAGTCAAAATGCAATGTTCTTTATTCAACTGCAGCAGTTTCAGTCTGTGCAGACTCTTATCAGATGAGGGATGTCCCTAGTGTCCCTTCCACGTTGATAACTGCGTGCCGAGAGCTACAGCTGTGGCTGGACCAAACTGAGCAGCCCCGAAGGCGCTGCTGCCCTGTGGTCCACCCGACTATCACAATTAAACGCTACGACAAACCCTTTGTCCTCTGCAGCTGCTGAGGAAAACTTTGTCCTAGTTGAACAGAGTTTGCCAAGAAGCCCCCGAGTTAGATGGTTGAATCTCTAAATCTTGTCTTTTTGGCTTTGTCTTCTGAAGAAAGCTGCTGCACCATCCGATGTGTCATCAATCCTTGGTTTGCACAAGCAGTGCTCTAAACCAGGTACGTGAACTGCTGCGCGCAGCTCACCGTCACAAGTTCTTTGCATGCAACTGGTCAGATGGGGTTTAACTCATCTCCCCAGGTGCCAGGGCCAATCCTAAGCCGACTAAAATCTTCAGTGTGAGCTGGATGGGCTTTTTTATATTTTTATTTATTTATTATTATTGTCAGTAGTTATTTCATAATTAGTAAGCTCTTTGATTTGTGCGAAATCCTGGGTTCTACAGCTTTGCCAGTATGGTCCATTACTACTGCCTACTACAACTCGTGTACTTATATGCCTTTGAGAACATTTTTAATTGTTAAAAAATGTTAAGTTAGTTAATTTTTAATTGGGGAAATAGATTCTGGTGTCAACATGATATTTATTGTGATGCCGATGTTTTGTACCTGTCATCTAGTTTAAACAACATGTAAATACTCTTGATTCAAGAGAAACATGAATGCCGGTTATTTATTGTTCTGTGGAGTTCTATGTTGCAGATGTGTAAAAACTGAAAAGGGAATGTAAAACAAGGTGGAAAAATAAATTTTATGCAACTTCTCTACTTCATCCGTATAGACCATGTATGATGAACCTGAGTTAGCCCTGGCCTGATCAGTCTAAGGTGTGTTTTAACTGAATTGTAAGCATATAGGTTACGTTGCATTGTGGCCCTTTAACTTGTCTGCGTGGGAAATGCACATCAAAGAAGTGGTCAGTAATTCCTGCTGATCATCGTGTTCATTAATTTCTTTGTTATAAGCAGTTTTCTAACAGTATTAACAGGAAGGGGAGAGGGGAGGGTGTTGAATGCTGATTTTTTTTTTTTTCTTATTTCATTTTTCTTTTTTTTAAATTATTGCTGTAAGCTTTCGCTGTCCTTCATTGCAATTTAAGGATATGGATTAGCTCCGTGTGGAGCACAGAAGCTGCTGCTGAGCATGGGCAGGGTGCTGGCCCCACGGCCATCCTGCCACTGCTCCAGTCCAACCCAGCAAAGAGGACCTGGCTGCTGTGAGTGCCACAGGCTGCCGCTTCACTGCTGCCTTTTCTACAGCCACTTAGTCCCAACATACCAAACTGTCCCGAGGACTTTAAACAAACTCTGTAATTTGTAAATTAAGTTTTGAGAGACTTGGCTCGTTCAGGAAGATTCTAGTCAAATCGTTTTCGCAATCTTTGGTGCACCCTCAACTAGGGAGATGGTCATTCCTGCTGGTATCCACTGCTGAGACTTACGTGGAAGTGTTTTGTTTGAAACATATATATGCTGCTCTTGGAAAAGCAGTGATGCAACAGCATTAGGAACAGCTATTTTTGGAATGGTCTCATCACTTGAATGTTTGATTAAGTAAGTGGCTCGGCACAACGGCAGGGCTGGCTGCGCTGCTGCTGGGTCAGAAATGGGAGAAAGGGGCAGCAGTTTAGCACAGAATATTCTCCAGAGGGGAAGCTTCGGTGACATTGATTAAGTACAACAGTTTTCTACTAAAAATGTATTAAAGCCATAAATAATCTCGAGAAAAAAACCAAACAATTGGATAAAGTAAATCTATAACTTGGGCACTTATTTCACTAAAGCAATGATAAACTATCCCTTTTTCATTATTAACTTTTAAAATACAAAATAGTTAATGCAATTATTAAATAAACATTTTTGTGATGTTGCACACATCAAATGAAGGCTGTAGACTGCAGAAATTACAGTAACAGACTCCTCTCCCAAGTGTTACCAATTTCCCATTCTAAATGGGTTACATAAGCCCTAGTTAGTGGTTCTTTTAATTTATGGATGGTTTCTTTTTAATGGTGAAATGTGTAATTAAAAAAAGCTAGAAATAGTTTTTCTAAACTCACTCTGGAAAGGGAAGGAGAATTTCTGCAATTTTTTTTCACCCAAACATTGCATAAGAGTAGAAATGTCAAAGATTTCCATGGGGTTTAATTTCATTCTTCATGGGGCTGTGGTCATACAAGAAGTTTGAACACTGCAGGGGTTGGCAGCTTTTTGGAAGATCGTGCATCCTGGGATAAGTTTTCAGCCTGGGCTTTACCAAAGAATGCTTGGCTTTATTTTTCAAATTGTGGTTGTATTCGACACTAGTGTGTCTTTTTTCCCTTTTTTCCTTCTTAAAAAAAAAAAATGGTGCTGGCTGGTAATTTAGTGTCTTACTATGGCCCTGAGCCATTCTATGAAGATGTACAGAATGATCCCTTTACCTTGAACTCCTTGGAGAGAAGGAAGCCTTGTTGACATGCCCCTGTCTTTGCCTTCTGAAGGCTCAAGTCATGGCAGCCTCTTCTTTGTTGCATTGCCATGGCATTAAATATTGTCGGGATAACTTCACTAGGGGAAGGCAGCTGCTCCTGTTCCCATTTCACAGGTAGGAGATGGAGGCAGAGTGGATCCGTGGTCTCCAGGCTGCACCCAAAGTCCATGACAGAGCATGGAGTGTAGAACAATATTCTTGTTTTATTATGCGTTCTCCCTACCTTAAACGTTGGAGTCAATCTATAGGAAAGGTACTTATTCCACAGAGTACTCGGATGTCTGCTTTTAAATTAGGAATGTGGTTGCAGGCTTAAAACAACTGTCCTTATTATATGGAGTATTAATAAACCTCAATCTGAAAGTTTTGCGAGGTTCTTCCATCTTGAACCTGGAGCTGCGGGTCCAAACTGCATCTGTGCTAAATGTCTTGCGACCGCAAGTGGAAGCGGTGCGTTTCAGAGAGCGTGAGGAGCAGCTGGCTGCGGAAATAGCATTGCTGCAACCGTAGAAAGGTAATGCTGGGGGAAGAAACTGAGTGTGTGAGCACTTACTAGCAGCACCGAGTCCTGGTCTAGCACCTATTTCAGGTCCGTCTCAGAACTGATGCTGTGGTTTCCTACGGCCGCAAGGCAGCATTTCCTGGCCTTAAAACTCTCTGGGTGGTGTGGGGGCCTTCCAGGTTACATGGTGAATCTCTGAATTTTTGCTGCTTGTTATTAAAGTTACGCATGATCAGTATCTTGCCCGATCTGGCCTTCGGAAGAACATCCTTCCCTCAGCTGCTCTTCCTCCCTTTCTGGCCTGAGACCTAACTGTTGAGTGGGTTACAAGAAAGGGCTTTAAAATCATTGCATTCCCACTTTAAAGCCTCCCTCTCTTGGCCTGCTGTAATTGTGCACGTAAGGAGGAATATTGTGTGCTGTTCAGCTTCTCTCACAGAAAGAAGTAGTAACAAGAACAATCTGTGCAAAAGAATTTAGCGCATTAAGGATGGGGGTAATAGTCATTCTCATTTGTCCTTTTATGTAAAACAGATTTTATTTTAAATGTACACTCTGAGTAGCTTAACCATATCCAGAAACTTGTTTACCAGGGTAAAAGTAGAATTACCCGCAATATAAATTAAGAGCATGAGTAGAGGTGAATTGTTTGTCCTGCGCGATTCTGCTTAGTCAGCCCAGAGGTATGCCCAGAGCCCACGGGGATGGGCACGTGGGAAGGGGGTATCTCCTGGGCTTGAGATTTCATCAGACAGGAGATTTGCTCATGTGTTGCACATCTGCTTCAAAAAAAAAAGCTGTATTGTAGTTCTACTGTATGTTTCTGTGCCGTTAGACACGGGTCTGCCCTGTGCTGACTCTTCTGTTTTTAGGACACGTCACTTCAGATTCATTTTGTGCACTGGCAGATCTCACCAATGCGTGACTTCTCAAAAAGTGATGCAAACTGCTATCGATCGGGATTCCTAGTTAAAATGTGAACAAAGCATTTGCCAATGACACCATTAGATAAAATGCCACGTAATGGTCTCGTTGAACCGTGTTACCTACTCCAGCAGCAGTGGTGTAGCTGCCAGGCAAGGGATGCTGAGCGCAGAGGCAGGGCTCCTCTGCACCCTTTGTAAATTTGAGATTAGGATTTGGAATGAAAAGCTCATCTATACGGACCAGCATTCCCTCTGCCAGACAGCGTCTTTGCTCCAATGTGGTGATTTCCAGAGAATCGCTGTGCCTTCCACCGGCCGGTGCTGTGGCTGCTGCCCTGGACCAGCGCAGCAGAGATGCTGCTGTCAGTTTGGACGGGAAGGTCCCATGTGTGAATTGGCTCTCCCGCGCAGGCCAGGTTGCTGATTTGGGGCTGGGAGCTCGAATGGTCACACTCACAATGCTTTTACTACCTTTGGCTTCGATGTTGTTCCATGCCGTTAAAGGATAAGACCTTCGAGGGAGAGACCTCTGGACCCTGCAGCAGATGGTGAACAGCTAATCCTCTTGCTGCAAGGGCAGTAGCGCTGCCAGTTGTCCTCTCTGGCCCTGTGAGTAGGATCTGTGCCCTGGAGATGTTGCTGGAAATGTTTATTGTTCTCCAGCTGCACCTCTATTAGCCTGAATCCTGTTGTCCTTATGTTTGACAACCAGCACACCAAGAGCTGTAAAATTTCAGAGCCCTTATGAAGAGCAGCCAGCGTTTTAACCGCTGTCTTGCCAAAGCGTCTTTGGCGTCAGCCTACACCGTGAGCGAGGAGCTGCGCTGGTGGTTGGCGAGGCGAGGAAAACCCGGGAACCACCCTGCCCGGCCGAGGGTCACCTCCTGAATTCCCCCGGGCGTCATTGCGGGTGTCAGGGGTCATTGCGGGGTGTCAGCAGTCACGGTGCTCGGCCTCATTTCCATGCGTGTCTGTATTGCCTTTGCATGTAGATGTAGTTACAAAGGGCTTGATTTGCACGTAGGATCCTTTCCTTAATTGAATTCTTAAACATAGCTGGAGCAATTGCATCCTGCTGTTTATTAATGTAGCTTTAATTATTTAGTATGCCATCTTGGCTTCATTCTAGCCTGGAACAATTACTGGCCTGGACAAACAGAAAAGAGATTTTGACGTTGAAGGTGGGTAAAATTAAACAAGACCAAGGAAATTTTTTTGCCTAAAGCATGAGCCAAAAACTCACACTGGTGGTTCTCTTTACCTCTGTTTGTGTCCAAGGTAAGTAAAATACCCAGGAAAGGGGAACACTAATCTTAAACAGGATCTACACTACCGTTGTCTGCTGTGAGCTACCTCAAAGAAGCATTTATCGATTATTATTTGCAGTGTGGCAGTAGGGACTTGGACCTTTTCCACCCTGACAGCTGGGCTGTGAAATGAAAAAGAGATGTCTAAAAGACCAAGGTTAGATGTTACCAGCCCCTCATCTATCTTGCTTTATCCAGACATGCCTCTTTCCAGTCTTTGATATGCTTTTATTTATTTGTCGAGATGCATTGCTGCCTTTTAGCTGGATCCAGATAAATTAAACAAAGTCACAGTTTACAATTTGAGACTGAAACCGGTGCCAGAATTTCTCAGGCAACTTTCTCTAGATTAAAGTTTGATTCAAAGCTGCCCAGTTTTGCTTCTAGAAAAGTCTCAAGCCTCCTGCTGATCAGATTTTGATAGCTGATATTTCCCATATACAAGGAGAAATGAGGCAGAAAACAAATTTTCTAAGTAAAATTTCTATTTGCAACACTAATCCATAAGAAGAAAACCTTTCCAAAATCAGGTGAAAGAGAGTGCATTGTATTGGTGTCTCGGAGGGAGACCCGTGGCTGGTGTAAGTGAACAGGTCACGCTCATCCACACCTTCACACAATCCTCGGGTGTTGTTCAAGTCCGAGTTGAATTCTTGCAAGTTCTTGTTACTGAACTGTGGAACTAATCTTTACAGGTGCAGCGTTCACCATAAATAGCCTCCAACAGAAAGAAACATCTTGTATTTCACACGTGAACGACAGCTATTTCCTTCAACAGCGTAGGTGTCTTTTGTGATCTTTCACCGTCAGGATACCATGCAGGGCAGTGATTTATAGGGGCTCTCACTCTCCTTTCTTTCAGCTCCTGTTGCCATTCCAGCTCCGAAGAACATAATGCCACAAAGCCTTCAGTAAAACCAGAGCCTGGAGGAAATATCAGGTGTTAACATCCAATAAAAAGCTCACACGCTTGAATGAACTGGGATTGCGCGGTACCTCTCGTATGGCCCAAGCAAGGCCTGAGCTAATGCAGCGGTTTTATGATGGTGGCAGGTAAGGACTAATTATAGACCCTGGACTCCATCACGAGCTGACTTGTCAAGTTAACTTACTGACTGAAGTACCTACGGCTACATTGGCGGGGGCTCTCCGCTCTGTTCTGTAACTGAACGCAGTTGCTCCTGAAGAAAAGTAGCAAGTAAATCTGAGGTGCTGAAAGAAATACTGCACTAGAAATTACGCTGTAGGGAACGTTTTATATGCTTTGGGGTAAATTAATGGTCGGGTTTGGGTTTTTTAGAAAAAGAAAGCCCAGCAAACTTTGTGCGCAAATACGTACTTTAAAATGTTTTTTTCTTTCCTACACCAACTATTTTAACAACGGTGTAAATCAGATTTTTACAGACCACATATTTCAAGTATGAAGTTCATTAAATGTGTGAAATTCTAGATTAGCTGCTGGGTGTGGCTAGAGCCCCAGTAATGAATTGTAAATTGTGTTCAGGATATAATATCAGATTGCCTTGCCCTAGCAGTGATATTAAAGGGATAAAAAAGCACCTTTTCAAAACAGTCAGAACCTTTATAATCTTTATTTATTTTAGCCATCATATGATATAGTGAATGACTGTATCAGTGTTTCCATCCTGAATCCAATGTACAGGTGTCTAAATGGATTAGTTCATTGTTATTGTTGTTACTAATAAACCAACTTATATCCTAATGTAACTGAAACTAATGCTATCTATTTAAACGTGCATTTTTGCCTGATAGCGGGTGGTAGTCTGTCTTTAGATACAAGAACATCACTCTAAACTGTAATTCATTCAGAACTTGGGTGAAAAAAAAAATCACTTTATACAGTGAGAAAGAAGTGTGACTTTGATTTGACGTGTTTTGGAGTTATTCACCAGCATAGCTTTATTGTTTAGCTGAGCTCAGGAGTTGATCGGTGTGGGTGTTTGAGTGCAACCAGCCTGTGACCATGGTGGGTTTCATAGTCATCGCCTCAATCTGGGTTTGCTTTCTGGAATAGCTTTCAACCATGAAGGCTTTCCCTTTTCAAAAGCTTGGCCAACAGCCACCCAGTCCCACTGGAGAGGCCCTTGCTGCTGTGTGGGGCTTCGAGGAAGGTCCATGCTGAGGACTGTGAAGCCAGTGGTGTGTGGAGATGTGTACTTGGGGGTTATTGAACCTACAGCCCTCTGAAAGGGACAACTGTGGGGAAACGGTCATAATCACCTGCAATCAGAGGGACCTCTTCAAATTCCTACCTTGGTTCTCTACAGTAACCCCTTGGAAGGGGAAGGTGACGTTAATAGCTGATAATAAGAATTCATGATGCTATTCTTATTCCACAAACTCTTCCATGAGCTGGGAGCGCTGTGCAAAAGTGACGAGCTATTTCCTTGTACTGTTGAAACAACTGTAATTTAGGGGGTGAGATCTCTGTTGTATCCAGCTTCAGCGAGGAGACCAGGCAGGAAGCATGAGCGGTGCTCATCTGCCCCAGGGAAGGGCATTGGACGGAGCAGCTCAAGGGCTGCTCTGGGCTGAGCTGGCAGGCGCCTCTCAATCCGCGCTGTCTGGGCTTTGCCAGCACATGTGGTTCTTCCTCTCCCTCTTTTTCTGGTCTTATGCAAAGGGAAGGAGATTCAAAAGCCAATTCTAATCCTGATATGACCAATAATGAGACTTTCCCAGGTAGCAACTTTTGATGGGGCTAAAAATCCAGAGTTAAGAAGCTGAAGAATTGACATTTCTCATGCATGGCTGTTTGTTAGGGATGACATGATCTGGCGACAGCAGTTACAGTAACTTAAGCTCTACGAGAAACAGGTTAATTGTAGCATGTCATTTACTTGCCTTGCACCTCTCCAACTCCAAAGCATGACTAATGTTCTTCCTAATGGTTCCAGCAGTTAATTGCTCTATTTGGCTGTCTCTTCTCTTTTTTCTTCCCTGAACTTCAGCTTAAAATCCTGGAAAACAAAACAAAACAAAACACCCAATGGTTTTATAATCTGAAAGAAAAAAAAAAAATCTTTGGCAAGAAACCAACATCTTTATAGCCCCATCTAGAGTCCTTATTTGTTTAATTGGTCTTGCTTTTAAAAAAGGGTTATAGTTCAATTTTTTATCCTACATGCTCATTTGGAAAAAGCCTCAGAGCTGCTAACCTAGTCATTCGTAGTAGTCTCTAAGGCAGTGCCAATCTGAAGGGCTTAAGTGTTCCCTGAAAACAATGTTTGATGTTTGGGTAAAAGCATAAATCATGGTGTATAAACAACCCTCTTTGCACAAGTTTGCTTAATCGGAGTGCACTAAGCGAATTTCATGTTCAGTGTAGACCAAGCGCTGTTTGCAATCCAGTAGACCAATGTACTGCTTTTATTTCCTAGCTGTGACAGCTGAATCCCGCTTGCAGAGGTCACCATCCAATTGCACTTTGCCCATACATTGCTGTTCCCAGCCCGGAATGGGAGAGCAGAGTGATGCTTCAACCATCTCGTTCCCAATATGGATATGGGTAATATATATCCATATATATGTATATATATACACACAGACATACACATATGTCTACACACACACATATATAAACTCAGATTTTCAGCTGAATGATCAGGTTTGCCTTCTGCCTGGGTGTGAAAAAAGTCCTCCAGGAAGATTCACCCCTTCTGTAGTACCTCACAGGCCATCCTGCCTCACTTCCTCGCTCTAAAATGAATTTCCATGCCTCTAAAATTCCCTGTCTGGAACTTAGTGTGGGCTCTTTGCAAACTGAATGTGCCAGCGATGATTTCGGCACCAGTGGCGAGGTGGGAGTTGCGATGGGACGGTGGAACACTGTAGGGATGTTTGGAGATGCTGCGGGGCTGGAGGATGCTGCAAGTCCCGGCAGCTCCTCCGGCTGCAGGACAGGCTGAGCCATTTGGCTTTTCCCTGGAGAAAAAAAAAATGAGCAGGTTGGGATTTCAGGAAGCTGAGGCTCAGGATAGGTCTTCCTACAGCTGCAGGTGCAGATCTGGTAATTCTTTCACATGTAACGTGACAGGAGGGCGTCGGACATTTCTGTGCGTAAGTGGTTATGAACTCGTGTGACTGTTTTACAAATGTGCTTCACTGTCTGCAGTCCTACAGATTTCTGGGAGACAGACATGGTAAAAGGGCAAATTGCATCCTAGGATGGTATTGTATAAGGCCAGCAGAATTAATTACATCCTCCTGGTCCCATAAGAGGACACTAATTCAAGAGCTGCCTGACTAAAGACAGCGAGAGTGAGGCCCTATTGTTCTATGAGTGAGTTGAAAGACATTTATTTTTTCCTTTACAGGAAATTTTTGAAGGGAGGAGGAAGAGAAAGAATGTCCCCTGCACTTTCTTCAATATCTTTTCTATTTGTTGAGTTGGTTTTGGGGGTTGCCTTTGTTGAGGAAAAATTAAAATTAATAAAAGAAATCCCTCTTCACTTACTAAAATAATTTTTAATGTTCACTGACTGTTTACTAAAAGCCAATTCTTAGTGAAAAACCAAACAAACTAACAATAAGCCTACAAAAGCCCCAACAAAACTACATTAATTTTTTAAAATAACCTTTAAGTTTATTGAGTATTGTTGAGGAAAAAGAAACAAAACCCAGAAAATTTCAACTAATTTTCATTTTAGATGAAAAGCTATTTCTTATTTGGAAAAAATGTTTTGATGGGAAAATTTCAAGCAGTTCTCGCTCCAATCTCAGAGAGCTGCATGTGGGTGGATTCTCCGGGCCACGTGGAGTTTATTACAAGATCAGACACTCAGTTTGTAACCCAATGAAGTGAGTGAATATGTTTTTTAGACAAATGCATTGTCAGAAATAAGCTTGAGTTGGTAACACGTAGTCACGATGCTGTAGAACTCTAATGATAAGGGAGGGAGGTGCCAGTTTGCACCGCTTAAGCAGTCCGAGCTGCAGATGTGGAACTGTTTGGTCCTTGTTGGGCTCTGATTGGGAGCCCTGGATGGGGTGCAGCGAAGACACACCCGGAGTGTGTAAATCTGGTGTTTAGGCACAGCCTTACTTAACATCTTAAATACACGGAGGCTGAGCTTGGGAGAGAATTGTGTGTGATGCCAGGTTCGAGGAGAGCGGTATTTACTTTGGAAGGGTGAGGAGCTTTTGTCAAGAATACTTATTGTTGCTGTGAGCCTGAAATACCTTTTGCAAGTGGAAAACAGAGATGTCTCCATGAAGTCTATGATGATAAACTCCGGGCAGCTGCCCCAGTGGCCTGAGAGTACATCCTCAGGAAACCTTGATGTCTTATCTCCTGGAGAACGTGAGAAATTATTTTAAAAACAACATATTATTTCGGTTTTAATGCCAGTTTAACAGCTTGGAGCCAGACGGGGAGAGCTCGTTCTCCAGCGGGGAGTGCGGGACACTGCCTGGTGACTGAGGGTGGTTGCCCAGGGAAGGCAGGGACAGGGAGATCCTTGATCGGCCTCCTCGGCTGGGAGCCTGGCGCTGAGGACAGGCTGGGGTGATCACGGGGAGAACACCGAGTTCCAAACCTACCCCTTGAGCCAGAGAGCCGGGGCCAGATCAGGGAGATGCGCCCTTGCCCCTGTCCCTAAAAGCCGAGCATCCTCTTGGCATCTCCCAGAGGATACTGTGGGCAGAGGGGGAGGTGGGTGTGTTGTTGGGGGTTAGGGATGCGGTCCAGAATGTGCCCCTGAAAGGATGAGGAAGTATTCTCCTAAAGAGGGAATAAATAGCTAAAAATATTAGCTATTAATAGCTCCCTACCTCCAAAAATAAAATCCCTTAGTGATACCAAAATAAGAAAGCAAAGGAAAGTCGGAGGTATTTGGCCTTCCTTTGAAAAAAGGAAGCTAAAAATAACTATATATATATAAAAATTTCTCGTTTCTAGGGAAAGTCTCTGCCCCCGCATCCAGCCTGCACAGTTATATAAGACTGGAACGACATCCCCTTCTCCTCTGCGGCCGCTCACAACGCTCTGGGAGCCGGAGCCAGATGGAGAAAGGTTCCGTCAGGAAAGTTTAACTCAGCGGGGAAGCTGCAGCCAGTGGAGGACACGATTCTCTCGCTGAACTCTCCAAAAGCCTTGGAAATCTTACAGTTGTGTCATATGCTGGTTTGGGGAATGCTAGCAGTCCGGAGGCAGCAGCCAGCCCACTTTCTCTTCTTTTTTTTTTGCGCTTTGCACTGAGTTTAATTTGGGTAGCAGGATTCAGCATTTTTAAGTTGGAAAAAAACTTTGTGGAAGAAGATATTTTAGGAAAACCCTGTCATGTGAACTAGCGGGAGTCGATCAAACTGAGCTATTAAAAGAAAGACATTGTATTTTTAAACGGTCCAGACTAGGGAAGCCAACCTGTGTGCCATAACCGCGGAGCTGTGCCTGCTCCCCCGATTATAGCTCAGCGTGGGAGGAGGCGAAGCTTTCCGTGGGGATCGCCCATTCTCCGCTTGCTCTGGGATCCCCCTTGGCAGAGCGTGCTGCCCTCGGCCCCCCCCGTTGTGTGTCACCCCCAGGGTTGTGTGTCCCCCCTGCTCCCTCTGCCTGCCCTCAGCCCCCTCCAGCCCTGCTTTAGTCTTCTCCCTGGTCTAAAACCCCTTCTGCGTTCCCCTCCTCTGCATTTCCCAGTGCAATTATTACAAGCGATGCTGGGGTGACCGGTTAGTGCCACGGTGAGGATTTAGGGTGGCAGTGGGGAGAAATTAGTTAATTAGACTAATAATTAATCAACAGTTGTTTTTTCTCCAAGCAAAGCAGCATCCTCGGTTTCCCTTTCATGTTTTGAAACAGAAATCGAGTGGTTCCGACTTCACTTCACCTGATGCCAAGAGTGGGTCCTAGCATCACGCTAATTAGCTAATTAGGCATCACCTCTGCAAAGGGCCGGGGAGCTGCTGGGGGCCGTGGGGTTGGGACCATCCCAAGGGAGCAGCCTTGGGGGTGTCGCAGGATCTCGCTCCCGAACACTGAGGTTTCAAAGTCCCCCCTTGAGAGAGCCGCTAAAGGGTGAAGCGGTTCGGTCGAGCCTAAGCGCCCCAGGAGCCCCCGAGAGGCGAGGGGGATCCATCCCGAGGGGCATGGGGTTACGGGGACGGGGCTCCCCACCACACCTCGGGGTCCGGGGAGGGGGGGCGGTTGTATAACGAGCCGGCGGAGCTGGGGAAGGTATTTCCAGCTCGGCACGTCCAAAGATGACAAAGGCTAAGGAAAGTGAGGTGCGCTGAGTTTCCCTGGCCTGCCTGCAGTTGCTAGCCTGCAGGACAACAAATTCGAGAAGCAGAAAGTTTGATTGTGATACCTCCTTCGAGTCGATTTTGGGAGTCATCGAGTGAAAGATGGAAAGGCGGTGCGGGTGCCAGGCAGCCCCGCTGCCCCGCTGCTCCCCGCGCCCCCCGGGGGGCTCCGAGGGCTGCCGCGGCCCCCGGGCAGCGCCTGTGCCTGAGAACTCTCCATCTCCAATGGAAAAAATAGATCCAAGTCCAGTTGCACGGAGGTATCGAGCCCGGCACGATATCGAGAGGCAGATTAACACATTAATGAAAGCTACACCTTGTAAGGCAGCACACAGTTCATGACATCTTTGACTTTATTTTCCTGTTTTCTTTTGCTTTATTTTCCTGTTTATATATAGCACATGTAAACACACGGGGGTTGTCTTGGTTTCGAGGCTTCCTTGGCTATTTTATTCTCGCTAAGCTCCACGTGTATCAATGGAAATCCATGGGGTTGCTCCTCTCTCTTCTAAATGGGTCTAAAAATAGAAACAGAGAGGTCTGTGAAATGCCACCAAACAAATTAACTGATATTTTCTTTTTCTTTTAGTCTTCTGTATGAAGAATTGAGCCAGCGGTAATTAGAAGCCAAAACCCGTGCCAGTAACAAGATGGGTATTAATAGGGTGCTGGCGAATTTAAAAGACATGAATGTAAGCTGGGGACTCGGGTTTTCTGAATGATTTATTCAAAGGTAAAAGCAGCAGCAGTCCAAGCTTGTCTCTGCTGGGAAGAAGGAAAACTTCTGCACAGAAGCCCCGTTGCTTTGAAAGGCTTTGCAGTGCCTGCGAGTTTTGTTTAAAAAGCACACACTGGGATTTTTAACATCATCCATATTTCTTTCTTTCTCGCTCTCTAACTTTCTGCTCAACAATTAAGCGCTTGTGCTGCAGACTGAGAAAGCCGCAGAGCTGCCTTGGCCCAGAGCTGGGAGACGTCATGGATTCCTGAGTGTGAAGTTTGCAGGAAAGCCCTCAGTTTGGGAGATGGAGGCGATCCAGGGGTTTCCATGGCAGTGGGATAAACAGGAGGAAACAGTGAGGGAATCCCGTTATTTTACAGCATTCAAAGACTATAAACACTCGGAGCAGGGAAGGAAGTGGCCTTTCCCTCTCTAGTAACCCTCATCTCGGAGCAGAGAACTGACTTCACTTCAGGAACAAGCTCAGCCCAGTTCGGATCCCTCTTTGCACCTCCAAACACTGACGGAGGAGGCTAGCAAGAGGGGTTCCCTCTCTCTGGGCGGCACTGGTTGAACATGGTTTAAAGAAGATTTTTTTTCTTCTTTTTTTTTTTTTTTTAAATTTTTCTCTTTTTTTTTTTTTTTCCTTTTTTTTTTTTTTTTTGTTTCTTTTCTTTTCTTTTTTTTTTTTTTTTTTTAATTCCCGATGCAGAGAGAAGCTGCCTGCAGGCTGGTACATTACCACCACATCATGAGGTCTATGGATCAAGGTAGGGTCCCGCTCCTGCGTTGCGCGCCTATGCCGCGTGTGCGCCCCCCGCGCGTTTCCCTCCCCCGGGGTCTCTGTGGGTCACCCCGTGGGTCACTGCTGGGGGGCTTTATCCCGCCGGGTTCGCCCTCCCCGCGGGGTGGCAGCTCCTGGGCAGGCAGGAAGGGTTTCGTGGCGAGACGCTCCCTCGGGGAAGGGATCGGACTGCCTTTAGGTTCGATTTCAAGCGCTCCGCGAAGGCGATACGGCTCAGTCTGGAGAAAGTCCTTTAAACTTCAGCCAGAGGGACTCTCCTCTTCCAAGCCATCACCCCACGGGTGCCGCTGAGTAACCTCCCGGCCGTTTAACCCTTCCTCCGCCTGCCGTGCGGGGCTCGGGGCGGTGCGGGCGGCTTCCCCGGGCGCGGCGGAGCTCGGGGCAGCGCTAGGCTGGGGCTGGGCGGCCGCGCCGCCCCCGGGGGTGCCCGCGGCTCCCGTCGGGGTTAGAACCCCCCGCGGGGCGGGAGGCAGCCGTGCCGCGGGGCTGGGGGGCTCGGGGGGCGCGCTCCCCGCCCGCCGCTGCCGGTGGAGGCAAGAGTTAAGCGCGGCGAGAGGAGGAGTCTACCCCGCTGTCAGCGCTTCAGCCCGCGGGTCCGCTCCGACCCGAACCATCGCCTTCCTCCTCGGAGGGAGAGCTCCGCCGAGCCGGGGGGCGGCCGTCTAACAGGGGCATCCGCCGTCTCTTTCCGCTCGCCCCGGGCAGGGGGCTGCAGGCAGGGCAGCGTCTGTGCCATGCTGGCGAGGAGCCGCGGGCAGCGGCATCGCTCCGGGCGATGTTCGCGGGCAGGGAGGGGGTCTCCGGGCACAGCCGTGCCTGGAGCTCTCGAGCACGGCCACCGGCAGCGGGTGCAGGCGGAGGATGCTCCACGCGGGGCAATCCCTCTGCGCCCGCTGCCTGGCTCTTGTAAAGCACCCGTAACCACCGAGCCCAGCTGCTCCCCCCGCAGCCCCCCGGCCCAGACCTGCCCGTTGCCCGGGGGCTGCTCGGGAAGCGTAGGTGAGCTGCAATTTTTGCAGGGGCTACCGGCCCAGGGAGCAGCGTGGAGAGAGAGAGGGGGGGGGCAGGAGGCGGCGAAGGGAAGCACTTTTCCATCCGCGTTGGGTTCCCCCGCCCTCCGCCCGCTGACTCAGAGCCGCTCCGGGCGCTGCGCGGAGGGGGTGCGGGGAGAGGCGGGCGCCGCAGGGCTCCCTTCCACGGGCCCTTGGTAGCAGCTATTTGTTTTCTCTTGCCGTAGCGAGCGGCCCGAGCACCTGCCAAAAGACACTCATTAACACGTACACCCGCAAAGGGATCAGCCGAGAGCTCCGACTCTCGGAGAAGCCAATGGAAAGGCTCTGGGTGGCTTTATACCGCCTTAGGATCAGGCCATTGCCCTGCCTCGTGTATCCCCGGCTTTCTCCAGACAAAACACTCTCTCCTGAGTGCTTCAGCTGCTCTTAGTCACTCTCACAGAAGTTATTTTGCTGGAGAGAGAGCAGGAAAGGGAAAGACAGGAAATTACTTGCACTTCTCAGTGTTCCAGGGTCCTACTCTCACCTGCAGCAGAGTATCAAAGCACAAGGCAGGGCTCCCACGGCACCTACCACAGCTCCTTATATCGCTGCACACTGTTTTCCCCATGAGTAGATGTTTCCCAGAGCCCTGCAGTCACAGAGCAAAGTGAAAGGCACTGATTTTCTTTTTTCTTCCTCCCAGATCAAACGCTTGAGATCACAGTAGCCAGACAGCAGCACAGTCAGTTGCACAACACAGCCCAGAGATACTCCAAAAAGAATATGTTCCTGGTACCCAACATGTATTTCTCCCTTCTGCAAAAAGCTTGCTCCTGCCGATGGCATCGGAGCAGAAACTGGCACCGACTTGCCTTTGTGTCGCAAGTCTGCTCATAACCATTCCACACAGAAAGAGCTGCATGAAACTTATAGGGGTTAATGGCACTTTGGGGATCAGACTCTGTCTCTGAGAGGAATTCTGCACCCACAACAAAGTGCAAGAGTCTCATTAATGTAGGGTGTGTAAACGATGATGTGTTAACAATGTTGGGCCCTAGCCTCCTTTTATGATTAGAGCAGGCTCAGAATGGAGAATGAAGACAGCATAGCCTAACACCCTGCTAGCAGAGATGCTTTGGTAGCTTTGCTCCCCGAGCTATGCTTCTGCAAGCGTCAGCGAGACACTGGCATGGCAGACTGTTTCATCAGGGGATCGTGAGTCACTGTTATCTTCTTGCCCCATATCTGCTCCTGTTCTGTCACTCCAGGTAGCCGCTTTCTATCTGTCAGCCAGTGCTGCAGGACACAGTTACACCAGTTAACAGTTGGCAAATGATTTCAGAGTCTTTCCTACGGGACAGGAATCACATTCACAGATGGGACACTGACATAATTGGAGCACTCTTTTATAACATTCCAATAGATATTCTAACTCAAATGTTTCATCATTCATTTTTCAAAAACAGCCAAGGATAATAATATCCTAGAACTTCTTTTCCACTACTGGCTTAATCTATTTTTTTAAACTATGATATGCGCATTCCTTTGGTTTGCACAGCAGACTTTAGAACTTAATGGGAACATGGAGATATGAGCAATTTTTCCATTGTCCTTTCTTGCCAAACCACTTTAAGCCTGAAATTGGGGGGTAATATCTCTAACTCAACCTGACCCCAAAATTGAATAGTAGCATGTGTGTATGTGTGCCCCTCGAAGGACGTGCCAGAATATTTCTCCCTCCTCTGCCATCTCTCTCTCTCTTTTATTTTCTAATAGCATTCCCCACACTCCAGACCAAGCAACTACTCACTCACAGTCTGAGCTCATTTTAAAGACCTTGGATTAAGTCCATGTGCAAGTTTTAGTTGCCTGTTAAATTTCTAATGCCTGCCACATACACCATTAGAACACTTAGATTTTTAAGACTGCATCAGCTCAGATTTTCTCTGGGTTTTAGCTGCTAAATAGGGGTGCAGCATTTTTAATCCACTTTTCTCTACCTCTTTTTCTTTTAAAGAGTTTAATATGTGTGTATTCCGGTATTACAGATCCAGTGTAAATTACATGTCATGTGGGTCACATAATAATTAGCACAGTCACCATATTTCTGAGAAGATAATCTAAAACTTTCCTCAGCTCAGACCATCACCTGATCACTTGCATTAATGAAGTTATTGGTACAGGGAATACAACGGGATGGCATAAGTAGAAATTGAAAATAGTAAATGATAAATTATATCTCCAGTAAATTTAAACATAGAGAAATATGTTAAGCACTTCTAAAATCATAGTTTGTATTACATTAGAAACTACTCTTCCTTAGCTTTTGGATTCCTCATCCCCTAGTACCTAGGTATTTCAGTATTCACATATTTTTAAAGTTTATTAAAGCAAAGCCCTGCCAAAGGCAAGCACTGATCCAGCTATTTGGAAAAGGACTGCTTCCATTCTCCAGTTCCCTGAAATGGCAGCACAATGTATTTCCAGTTATGCTCTCTGTAGAGGCTGTTGCAAGTATACGTGGCTGCAATTTTTGTTAATGCTGCCAAGGACAGATTTTGCTTAAGTTCTTGAAACACCTTTTTGGCTCATGAAAGCAGCTTTACAGAAAAAAAAAAAGAAAAAAGGAGTTAATGCTGACTGCTAGATCTCTAATGCGGATGCTGTGAGCCCAAGCGGAGTTGTCACCAGTGGCTGGGGTTGTGGCTGTGTTGGCCTTTCGACAATGGCAAAAGGAGAAATAAATGGAGGATCCTTGTAGAAAGAAAGTGGTTTTGACATGAAAAAGACTGAGATTTAGGGGAACAATCTAGTATTTCTGGTCTTTGGACTTTGTATTCCAGCCTTTCACTCCAGCTCTAATGGAAAATAAGCATTGGGAAGTGTTTGCCACATTGTTTGGGTTTTTCCTTTTATTTGCAGTGACTGGATGCTTTTTTCCTGACTGTATGTATTGAGCTGATGAGTCCACAGACTATTTAAGTCTAGTAGTTTCTCTGCCTTTTCTTCATCACTAATTGTTAATGACAGACTGTGGGCAGTATTTGTCAGTTATGTAGGTATAACAGCTAAAACTTAAACATTTGGTGATGTTTTATTCTTCTTATTGGCTCAAGAGCATGTTTTGGATCTGAACTAAACTATGGTCAGCCTTTGCAGGTATCAAAAAACTACAGCTGTCACTTGAACTGATTTCTGCAGGAAATAGGAGTTGAATCCTATAAGCTGAGCTAATTTGTACATTTCTCTAACACTTTTGTCATTGCTGCCTTGTCACTCTAATTCCTCGCCAGTGTCAGAATTTATGATTACATGCATTAGCAGTGAAACTATTTTGAATTCCACAGTCATCTTGGAAAGCTAAAGGTACATTTTCCATTTGTAAGTATCACTAATTGTAGGAGTAGTTAAGAATAAGTTTGAAACTTCACATGTTTAATGGATTGCAGGCGAGCTAGGAAATAAAGGATAAAGGATGAGATAAAGATTTAGTAGAAGTTGGGGTCACTTCCCCATGGTCCTCTGCCAGTCACCCGTGTCTTACTTACAAAGGCCAATGTTATTGTTCACGTCTTTTCTTTTTGTGGCTAATACAAATGATACTATCTGATCATGCCCTATGTGTTGTTAGCTACAAGGATGACAGCTCTCTTTACTGCTAAGCCAAGATCAGCAAGTATATTTGTTTTTTCTAATGAATTTTAAATAGAAGGGCCAATGATAAAATGCTAGTGCTCCAGCAAACAGTAAGCATCATTTTAGAACAGATATATAAATAAGCCAATTTCATATGTGTTTCTTCACATTTAAACAATTTGGAATGAATCAAGCCCTCAGTCAGAGCAGCACATGTTCCCCAAGGGCCAGCAGTCTCTATTCCCCATGCACGTTCCTGCGGGTAAAAGCTCAACTCCATCTGCAGCTTTCTGGGGTGGCCGCGTTTCTGAACACTGGTAGCCAAGACCACTAATCACCGGCTGCTCTGGCTTCCTCGTCTGTGCCCAGCTGAGCAGAGCTCCGTCTCTGGCTGAACCAGACACTAGGAAACTACAGAGAGCAAGCGCCTCGTGTAGTATTAAGAATCACTGCAGCAGATGAGGTAGACTTTAACTGTGGTCTCCAGCTCAACCACAGAGTCAGCGCTGGATCCTTTTCAAAACAGGCTCAGTGGTCCCTGCTCTGAGTAAGGAGCCGCATCGCGGCAGGCAGCAGCAGCCTCTTGCACAAGAAGAGATAGACACAGCCCTTGACCTTTTCATGCCGCTTACACACGTGTGTGCATACGCACACAGGGCTGTGTGCTGACCCCGTGGAAACCCAGCAAAGAACCATTCCTGGTTGTTTTGGCAGTGCGTGCAGGAGAAAGTTCAAATAGCTTAGTCCAAGGAAGCTATTGTGTTACTATGTATATTATGCGTTAACGAGAAAAAATATTGTTCTTCTAGTCTCTGCTGAGTTAAAGTAAGGCTTTGACTGCAGTGAAATCACTCATTAATCTAGTGGCTGTGAATACAGAATAATGGCTTTCCCCCCTCCATTTAAATTGTGCTCCAGCGGGAGCTATTATAGAGTGAATACACCAGTAGGGTTCCCAGTATTTCCAGCTACCCATCTCCTTCAATAAATACCTCAGTAAAAAACAGGGCACAACCCCTCTGCACGATCACCTACCCTTTCTGCAGCTGTGTTTTCTCTGTCTCTTGGCACCTTCCAGTGACAAATCAATGCCATAGAGGCCTAATTCCAGTCTGTTCCCACCTGCCTTCAAGCAGCCACAAAAGCAGTGTTTGCAGTTCCCGGCAATCTCCCACCCAACAGCGCTGTGCAGTGTTTCTGCTCACCAATAGGTGCCTCCAACACCTCCCAGTAGCTGCTACTGGGTGACCGGCTGGCACGCAGCTCGCTGCTGGGGTTCTTCAGAAGCTCAATGCAGGAACTCCTTTCAAAGCACAGGAAAAGTCTGAGTTCTTGCACTCTGCCCTGGTAAAGGATGAAGCAGAAGGGTGTGATGAGAAGGTGATTAGTGATTAGTCGTTACTTGGCTGGCCACATTAATGATAAAGGTGACAGGGTATAAGCCTAAGGTGGAGGTCCTGCTTCATGTGTGCTATGAAACAGACTTTCTGTGACCTTAGTGAGGTAACTTGGGGTCAGATTTGTAACATAGTTAATACTGTTGTGCTAACAGGCTTAGCAAATAAAAACAAGTTGAAGTAAACACCAAAACACTTTTTTTTAATGATCTTGGTCCCTCTGCCTTTGCCTCCCTTCCCTGTCTACAGACTAAGAGCATTTTTCAGACTCACAGACCCGGTGACAGCCATCCGTACACTAATAAAGGGGACCATACAAACAGGTAAGCGAGGGAACAGAGTATTCTAACCACAGATGCTCTAAACACACACATTTAGGATCACAGTTACCCGTGAGTGAAGTCATTGCTGGTTGCAGCAGCCACTGGAGGGACGGAAGGCTGTTGGGTGGCAGTGACCAGCATTCCGTGAAAGGCCGGGGGAAGATCTCGATGAATAGAGTCAATGTGGCAAAGGTGGCTGAGGGCACCTGGGGGAGTTGGCAGCACTGGCGGTGTGGTCAGCAGGGAACGTGGCAAGAGCCTGTTTTGTGAAACACTGCTTGTGAGGAAGGCAGGAGGAGAACAGAGGCCTTGTGCATGATGGACTTGATGTTTCTAAAGGTGCTCCAGCTGAGAAAGGTTGGCCTGTGACTGCAGAATGAGATGCAGCCAGAAACATGCCCGCTGCTGCCTTAGCAGCCACCTGCGGTGAGGGAGGCAGGAGCACGTGGCGCAGGACACATGAAGCCTGGAGAAGGCAAGGGCAGCACTTGGGCTGCCTGGAGCTGCTGGAGACCCTGGAAACCTCAAGAGAAAGAGGCCTGACTGCTGGGAGAAGGAAGCTGTGTGTAAGACAGCAAGCTATGCTCAACCTAGGGTAATAGGGCAGAGACTGCTCACCGAACGGGGGCTGAATGGGCTTTCTGGAGGCTCCCATCCTTGTGCAAGGTCATTTCATAGAATCATAGAATAGTTTGGGTTGGAAGGGACCTTAAAGATCATCCAGTTCCAACCCTCCTGCCACGGGCAGGGACACCTCCCACTGGTGCCAAAACCCCATCCAACCTGGCCTTGAACCCCTCCAGTGATGGGACAGCCACAGCTTCCCTGGGAAACCTGTGCCAGTGCCCCACCCCTCTCATAGTGAAGAAATTCCTCCTTACGTCTAGTCTCAATCTGCCCCTCTCCAGTTTACACCCATTGCCCCCCGCCCTATCACCACACGCCTCTGTCAACAGCCCCCACAGCCCCGCTTTCCCCCCGGCCGCCTCCCCGCCCTCCCCGCGGGCAGCAGCCCCGCTCGGGGCCGGTGCGGCCCGGGCTCCTCCTCCCGGGGGCGGCCCCGGCGGCAGGTGGCTGCTCGGAGCAGGAAGCTGCCCGCGCCGGTCGCTCGGAGCCCCTCGGGTGGCGCCGCCGGGGCTCGCCGCCCGCACCCCGCGCCGTCGGGGGCAGCCGCGCCCGCCCCAGCGACCCTCGGGACAGCTTTCTGCTCGTTTCCTCCGCTTTTCCCGCTATTTACTCCCTCCCTCAACTCTTCCCCACTTGCACCTGGAAGGATCCCGCCGGGTTTCGCGGCGGTTATCGCGCTCGGGGCTCCGTTCGGCAGCCCCCGCCCGCCCCGCCGCGATGAGCGCCGCCGCCCAGGCTGCGGAGCCCGACCCGCAGGAGGGGGGGCCCGGGCCCGGCGCGGCCCGCGAGGGCAGCCCGCAGGAGGAGTTTGACTTCTCCATCCTCTTCGACTACGACTACCTGAAGCCGATCGAAGGTTGGTGAGGAGCCGGTGCCGCGCCCCGACGGGGCGGCGGGGCTGCCTCTGGCCGAGCGGTTCGGGCTGCTCGGAGCGCAGCGACCCCCGCGGCTCTGCCAGGCTCCTGCCCGGCCCCCGCGGCCGAGCACCGTGTGCCCGCTGTGCCCGCTGTGCCCGCCCGGCCCCCGCGGCGCCCGGGCCGTGTGCTTGGTGGGACGGGCTGCTCGCTGTGGCCCGGGAGGTGAGGGGTCGGTCCCCGTCTGGTGATGGAGTTACCGGAGAGGCCGTGGGACCGTCCTGTTCTTGGCAAAGTTGTGCCCCGGGTGCGGGTGCGCCGCGGGGAGAGAAGAGCGCAGCTGGGTTGGGCGCCTCGTGACCGTCATCGCGGCAGAGGCCGTTCTGGGAACCCAAAAAGGCATCTCGAGCATCGAGTTTAGGAGCCCCAAGGAGTTTGTGACCTGTGAAGGGTCTCGTCATCCTGCTTGGATGCCAAGGAGCTGGTGAGATCCAGTTTGGATCCAAACACCAGGGAGCTGGTGAGATCCAGTTTGGATCCAAATGCCAAGGAGCTGGTGAGATCCAGTTTGGATCCAAATGCCAAGGAGCTGGTGAGATCCAGTTTGGGTCCAAACGCCAAGGAGCTGGGGAGATCCAGTTTGGATCCAAATGCCAAGGAGCTGGGGAGATCCAGTTTGGATCCAAACGCCAAGGAGCTGGTGAGATCCAGTTTGGATCCAAGCCCCAGGGAGCTAGTGAGATCCAGTTTGGATCCAAGCCCCAGGGAGCTGGGGAGATCCAGTTTGGATCCAAGCCCCAGGGAGCTGGGGAGATCCAGTTTGGGTCCAAACGCCAAGGAGCTGGGGAGATCCAGTTTGGATCCAAACGCCAAGGAGCTGGTGAGATCCAGTTTGGATCCAAACACCAGGGAGCTGGGGAGATCCAGTTTGGATCCAAGCCCCAGGGAGCTGGGGAGATCCAGTTTGGATCCAAGCCCCAGGGAGCTGGGGAGATCCAGTTTGGATCCAAGCCCCAGGGAGCTGGGGAGATCCAGTTTGGATCCAAACTCCAAGGAGCTGGTGAGGTCCAGTTTGGATCCAAACGCCAGGGAGCTGGGGAGATCCAGTTTGGATCCAAATGCCAAGGACCTGGGGAGATCCATTTTGGGTCCAAACTCCAAGGAGCTGGGGAGATCCATTTTGGGTCCAAGCACTGAGGAGCTGGGGAGATGTAATTTGCAGTTTGGGTCCAAACACCGAGGAACTGATGAGATCCAGTTTGGGTCCAAACACCATAAGCTTAAGTTAAGATAACAATAAAAAGGAAATCTTTGCAGACTGTTTTCTGAGTTTACACAAGTTTATGATGCTAAAAGCACTGTGAAAGTGTTCCCTGACTTTCTAAATTAGAAATGCATCCAATGATGATACTAAAATGCGATATTTCCGATCCCATAAAAAAATGGATTTGTGTAAACCAGACAAAGCCAAAAGAGACAGGACCCAGAGAAAAGAACTGCTGGGATATTGTTTCTAAGATACATTCATTTTGACTCTGCACAGTTGAGAGGTGGCATTTCTCTGGGGCATTTGAAGGAAGAGAAGCTGTGTTCCTAGGGGACAGTGCAGGAAGAGACCTGTTAGGCCCGAATTGTGGTATCATTAGTGAAATGGAGAGTTGTTACTGAGATTTATTCTTGGTATACTTGTTGAAATATACAGATAAGCACCAGCATCAAAACTGTGTGAGGATGCTTAATGTCACCAAATGTACAAAGCTGATTTTTCTTACAAGGCTTAATGTAGATCAGACTGTGCTAAAATATATCTGTGTTGGGAAGAGGTTAGTGATTTTAAAGAAAATACATTAAAACTCAGCAAAAGCTTCAGATACTGAGCCTTCCCCCCGCCACGTGTTTATAGTAGAGAGTACTGCTGTGAAGCCTTAAGTGGGAAGTTCCACAGAATATAATAGTACGTAGGTGGGGGTAGAAAGTTTAGTCTTCAAACCGCATACATGCAGAGCAGTGTATGCTTGTAGTAGAAGTAACTTCCTTCTTGAGCCTGCTTTCTCCACATTTGAATGACTGGAAACCATAATTAGTAGTAATTTTATTTGTTCCAAAGATGGAAATCATTAGCATAAACAAAAAAAGATCACAACTGTATATACTAGCATTGTAATCTGGAGAACATTCTCCCTTGCTTTGAAAAGGCACCAGCTAGAGCCTGTAAGCAATCCAGTGTACATCTGTGACCTTTAATGTTCAAAAGATTAAAGCATGTTTACAGGAGAACAGAAAATGTTCAAATTTTGAGAAAGGGCTTTATGCACATGCCGGTGGTAAATGATGCTCGTTGTGCGATTCTGGCCTCGTCTGAACTGCAGTTGAGAAAACAAGTCCTTTTCAGTGGAGGATTCAAAAAGGAACCAAAACCATAGGAGTGTCTGTGGATCCCAGCACTTCAATCTGGTTCCTGCATTCAAAGCCCATTTGAAAGAGGCTCTGGTTTCCGCAGAGTCTGGCCTGTTCCACCCACCGCTTACAACAAGCCCTATAATAACAAATCTCTATGAACATGCTAAAAGTGATTTTTTTTTTTAAGGGAAAAAATGTACATTTCGGGGCTCTAGAAATGGATTGAGATGAAAGTTTGTCTGATAAACAATTTTTAAAAAGGTTGGGATTTGACAGTGTTCTCCTAAGCCTCTGTTTTTAGAGTAGGATCTATATCACAACTTGTTGCCATGGAAATGCCAGAAATACCCTTACTGAAAGCAGCTGGCACTCAGTGGTGCTTATGTGTGCCTGAGACAACAGGAACATGGCTTGCTATAAAAGCAACAGGGGAAAAAAGGGTAAATAAAAATCCTACAGTCAATATTATTAATATTAGATATTCCTCTTTAAGCCAACCATTTCCAAAAGCAGGAGTGCTGTACAAAGTGCCCTTTTCCATGTGCCTTTTACTTTCACCCTTACTTGCCAGACTTTAATTAGTTGTCTTCTGCTCAGCATTGGTAAATGAGAAGCAGCTGCCTTCAGGGGAGATGTGCCCAGGTGAACAGGCTTTGGGAGGTTAGGGCAAAGCACATACCCTGCACTGTAAGGTTGGAATTGTGAGTTCACTTGGACATTGAAGATGTTTTCTGTCTCTTTTAAAAAAATCTGTTAGATGCGTTCCCTTGAGAGATACATGTGGAGCTATTGCTGGGTGGTATCCCAAGTTCTACTTTATTTCAGACTTGAAAGGTGCTGAATATCCTTGTTTCTCAGTGGAGGAGACTGATGGGAAGTCAATGAGCATTTGAACTAGCTCTCCTAACCGGGCTCCCAGATGAGTGGGTTCTGATAACTACTTTGGGTATTATTCCATAATACCTGTTGTTGGTCACGATGAGAGACAAAATACTGAAAAGCCGGACAATAGCTCTCCTTCAGCAGCTCGGTTCATGTGTTTTTGTTCTGTGTTTGTTGTGCAATTATCCACTGATAAGTAAAGCTGCCACATAATCTTTAATATTTGAGGTTTACTTTTCTGAGGATTGATCCTTTGAGGGGTGTTTTGAAACTTAAGGTCCAAACAAAATCCACCTTTAAATAAGATCTCAGACAAAATCCTTCTCTGAGACAACAGGTGAGAACGGGTATTGAAGGCAATAGTTTCTTATAGGTTCAAGCCATTGCTGTAGCTGGGCAGACTCTTGCATTGCATCTGGTGATATGAATCTACAAGGTCTATGCATATATAATGTAGAGAGGGGAAGCAGGGAGCATCAGTTAATATTAATATTCCTCTAAATGCTTGTTTGCATGTAGACAGGCTCCCAGGGACACTGCCATGCCTTGTAGGTGTCAAGCCCTGTATAATTTGCCTTGTTCCTTTTTTTTCTCTCCAGTACAAAGCTACTGAAACATAAAAAAATAAAATAAATAGATGCTTGCGGCTTGGTCCTGAGGACTGGCTCAGTAACACAGGAGGCAGTGTTCAGCAGCAGCTCTGAAGTGAAGAAACAAATATGCACATGTAACAGCGAATACCAGATTTCACTCAGGAAACGAACTTTCACTTTGAGCTTCCAAGCAGCCAGTGTAAATAACAGATGACCTGGCTTTTGGAAAATACAAAAAAGCTCTGGACTGGCCCCTTCAAATTATAATAAGAAAATTAATAAAAAAAAAAATTGAACTCACTTATGCAAATAAGGAACTCCATTTAAATCCTAGGAGCTGCACTGCAGCAAACAGATGTGAGGTCAAAACCAAACTTCTCCCCCTGCCCTCCCTTGGCTCCTTTGTCCCACACATGACTATCTTTAGCTTTTCCTAGATGATGATTTGTATAAACCCATTGTGGAATGCAGTTGCTGGGGTGATCTGTTATTCCCTGATTTCATGCTAATTGGCAAGGTCACATTTGACTGGCTGAATGGCTTTGAAGTTACTGCCTTGTTTAAAAACCAGCGGAGGGTGGCCCCTGCAAAGTCAAGTACACACACGCTGGTGTGCATCCTGTCTGGTTTGGGAAATCCCTGAAGCCCAGCAGAGCCCACTGTGGATTTTCCTTTCTGCCTTTCAGAGGTGTGTGAAAAGTTTTGGTTTTTTTTAAAAGAAATCAAGGGTTAAGTCCTTTGAAACTTAAATCCCTTGATCTTTTTCACCTGTGTTTTAACTCTCCTTACTAATGGGTTCTAATGGCAGTGCTGAAGGGACCCACCTGGAGAGGCTGCCCGGCTGCCAGGTGCTTGGTGTGTCTGTAGGAGCTGGTTTGCTGTTTGCTCGCGTTACGGTAGCACAGAAGAGCCCTACTTTCATCCCCTGTTGTGAGAAGAGGAGAGATGTTCCTGTGAACGAGTAACTGGGTAAAGACTATGGAAAAAAGGGGGAGATAAGAGCTAGCATCTTGAAGGCAGTTTGGGTGGGATCCTAGGGGGCTTAGGGGTGGAACTTCCCTAGTCATGAGGCTTGGGTGACCCAGGGAAGTAGGCTGTTTGCTGACAGTGAAGCTGACTGAGAGCATGGGGATGTGCCAGTGTTGTCTGGGTGTGAAGCTCACTTTCTTTTAACTCTCTTTCAAACAAGAAGGATCTTCTGGTACTGAATCAGAGGATGATTCAGTAGTGAAACCTCACGCTGTGAAATACTCAAGTGAAGGGACATGGGAAGCGCTGTAGTTACCCATGCAGGGGATGTCAGGGAAGCTGTGCTGAAGCTGCTGTGATGCTCTGCCTGGCATCCATCAGAAAAGCAATGGAGAGGACAGTCCTTTACAGGAGTATTTAGATCTGTGTTCTGGGATGCAAAATGCAGGAATGAATGAACCCTTGAAGGTGGCACAGCCCTGGGTGCAAAGCTGTACCTCTGGGGCATCTTCACAAAAGTTTCAGAGCTGCTTCAGTTCATGAGAAACACCTTTTCTAGTCTGATCTGTCACGTAATTATTCTCTTGTGAGGGGGTGCAGTGGCCTTTCGTGTCCCTGGGGAGCCCAGCTAATGGGTGGCTGGGCTGCTCCCTGCTATCTCAGGGTGGCAAAGGACCAGTGGTGGGAAGTTTTCTGTCCTCAGCCTCTGCCACCCTAACCAAACTGCCTGGAGCCATTCCCTTGCCCTGGGCTGCTCTGTCTTCCCGCCGGTACCTGCAAATGCAGGGAGAAAGCACCCGGGCTGCTGGGGAGCAACCTCTCCCTGTCACCCCCACCCCGCCAAAGGCAGGAGCTTGACGTTTGTTTACAAAACCAAACTCCTGTGGTTCTTGCCTGGGGAAGCTGGGATGTTGGCTCTGTTCTGCCCCCTTCCTTGAGAGGATTCCAAACCCCAGCCTTCCTTAGCCAAGTTGGCCAGGAGCCAGTCCCCTCCTCCTGAGGCAAAAAGCAGAATTTCTCCTGATTTTGATGGGAGAGCCATTTATTTCCAGAGAGCAGCATTTACTGCTTCACCCAACTGCCTCTTTTCCTTCCCCCGGTGAGGTCAGAGCCTTGAGTTGGAGCATCACTGGCATTTCCATGGCGACAGACCGTGACATCGCAGGCGTGGGCAATCGCATGTGGGACAGTGATTTCATTGTACCTCCGAAGTTATGCAGGGCTGGGCCTCAGTTGGGAGATCTCCCCAAGCCACGGGTCCCGATGAAGCTGTGCTCATGACTCAGGGCCGGCAGCCTCTCCCCTGCCCTAGACGCTGCATCAGCCTCTGGGCATCTCTGCCCAGCGTGCTTCCCCAGGCACTCTTTGAGTGAGGCGAGGCTTTCTCATCTGCAGTCTTGCCCACATTCCTGTGCCGCTGCCTGCTTTATTGACAATCTGCCATGTAGGGGGTAGAAACTAAGGATTTTTTGCTCTACAGAAGGCTGTGGGTGTTGTCTGCTTGGCAAGGGACGCCTGCCTCGCTCGCTGCCTGTGAGTGCTGGGTGAGCAATCTCGGTGTGCGCGGCCCATAAAGCGCTGCAGAGGAGCCCTCTGCGAGAGTGCTGTGTGAAGGCAAGGGCATGTTGCAGCTTGTTGTTGTGCGTAAACGTTGTTATTAATATCCGAAACATGGATTCTCTTTGGAGAGTGAATGCCAAGGATGAAAGCGCTCATTTAAACATCGTATTTCAGGGGAAAAGCAAAGAAAATTTGTTTTATAAAGCCCAATTTTTAATAGGCAGAAAGTGTGAGTGATGGTGGGTGTTTGTTATTCAGAAGGCTTTAAAAGTGACACATGCGTATACAAATATGTTTGCTCTTCCTATACCCCTTAACACAAATCTATACACATTAGCTTTGCAGCCTAACATGTATTGTGAGGAGTTTTAGTTCTTTACCTGATGTTTGTGTATTGGGCACAGATAACGTGGTTTAATGTGTATGGTGGGGCGGCTTTTACTGTAGATGTGTTGAATGAGGAACTGAAAGGGTTGCCTGTTCCTTAATGTGAAGCTGTTGAGCCTGGAGAGCTTTTATGTAGTTGCTGGTCACTGTACGAATCCTGCCTTGAGTCCTGGCATCAAACCTTGCTCTTCTTGGTGCTGCTTTTTTTGCTCCCTTGAATCAATTTAAATGAGAGTGATTATTCTGAAAGCAGTGGGAGTGATATTTTGTGTGGCTGCAGAGGGGTGTGTTTCTTTGCTGAGTTTGAAGGAGTGATGAATTTTATTCAAAGAGAATCGTAGCATCAATATCTAAGCTTAATGTGTCAGAATTTGAGTGACGTGAATGACTTGCTAATCCTGTGACTGCCAAAGCTTGATCTCCAGGATCAATGATGCTAAAAGTATGTTTGGCTCAATATTCAGTTACTCCTTGCTCTTTTCCCCATCCCCCAAAGTGCTGGAATTAAAAGCCAGAGGGAACCTTAAGACATCTGCAAGCTGTCTCCCAGTTGTCTCCCATCCCGTCACGTAGATATTCTGTGTGTTGGTTTGTTTGGTTGGCTGTCGGGGTTTCCCGCTAAACACAAATGCTCTGCAGTCCCTGGTACATTTTTTCTTTTTGTGGAGTTTTCTCCAGGTTGTCCAAAACGTTGAGCTCAAAACATAGTAGTCAAAAATCAGTGGAGGATGTTGCTTTCGCACTAAGAAGCCATTAAAACTGAAAGTGAACTGAAGCCCTCTGAAATTAAATCACAATATCTGTAAAAGTTTCGCTACGAACTTTGCCTGTGACACATACTCATCCATGCCCAAGGATGAGCAGATAGTGTGAATTAATCTGAAACCATGAAGCTGGTTCATATATTTCCTGCTGGATACATTGAAATCTTAAAAAAAACCAGATAAAAATCCTAGTAGTATTTTGCATGCTTTTGTGTAATGACAAAGTTATTCAGCTCCCAGGTGCTGATCTACATTTGAGGTCTGTCCTGAGAATACCTGGCGTGACTCTGCTCTGATGGATGCTGCTGGCATTAAGCACCTGATGGGGTGCTGGGATGAGGTCAGAACTGGGCTCAGCAATGCTGGTGGGAATTCTGTATTGCCTAGAAGCATCCCGATACTCTGCAACCTGGGGACAGTTTGCAAGCCCAAGAATCTCTGAAAATCGAGGAATTTTTGTACTAGGCGAGAGGATTGCACTGAGTTCTTAGCTGTAATACTGTACTTTATAATCCCTCTCTGCCCAAAACCTTCCTTGAGCTGAAATTGGAAAGCGATTGCCTATAACCATGGGGCTGGATCCTTTCTGTGTGTCTCCTTCTTTTCTAACAAGTATTTGTGAATGTGTTTTCTGATCATCTGGTGCTTTCTCATGTGAAACTTGTTGACGTGATATGGAGCCAAACAAATCACCACACAGAACTGACTTTATTTTAATGTAAGAGCCTGAACTCAGCCTGAACTCCTTTTCTGGCTGGACTTTGCTATGTAAAGAAAGGGTTTTTTCTCCCTTCAGCAAAAGCTGCTCCTCAATCTTTTGGTTTTACGTAGAGCTATTTGGATGTGGTTTTGTGACGTAATGGTCTCAGTCAGCTCCTAGTTGACAAAAGCTGGCCAAAGTCACAACACCTCTGTTGGCTCTAAGGGGTATATTTGGCGCAAAAGAGGAGGAAGGCCAGCATTTAAATGGGCAGAGAGGCTGATGTGGCGCTAACCCTTCCAGGCGAGCCCTCTAGCTCAGGGGTCAGGTAGCGGGAGCCGGGCCAGGCGGTGTGGACGTGTTTGCAGTGCTTCTGTCCATGCTGCATCTGCTCTGAGCACTTGAGCTTCCCTGGCTGTTAATCCAGTACTTTTCACAAGTGTTAATTGCAGTTAAAAAGAAATAAACAAATATTTACCTAATATCAGATCACAATCAGTTTATAAATATGCATTTTTTTAAATCCATGATTGCTCAGCTTCTGTAATAATATTTATAGTCTTAAAGAGACCCTTCTTTTTCCAGAAGAACCGACTCCACATAAAACCAACAGCCCACCCTCTGGAGTTACATACGCTCATGATGTCTTGGACTGTGGCCTCAAGCCATGCCCCCTGCCTTTTTCTAGCCTTTCTGCAGATCCCATGGGCAGATATGGACAGCCAGATAGCATAGGGACAACACCTACACACCCTATCAACAATGCAGGGGCCTCTGCTCCGAGCCCTAGGATTGAAATTACTCCATATCATGAACTGATTCATTCAGGGGGTCCCTTCCGCAGCAGAGACACAGATGTTCTTTTGGTAGAACATCAGTCAAACTCGGCTACCGCTAGCCCAAGGGTTACCCTGCCTGTCCCTGGCTTTGAGGGCTACAGAGAACCACTGTGTTTGAGCCCAGCTAGTAGCGGCTCCTCTGCAAGTTTCATTTCAGAGACAAATGTATCTCCTTGCACATCACCATGTGTTTCACCAAATAATGGTCCTAGTGATGACCTTTGTCCACAGTTTCAAAACATCCATACTCATTATTCTCCTAGAACCTCTCCAATAATGTCACCACGAACAAGCATCACGGAGGAAACCTGCTTGGGACGACATTCACCATCACCCTGTCCCAACTCAAGGTCTTCATCACCAGGTGCAAAACGGAGGTACTCTTGCACTGAGCTCTACAGTACTCAGCTGCCTTCCACTTCTCCACGACAGTCAAGGACCCCCTCTCCACAATCCTCTCCTCGCATCCCCTTGAGAGAAGACAACTCTTCAGTTACTTACACGCAGCTGCCCAGCACTCCTCTTTCCATGGATGCTATGAACAGCCTTCCTACGGATCCTTCCTGTGGTGTTCCCACGAAAATTTGGAAAACCAGCCCTGATCCTTCATCAATGCCTTCCCACAAAAACAGCATTCCATGTCACGTCTTTCAGACTGTTGACTTCCATGGGCCCTGTGAGCAGGATGAAAGGAGAAACTCAGCCCCAGAATCAATTTTGTTGGTACCTCCGTCTTGGACAAAGCAATTGATGCCTGCAATACCAATCTGCAGGTATGTAGTGCTTCTTGTGGTCATGTGTATTCTCATGGCGTGATGTGCTTTATCATAGATGATCCCTAGGGAGTGTTTCCTCGGGCAGATCTGGCTGCAAACTGGACCCAAGTGCTCAGGGGTAGGGCTGGATAATGGAAGCCCAACCCATTATGATTCCAAGAGATGAAAAAACTCTATATTTGGAAGAAACATCATCAAAGTGATTCATCAATAGCACAGCATACAGCAAATTCAGTTTTCCAAATTATTGGTCTAAAAAGCAGATTGCAAACAGCCTTTGACAAAGGCTAAACATTCTTGATCCACCCTGCAGTTTTGAGAAAAAATGGTTTGGTTGCTTTCCTGAATTCAGGGAATGTCTCACTTACTAATTTCCATCAAGGATGAAAATGCTTGAAGCATTTCCAGATTCAAAATAGAGTACGCTGCTCCAAGTCAGACTGAGCATTCAGTCAACTCCAAGTGCCTTATTGTTAATTTGTTAATTGTTGTTCAGCACAAATCGCAGCCATTCGCACTGTCCTTATCAACTCCCTCCATTGTCTGGCGCTGGCGACATGCAGGTCTGGACCCTGGCGGTGCACATCTGCCAGGATGGAGGTTGCCAAATGTGTGACTCCAGTTGCAGTCACCATTGGCACTCTGTCAGTTCTGCCATCCTGCTCAGCAGCAAGGTTATCTCCTGCTGCTCCTGACCTGCTAAACACAGATTGTGATGGAGAGAACGTGGGCTGTGACTTTTCTTGGCTTGTTAGATTGGTCCTGCAGCAGTTTGTACACTAACAACATAAGGGTTGTTTAAAATTTAATGGAAGCTTTAGTTTTATGTTTCAGTGTATTAATTTAATATTATAAACCTTTGTGTATTTTAGTAACAGGAAAACTAGCATCGGGTAAGACTATTCAGCATTTTATATGTATGCATTTTAATATTTATGGAAATCATGAAGATTATTAATTCACACAACTGGTAAGTAATGGTAAATAGACTTAATATTTAACTTTATATGTTTTGTGATCAAAGTTTAAGATGCACAGCAAAAGCTAAATAAAAGAGGGGGATCTTTGAAAAATATGTAACTACTACAGATATTTCTATTTAGGAAATAGAAATGTTTAAGAAATAGAAATATTCTGTTCTCTTCTGCAAGGAGATGGACCCACAGAAATTACTGTGTTCATCCTGCAGTTCAGCAGAGTTTATAATCAAACAGGAGTAGGACAGCATATTCATTGAAATTAATAACAAACCCTTAAACATTTCAGCTAGAGCAGCCTCAGTCGGGCACTTGGAGGAAGAGCGGATCAGGGCTTTGAGAAATAAAGTTTTAAAGGGTTTCAGCTGGTGTGGTCTCTCTCTGCCCAGTTTGCCCGTCCAGTCGCTCCCACCCCTCGAGTGGCCGCTCTCCAGCCAGTCTGGTTCCTACGAGCTGCGGATCGAGGTGCAGCCGAAGCCCCACCACCGGGCACACTACGAGACAGAGGGAAGCCGAGGGGCCGTCAAGGCACCGACCGGAGGCCACCCTGTCGTCCAGGTAAGGAACTGGAGAACAACTCCAGGAGAAAAGGTGGGGAGTGAGTTCATTTCTGAACATCTTGACTCTAAAAGAGGAGGACCAAGTGAACCTGGGTGTGCTTGTAGATGTGCGTAAAGTGTTTGAAATTCAGCTGTGATGAAGTCCTAGATGTGTGGAAAGTTGGTCTTTTGAAAGATTAGAAACTCAGGCAAGAAATCTGGCACCTTTTCTGGGCTATATGTTAAACTGCCCGTGACCCAACTTTGTCATAAGATTCCCAGCTGTCCTGAAGTCCAGCTGAGCCCATTTTATCTTGACAACAGACTCTTCTGTGTAAACTAGGGCTTTTTGTGAGGTTGTAAAAACGCGAAGACCGAGCCTGGCTTTCAAACTCAGTGTAGCTTAGTGACCTACCAACCTCGGATTTAAAATAACTAGTGTGTTGTGTTAGATCTGCACTACCGTGTCCTCCTGCCTGCGGTGAAGGAAGGTTTGAGAGCTGTACTTCCCCAGGTTCCCACAGAGCAAGTCCATGCGGCAGAGTTGCTACCTGTCTTTCTGGCTGTATCTAACCTGGGCTCTTCTCTGGTCTGTACAGCCAAACTGTACACAGCTCCTACGCGTTCACTTGAGATTTAAAGAAAAGCAACCTTCATTAACCTCGGTGACTGGAGTTTTCCCAGAGTTAACAACTGCCTTTTGTTAGAAATTTTTTCCATGCATTTGCTTTTTCCTTAGCAATTTTACACTTTTTTTTTTTATATCTGTCCTCTGGTTACATGGTAGAACTTCTAATTTTAAACCCATTTAAATTTAGGTCAGAGAATCTCACCCATGTGTAATTCAAGCTCTCAGTACATCCATTTCAGTCGAGTGCCTGGTTTATATGTAACTTGCTGACGCCGTGTCTCACATTGCATGTGGTTCTGCTTGTCATCTGTAGTGACGCTGCCTTTTCGTCCTGGATGTACACCACCAAGAGGAAACCTGTACTATAATACCTGTGTGATAAGGAGACAGCAAGCGAGATAATTATGTAGCAGTAGGGACGATTTCAAGAAAAAGTTGGGATTCTATAGAGCTGTAAATACAGAAGACGTTTGTCAACTTTTTAATGCTATAGAAAAGAAGTGAATGGGTTTAGGCACGAGCTTCCTTGTGATTTGAGCTAGTGTTACTATAGAAACAAAATTTTCTCTCTTTATATTGCCCTAAAAAATTCAGTTCTGGTCCTAACTATACTTGTGAGGAGGGAATTCACCTGGCTGAAACCAGTGAACCAAATCGAGGCCAACAGTGATGGAGGTAGCAAAATTTGTCCCTTTGCTGACCTGAGGGGTGCATGAGCCTAACCCTTATTCTGTTGTAGAGGGCAAAGGGCTTTTCCCCCCCCTCTTTCAAAGGGCAGTGTAAGATAATGGCTGAGTAGCCACGCTGTAGCCATGCAGGGCCATATTGGTCTTTTCATTCATTTCCTCCTAATTTCAACCAGTGCCATTCAGGAAGGAAAGCCAAGGTTTTGGTCATGGTTGCAAGGTGTCCGTGTGATGTAGCTGGTGATGATGTATGGCAACTGTACAGGTCAGCCACAGCTCCAGGTTTCACTAAGCGAAGTCGGGGTGCGTCCTACAGATGTTCCAGTTGTGCTCAGGACTCGCTATGGCAAGTGTGAACCAGGAAAATATTTTAAGCATGTGATCAATTCCACCAATTTCACTGGGTTGATTTGTGTTTAACTTCAAACATATGTTAGATATTGCCCTGCAGGCTCACCCCCTTTTAAAATCAAGCCATAGATTGTTAAATCAATGAATTCTTTTACTTCAGTTAAGCTGAACTTTCATGGATATTTGAGTAAGGTGCAGGATAATAATACATAGTAATCACATTTGACATACTTTAATATATGCAATCTTTTTAGTTTATGAATCTGACAGACGCATAGCCTGCTGTGGTGTGTTTGAAGCTACTTGGATGTATGAACTATATGGCCAATCAGCACTTTGTCATTTCTCAGTCTGCTCTCAAACACAGTATCATTTACCTTCCCGAGGTATTCCTATCAACTGGATGTTTACTGCAATGAAGAAATTACTCATGACATGAGGAAATATAAGTGCTTTGTTTCCTTCCTGTAATCGATATCGATTGAAGAAGGATTTATAGTTTCAGTTGGAGACAGGAACTGATATTCCTAGTTTTATCATAATTTGCCATCAGGCTTAAGGATCTTAAACTATAAATTCAAAGATCCATGTTAGTTTCTCGAGCAGATGTGCCTTTGCTGTGCCTGCATATGCGGAAAATATGGACAGTTTCTGTATCAGGGCTATTGTAAACCTGGAAGTATTCATTGGATTTGTGCTCACTTTAACAAGGTTCGTATGGGTGCAGAGCAGTGATATAGTTGCGCCTGTATGGTTTATGACATCTGAAACTCAGGAGGGCTAGTAAAATCCAAAGCTTTCATGTCATAAGTTATTTGGCTTCAAAAAAAGGTTTTTTTTCTTCTTTCCCCTCAGTGAATTTTAACTTTTGTGGTGGTGTCAGATGCAAACAGTACAGAAAAAGAGAAAAGGAAGCAGGAGATACGTTTAAAAGGCGGATGATGTGTTGAGGAAAGTTTGCAGGAGTTAAAGGCAACTGGTTGTAAGGAAATGAACTTAAATTAGTTTTCACCAAGTGCTATCTGTGTTTGGCCCCTGAGCAGGAATGGCAGTGCTGAGCCAGGGGTGACAGGGCTGGAGACCCACAGCGCTTTTCAAATGACTGACGTGAACACACCACACGTGGGATTTTTCTGCAACGTTGGAACCTATGCATAGCAAATTTTTTTGAATCCAGTACTGTCCCTAAAACACTTGGACTTAAATACTGAGAAGCCGAGCTAGCCCAGAGTGTGAGCCGCCCACCAAAGTGATGGGATCCATACTGAGGCTGAATGTCTCATTCATGTCCCATGCATTTTACAACCAGTTTGAATAGAGTGCTCTTCCACTATTTTGATTACATTTTCTAAAATATAACGTAGTTTTGATTTATTTTCTGAATTTTCTTACTTCCCATTAAATTAACCCTCCATGTGACTAATTACCCAGCTGAACCTTCTGGAGGAAGAGATATTGGCTAGTTTTGTATCGTGCTGTCGGCCTGTAATATTTATTTTTTGAAAACTGCATTTTGCCTGCAGGTTTCTCCTTTTGAGTGCTCTGAAGCTGCAGACCAGCAGATCTCATATCCTCCAGGCCTTATCTTGTGGTTTATCTTTCTGATGCTGCTTCCTCTTCTTCACGTGTCTAGCCCTGAGAGTTTGTGCACAAGACTCTGCAACCAGTTATGCACCCCAAGCATGACAGGAGAAGAGTCTTGTTAATCAAAACCTCTGTCTAGATGAGCCACACCAAAAAGGGCATTTACTTTGTTTGCCTGGTGGAGGAAGAAAGAAGCTGTGCATCTCATAATTTTCATGCCTACTAACTTCAGACACCATCTAGAGTTACATAGAAAAGTGTAGGCTCTGGGTTTAGATGTTCTGAGTTATTTTTGGGAGAAAACTGCAGCTTGCTGTTAACTATAGGGAAACTCAGGCTTCTGGTTTTGAGATATAGGTTGAACACTGGTGTGAATATCCCCTAGATGTTAAGTCACTGAAAACAGCTATGAAATCCTGTGTAGCAAGGACAAAACTTAAATTTGCATGCATACTGAATCATAGAATAGTTTGGGTTGGAAGGGACCTTAAAAATCGTACAATTCCAACCCCCTGCCATGGGCAGGGACATCCCCCTGGCTCAGGCTGCCCAAGGCTCATCCAACCTGGCCTTGAACACCTCCAGGAATGGGGCAGCCACAGCTTCCCTGGTCAACCTGTGCCAGTGTGTCACCACTCTCATGGGGAAGAAATCCTTCCTAATGTCTTATGCTGGACATATACTGTCTTGCAGATCTGTCTGGTCACTGAGACCACAGAGGAAGGGTAGACATGATTGTTTTCCTCCTTTCCAAGGCATTTTGATGTTGATAGACAGCTGTTTGTTTGTTCCCAGCTGCTCTGATCAAGGGTCTGGAAGAGACTGTCCATTAGGAAAGGCAGTGACTGCTCCTGTGCAGCGAGCTTATAGTTATGATCAGGACAGAGGTGACAATCCAAACACAAACGGGGTGTGTGGTACTGCTTGAGTAGCACTGGGTGCTGGCAGAGTTGTCTTTCACCTGCTGTCTACACTGGCAATAAGAACCTCTTGGCTTCAGGAAGTGACAGATATTCAGAACCAACAAAGATTCTCCCGTCTTTGAATTGTTTAAGGCAGTCATTAGAAGGAAAGGCCTTTTCATTAGCAAGGGTTGGGTTTGGATGAGCTTCACCTGATGATCAAGCAGAGTCTGTGATCTCTTGAAAGCCATAAATATATTATTTGAAAGATATTCATTAAACTTACTGGTTCTGATTTTGTCCTACTGCTTTACATCAAGCTAGATTTCTTTTTTTCAAGATGGCAATAATATTTTGCAGGATTGTGTAATATTTCAGGGAGTTCTAAGCAGAACCCTTGTCAACTCTTTGAGGAAGTGGAAGGGAAAGGAAAAGCTTTTAGGGAAGATGAGTATTTGATTTATGCAGTGATTGTCCACATGCTCCACATAGCCAATCTGTACTTGTTTCATTAGAAGTGGCTACATTTACACGTGTTGCAGCCCATGGGTATAAATGAGGCAAACCCATTTCACATCATAATCTTCCCACATTATGAAGTCCTCTGAGGTGCTTGTAGGTAATCAGTGCTAGATAAGTGGGTGATTTACTGCTACATTCATCTCATATAATTGAGAGCAGTGACACAGGGCATCAATTTCAGATGTGCATCTGCCACAGACTCTGGAAAGGCTGAGTTACATGATTTTGTTAAAAATCCGTTTATGAGAATTTGGCTAAGTCTTGGGGTCAGAGAGTAAATATAAGCCTTTTTCCTCCTTTTTCTTTTTCCCCAATAACCTGTGTGTTTTGGACTTGCCTTGCTGTAAACAATCCTTGGGAAACTTGTTTTTTTACATGGCTCTTCAGCACAGTAATTTGTAGTTATTTTCTCAAAGGAGAGTGCCTAACTGGCACTTTGGGGTTTTTTTATTGCCAACTTAGCAAATCCTTCCCCTGATGTATTGCTTTTCTAATTTATCTCTACGAAGGACTCAAATACTTTTGAATGAAAACCAGCCCATAAGTAATCAGTAGCTCATTTGCAAGTCTCACTTTGTTTCTCTCAGTTCCACCGCATTAACTCAGTTCTTCATCAGCAAACCTCTTCTTTTCACTGCTTGTGTCATGTAATTGAATCCATTCAGCACAAACTGAGGCTGCAATGTTAAAAAAGCAGCTGACGAAGTTGGTCACTCAAGCCCCAGTCTTCCAAGGTAGCACCTTTCCCAAAGCACACCCAGCATCGATGGTTGCTGACTTGGTGTGGTTAAAACTCACTCTTCAGCCAGACAGTTTGCGCCTTCCTGCAGTGGGAGGTTTCGTATGCTTGGGCAGATGAGCATCGAGACGGCTGAGCCTGCATCCGGGGCGATGCTCAAACAGTCTTGGTGGCTGGAGTGGCTGGTGGAACCTCTGCCCTCTGTCTTTAGGTGACACTTTGGTGGCTTGGCCACTTCCCCAGGAAGCCGTAGCTGCGTGTTCAGGCTCGCCTCCGCTTGTGGTTTGCACAGGCTCCCCGTCCACCGTGCACTGAGGGACATCATCTTTCTCTGCCCATGCCAGAGCCATGGTTTCCTGGAGACAGGAAAGCAAGGTCCCTGCGACCTGCCTCAGCTGCTGCTGCCTTCTGGGGTCTTTGTTTAGTAAACACAGGCTGGGAGAGAGAAGGGAATAGTTCCTTCAAGTCAGAGCGCCAGGGGTTCCTTTTTACACATCTCCTCCCTGTAGTGGGAGGAGGAGATACCACAAGTAGACTGAAACTTCAGTCCCTGCTTGCTGCCACTATGGTAAAATCACCTGAGGAGTTGATTTGTTTAGTAAAAGCTTTGCCAACGCAGGTGTTTTGGAAATCAGTGAGGTCTTTCTCTTCTGTTCTTGGCATATGTCACATCAAAAGCTTTGACGGTTCCTCTAACAGAGGTTCAGGAGCAGTCTTCCAACATGGCACTAACGGGCAAACTGGGCACAAGCTGGCCTTCAGCAACAGTGAACATGAAAAATTATGTCTCCCTGTGGGCTTAATTTCAGAAACAAAGAGAAGGGGATAATTCTGATATGAGCTATCATCCATACCCATGGGCTGTAATTGCATCTCCTTTACTGGCTTGATTGTGATGGTAAAAATAAAATACATTACCCAACTGTTTAACTTGGTACAACACCCAAATGTAGGCCAGGTCTACAAAACCCCAGTGCTCCTGGAGGGCACAGGCTTCCCTCGACGTACCATGCACCTGCATGTTTTAGTCTCCTCCTCACTTCTCCTCTTCAATGCAGGAAAGCTGTACAGAGAGGAGCTCCTATTCAGCACAGCTGGCCCAACTTTCCCCTGGGTTTTAGCTCTTAGAATTTGGGTGACTTTTGCTGCCTTTTTTTTCAACTAAAAAGAAGCTGGAATGGTAGAGTTGTTAATGTAACAGACAGGAGCTGCTTTACAACATAAAAAATATGTTCTACTTTCCTTTTGTATTTGTACTTTGCCATACGTGTTTTCTTGCGGTTTCTAAATCAAAGGAGACATTGTTTTCTAACCTAGGCTTCCCATGGGGCCCTGACTTTTAACTACATGTTATTTCCAACATTCAACTAATTCCTTTGCCTATTAGCAAAACCAGAACGTTTGATGGAAACTCAAAACCAAATCACAGCTTAATGCCGTGATTCACACTCTCACAAGTAGGTCTGGGCTGGAGATGCACTTTTGAAACCAAAACCAGGCTGCCCAGGAAGATTTAGTATTGAGGGCACATCGGAGGAGTTGAATTTGTCCTCTTCTGCCCATCTTCCCCTTCACTGAACCGGGGGAGTTGGGAAGTCCAAGGTCTGGGATAAAGCCCTGCATGTTTCCAGTTCCGTGGGCAGGCTGTGCTGGATTTGTGCTGTGAAGCTGTCTTGTGCTGTGCAACATCTTTTCACCATTCTCGTGGCCTTCACTTCCCTTTTCCAGTGAGCGGGAGGTTCTTGGCAGCCTTTGGCTGTTGCAGGGACTTCTGCCCCCATCTCGGGAGCAGCATATGACAAACTGCACGTTTCATGCCTGATTTACCTGCAGGACTACTGGGCTTGTTTGCGCAACCGTGATGATTGTAGGCGCCTCTTGAGCTTTGAGCTGCTGGATCATGGATGTATTTACTTTCGTTACACGTGCTGATGCAGGGATAGGTGTGCAATGCTGAAAATGCAGATTTTAGGTACATCTGGAAATTCTCTTCAAAACTGATATCCAATCAAATGTGAGGGTACACTGCATTGTTAGTGTGCTGGTAGCGTGGTTGTACCTTGGGATCTGTCTATCTGAAAGCTCAGTGGAGCCACTAAGGAAATTAAATTGCTAGGTGAATCAAAAGTAGTGTAGGAAAACACAGATGAGCCTGGAATGTGCTTTTGTTTATATGCAAGACTGGTCTGAAAAAACAGGAATATCAACTATGATATTTAAGAAACCAAGATTAGAGGAAGAGCTAACCTGTATGCGTTCTCCAACTAATGCAGGAAGACAACTGCTGGATGCTGATGTCACAGTTGGGATGCAGCTGGGGCACAGAGGTTCAGGGCAGGTAATCAGTGAACCATATACATCGAGGGAGCTGGGGGATTTTCGCACAGGCCAACCTGCTTTGAGTTAGAGATGAATGAAAAGTTCTCGTTGCAACTTTTGAGCCCAATTCAAAATACAAGTACATTGCTTTTGGTGGAAAGCAGTTTTGGCAGAGGTGAGAGGAAGGAGACTATACCAACCGGTTTGAGCGTGATGCCTCTAAGATGCAGGCAACCTGAATTATTCCTTAGATTAGGAATATGCCTGAATTAGGCAGATGCAAGAGTTAGGCTATTTCATGTGTGATCTCCCTGCAGGACTATATATGGGGTAGTCAGTGCGCAGTAAATCAGAGTTCAAATTTATTGCCATGAATGTGGACACTTCCAGTGCAGCAGTAATACTGACATAACTCATCCTGTTCTGGGCGCACTCAAACGTCCATAGGAGAATTTCAGAGTGGGTGTATAATGTCTTGTAAACTCACATCTGAACTCTCTGTTCATGGGTTTCACCATTCCACTAAGCCTCTAGTTCCTCACATCCTCTCTTAAAACCAACATCTATTTAATTGGAAGAGTCTTATGCCAAGCAAGGACTTGCAGCTGGGTCTCCTGCATCCAGGGGACCACTGTCCTTGCTGGGGTAATGGCTGTTCAGGGGGAAAGGGACCGGACTCCTCCTGCCTGTTGCTCTTCAGTGAAAATTTTCTAGGGTCTCTATTTCACTCTGAAACAACTGTTGAAATGTTGATGCTTCAAGCAGACACGAGTTATTATCTCCCTGTGTGTACTTCACACTGGGGGTTTCAGCATGAGAAAGAAATTGGGAAGGAGAGGGGCTCCTGGGTCTTGCTTGTTTTTCTGTCTTTTTTCTTTTTTGCTTTCATTTTTTTGTTTTTCCTAAAAATGCTTTTTGGTCAAGTCCTTTTCAAAATCTGGCTGACATTCAGTCAAAATTCAGCAAAGGCCCTGGTTCCTGGACCCCAAACCCATCTCGAAGGAGGCTCAGCACTTAGCCCTGGCAGAGGGTTCAGCTCTGGGAATTTGTTTCAGTGCAGTTGAATCAATCATCTCAGGCTGAACTAGAGTAACTCCAAGATTCTTATGCTGCTACCGTTGTCTCTTCTTCCCCCTTCTCAGCATGGTTGCTCTCAAGCTTTGAGCCACATCTTGGTTGCACAGTGTGGTGCTCCTAGGTCTGCACCTGAAGCATCATTGCATTGCCTGTCTGCCAGGAAGGATGAACTGAGTGTGACAGAGGAAGGTGCAAGGTTGGATGATCAGAAGGCAGCCCTGTTTGCCACCCTCTGTTCTGTTCCATCTGGGCTGAGGTTGGTTCCCATAGTGCCTCCTACAGCTGGCAAGGGAACGAGTTCAAGAGCTAGTGGCAGAGCCCCTTGCTGAGGAACTCCCCAAGTGCAAGTCTGTCAAAATAAGCAAACGTACACCCTCTAATTTACTTGTGGCAGAGAGAGTTTTGTCGTGCTGGGGGAAGTTTAAATCTTTTGTCATGAATGTTCATGGAAGCTCTTAAATTATGCATCTGGTTTTCTTAGTAGGAAAAAAATTCATATATTCACTCAGCTATGAAAATGTGATCTCGAAAGCCCCATATCTGTATGTGTGAAGTAGTGAGATGCATAGTGACTCTTCTTTTAAACTCTCAGCTGAAATAGTCAAGGCATCTTGAAAATAGGATCAGCTCTGATATGGGTGGGGAAACTGAGGCACAGAGAGGAAATAACTTGCTTATGTTGCAATGTAAAGTCAGTTTCATGACAGCCAGGAACAAAGCTTCCCAGCTGCTTTCTCCCAAGAGCTGCCATCTCTGTCCCAGATCTCTGTTTTAACCCCATACGATAGCAGAAATCTGGGTTAGACACTGGGAGTCTGGTTGTCATTCACTGTAAGGAACAGCAGAGCAAATGAGATTCAGTCCTTGGAATTTTGACAAAATTGTCACCAAAATAAGAAACACTTCAAATTGAGTATAATAAAACATCCTCATTTAGCAGAATCATATGTTCAGAGGATTATCTTTGGAGGCTTTTTAGACTGCTTCGGTAAGGAGCAAAAAAGAATAAAGGGAGAGGTTTCCTTCTGGTTTACGTTCTTTTTGCGATGTTCCAAGTACATTAAATTGAACAAAAACATGTGACAAGATTCAGCTTTATTGCTCCATGTCAGCTCTAACTGAAACAGGCAGGCAAGCTGCTACGTGATACGGTTTCTCGATGTGGTCTTTGTCTTAATTACAGAAAGCTATTGATAGGGTACTCTTTCTGAGACAATACAGTTAATTTTTCCATCTTGGAGGGAGTATTATTGAGTAAAGACTTTCCCCCCCCCCCCCCCCCCCCCCCCCAAAGTCCTTGAAGTTGTCGCAGTTAAATGGTATTCATGATGACAATTAATGATTGAATCCAAGATGCAAAGTTCCTTCCACCAGGAAGGGAGCTGAATAGAAACCACAGAAACGCTGTGCCAAGCAGGGGCTGTTCTGACAAGCACATCTTCCTCTTGCCTACTGTGGAGTGTCCGAAAACACTTGCTGTCACGGAAAGCAGCCTCAGGACTGATGAAGGGTCTGAACAGGGGAATAGTTTGTGGTGTGAAAAGGTTTGAGAGACGGCTTTAAGTTTACAGCCTCACGCTGTTTCTAGAGGAAGGTGGGCGTTGGGCGAGCTCCATCCTAGGGCAGCCGATGCCGCAACCGCGTGCCGCTCTTGGTGAGCCTTTCAGTGCTTTCTTATCTTCTTGAGTACAGAAGGAAAAGGGAAGCAGTAGGAGGAAGCGATTTCTCAGGCAGCTTTGTATTTGCTTCTAATTAAATGTTGCCAGTTGAGTTCTGTTTTCTCACTTTTCACTACCGGCCAGGGATGGTCTATCTGAATCACCCCAGTGCTGTTCTCAAAGCTGACCACACACATGCACACCCCATTCAGGGGGAAGCTGGAGTGACTTCCACAGGGAGATAGCAATTAATATGCAGCAGTTAATGGACTAAACCTCATGTTACAGCGAGTTGAAACAAGCAAGAGGGCTGATTACTTTCAAGCAAATAAAATGACCAAGACCAGTGAACTAATTCCCCAATTTTATACTTTCCTTCTGGCAGTAGCTTGCATTGTCTAGACAGGAAGATGTGTGCAATCAGCTTTAAAGATGCAGCTTTATACCTCCCAGGAGAGAAAGACCTAAGTTCCTGACAAGCAAAGTTGTGTTGGGACAAATGGGAAACAAATTACTCCTTTCTACTCTCTAAAGAAGTCAACATCTGTATCGCATAGGGCATCATTCTCAGTGGGGCTCTTTAAAGGTGCCTGTAAGACTTGCAGGTGCTCCTGCTTTTGCTTAGCAAAGCTCATTGGTGTTTGCAAACAGACTTCCAGATATGCAACACCCAAACCAGAAATTGCCAAGAAAATTTGGCTCTGAAACCCATCAATTGAAAAGGCAAAGGCAGAAGCTTGCAATATTAGTGGAAACTGAGGTGCTGCAACAGATAAGTGGTGTTCTCGCACGTTTGTGCTATTTGCAGAGTGAAGCTGGCCACCCCTGCGGCAAGGCAGAGTGTTTGGGGGGTGGGGAAATCTCAGGTTTCTCACTGTGCTTTGGCTGCTTGTCCCCTGTGGGACCTGGCAAATCACTGCACCTCTCTGCCCTGGCTTCCCTATTTAAGATAAAAAAAGTGTCTTATCTCCTCTGAATCCTCTTTTCTAATAATGTAATTCTAGATAAAATATAATAATATTTAAACTCAAGTAAACACGTCCTAGATGCAAAGATCTAAATTCCAAAAGTTTCACTAAATTTCCTGTGTATATGCATTTGTTTTATCTATAAGTGAATACCTACTTAAGGGAACGTGCCTTTCTTTCTGACTCTGCTGTCAATTTATCACTTGGTTACCAGACAGTGTAACTAAGCAGTGCTGCAGGCTTCACTTGTGTAAAGAAATTTGCTATTTATGCAGCACTGAAAAGGTGATTCTGTGTTTTTAAATCCCCATGGCCAGAAGCAGTGCCAGCTGTGCAGATGCAGGATTTGGTTCACCGGAACATTGGGGTGGGGACTAATTTAGATGTGAATTTAAGACTCTGGCTTTAAATGCTTGTGTATTTGGAGCTGGGTTCTCAGCTTGTAAGACGGCCTGAGATTTCGAATACTGCAGGAAAATACTGTGTTGTTTCATCTCCGCAATGTGTGATCTTGATGGCTGTGGCTGCTGGTACCATCCCAAGAGCTGGGTTCAGGTGGGTGACTGGACTGCCGATACACAGCAGCTAAAGGTACATCTGCTCCTTTTATGTGGAGAATTACATGTGTGTTCCTGAAAATGGCCCTTAAATACCCTCTCTCCCCAAATTTGACTGGTATTGATCCACAGACAGAGTGCAGAATGAATGAATGAACTTTATTTATGCAGAGGTGAGCTGATGATTTTAATCAAGCCACACATTTCCATTTTGTTTAGAAACCCAATCATAGCAGCAAACCAAACAAGAAAAGTCTCCTTGTTTTCTGAATGATGTTATTTGTTTATCTGCCAAAGTACTTTGCATTTCCTCAGGTCACAGGCCAGCCCATGTCTGGCCGTGTTAATATTACAAGAGTTATGCAAAAGCAAAGTTTAAGAAAAATCTTTCAACTGAAAGAAATAGGATCTTAAAATCCCAAAATAGAGTATGGAAAGGTACACATCATGTCTGGCTTCTCTTTCCCCTTGTGGCAAATGTGACTCAAAAGACTTGGGTTTTTTCCAGCTCGATCTGTATACAGTTTAGGGGAGTTTTATTGTGAATAGGTCACCTTATAATACACAAAATTATTTCCTTCCAGAGTTCTGTATTCATAAATCTTTCTCAGTTCTCACTCTTCTGAAACTGAAATCCAGATGATTTTGTTTTCTTCATGGAAAGAAGAGTGAAAAAGAGCACAGGAACACCTTGGTGCGGGGCTGATCCTCTGTTTTCCTCTTTGCTGAGACTCCTGCTGCAGGGTCTGTTGCACCTTTGCCTCCGGCAGCTGCGGGGTGAGCTGCTGTGTCGCTTCCCATGAGAGGAGTAGGACTGGAATACTGAGGCTTCTGAGCATGTTGGTTGCTGCTAAGGGAGGAGACAATTCATTTCAAAGTTACTATTTTAAAAAGTGTTCTAAGTCTTCACTTTCCTGTAGAGTTCTTTAAGGTTCACTTTTCTCCTTCTTTGCTCCACCAAAGAAAAGTTCAGCATTATGGTTAAACACTAAAGTAGCTGCCTAGCATTTGTGGATGTGTTTATTGAGAGTAGCAGTCTCTAGTAACTCAGTTTTGGGGAGGGACATATATCTGAAACATACCTTTAATATGTTCTTTCATTTTACCTCACAATGAATTTTTCTATATAAAAATGCAGCACAAGATATTAACTCATTTCTATCCTTGCAAAGTAGGGCTAGCATCACTGTTCCTGTGTTACATATAAACTCTCTGTTTATATGACATGCCCAAAGCTATGTAGTAAAGTTGGTGACAGAGCTGGGTGTAAAACTCCAATTTTAAAGTTGCTGAAGCATTTTTGTGGGACCGTCATTTTTTCGTTCTGAAGTAATCCTGATGTGTTCTTAGCAAGTGGAAAGTAGATGGAAATGCTTGTGGTAAAAGATTACCTATATTATCCCTTAAAATGAAATCAATTAACTTAAGATAAAAACACACACTTTTAAGCAGGGATACTTGACTCATATATATGTGTTTTTCTCCTTGTATTTGCATTTTATAATGCTGTTTAGATTTTACAATGATGTCATCCCAAAGCATTGCCATAATGCCATAAATTACCAACTTTCTTCCACTGATCAAATAATTGATTTAAAATCTGGTCCTGTGGAGGACCAGAAGGCTTTTTACTATGTGTTTTATACCCCCTCATCCATCAGATGATACAAACATTGCTATACGAACAGGCAATCAATTCCTCTCTTCTTTAAGTATGTATACATTTATACAAACACACCCCCACAGACAGACATAGTATTAGAAGACCATGAATAGTTTTGCCTTGGGAACTCATTCTATACATGAGCAAACACCATGTAAAATTACTTTTAAAGGTGGCCAGTATTAAAACCTGTGTACGCAGCCAGTTCTGTTACAGCTGCTACTCACTGTGCTCACTGGGGGCAAATTTTCTTCTGTAATTTATTATCTGTTTTCCTCCATTCCAGTCTCCCACCTATAACTCTGGGATTTTGTTCTGCCAGGATAGAGGGTAGAGCAAAATCTGCTTTGCTGGCACTGTAATAACTGTTCCAGTCCAAGGGATCCTCTCATCATCTTAGCTGGATCTATGAAGAATTACTTTGTCAGACATGACAATAAACACGCTCAGTATTTAAAAACTACTCTTCTCTTCTCCCTCTCCCCTTGTAAAGACAAGATGGCTTTTGGTCATACAATAGCTTTTCATTGAAGGCCAAGAAATCTTGGATTTTGGAAGTACCATACTTCGGATGAGTTTCAGTAGGGCTCCCAGAGGACCTGGGTTTAATGGGGCTCCACGGATAAACAGAGGGTGATTCCTACATTCTTGCCTGTTCCCAGCAGATCTATCATTTTGACCTCTGTTGCCTTTACTCTTCTGCACACGATATACATCTCTAAATCTCCCCATGGCTGCCGTCATATTTATCACGTTCTTGGCAATGCTGCTTCTCTAGTACCAACCTTTGTGCTGGAGTCCAGCTCCGCTCCTCCTCCATCTCGCTCCCAGAGCCAACTGTCGTATTTGCACAAAGGCTCATACCCTATTTTCTCTCCTCACAATCTCCCAACGTGCTTGTGTGAGTGAGTTATCGTAGGTGTCTGAGCTGCGGCTGGGCTGGATTCTGTGATTCTCGGGGCCTGTTGATTTCAATGGAGCTATTCATGTAAGCGGAGGCTGCAAATTCAGGCCCTTGGGTTGCAGGGTCCCTGGGGCATAGCCCCGTCTTTGTATGCCTTGCAAATATGTGCTAGATGAGTAATGATAGCTCAGAAGAGTGAGTGTCGCTTTACATTTGCCATACTGGAGAAAGGTTGCCAGGATTGTGTTGATGCTGCATGTAGTCCCCTTCCAGGGGGCAATTAATCCTTCTATGCAAAGATCCCTCCTGCTGACTGGTGAAAAGAAAAAAGGAAAAAAAAAAATGAAGGTTTGGCCATGAATACCATGAGCTTAATCTTCCTTTTCTCTGATCTTCCACTACCATTTGCTTTGTATGGCTTCATCAAGGTTTTCTGTGTGGACAAAATAATTGAAAACAAATTTAGCATGTCTCAGACCATGAAGTTCCCTTCAAGCTAGATCACTGGCTATGTGGTAGATAAATGCCTGGTTCTTATTTTTGGTTATGTGAGAAATTTAGAATGGTTTGACTTGTAATTATGAATGTTAATAAAGAAGGAGAAATTTCCTTGTGTCTTGGCCTATGAAGGCATTCTGGCTTTCTTGCTTCTCTTGCAGCAAACGCTGTTTATAAAAATGTTATTTAGTACAGAAGATTCTGTTTATGTCCTTGGTCCTTAAAGACCCCAGTCTCTAAAGTCAACTAAGATTTCTTTGTGCCAGGTTCTGCACAGTCAGAGACCAACGATGCCACCTCTTCCCATACAGATAGTATTTTTATGGAAAGCGAGAGGAAGGGATGAAGATGAACCAACAAGTTTCGAAGAGCAGTGGGTCAACACTGGTCCACAGAGTGATTTCAGGAGAGCAAGAATATATTTCTTTTTAAGACTGTTCAAGAATTCTGCAGACAGGGAGATTTGTAGAGTGGAGATGTAGATATTAAAAGGGAACATCCACTCTGGAGGAAGAGGGTGATGGGCACACAATTTTGTAAGTGTTTAAGAAGTTAATGTTGGTGTTTGGGGCTGAACTTGGGAAGTTTGGGAATAGAGGTTTATAATAGATGTGTAGAAAATGAGAGGTGAGAGAGTAAAGAGAATAACGGAGTTTTGAAGATAAAGGCATGCAGCTTATGTCTGGTGTGAGGGATGCAGGGGAGGCTGGAGAGAGCTGCAGCTCAGAGTGGCTTGAGCATGCTGAGGGGTTGGAAGGACAATCCTTCTAGCTGGGTTTGAAATGGTTGAGAGCTGGGCAGGACTGCACGTGCTAAGGCCAGAGAAAGGGATGTGATAGGGATCAATAATTTCTGAAACCTTTGTACATAGTTCAGTTCTCAAAATTGCAGGCGCATTCGCCAGATACTTCCTGCTTGGGGGGGGGGAAACCACCTTATTTTTCAACTGCAGTTGGAGTAGGAATCACAAGCTTAACTGAGAGAGAAACATTTTACTGAATGTTAGGCTGTACAGAAGCTAATGTTGCAAGTTGGACATGACAAAGGGCTTGATCCAAACCCCCCTGTGTCAATGGGCATTTCCCATTAGCTTTGATTAGGTCTGGAGAAGGTGCATAAGGGAGTAGAATGTAGTTCTGCAGGAATGCAAGTGGGAGACTTTCTTCTGTCCTTACTGTGTTTCCAGCTGATGGGAGGCAGGAATCATTGCCCAAGGCTGCAGGTGTGAGGAGTCAGTGCAGCTTTATGTACCCCACAGGGGAAAAAATCTTCTGAACCTCATTTAGGAATCAGTCACTGTGAATTCAATGAGAATGTATCTTTCAAGGGAATTTATTAATGTGTTCTGGAGACAACTAACAAATTTCTGGTAATGGTGAGCTTGTCTGGAGTTTTTTCTTCTTGAAATATTCTTTTTCTTCTTCTTGCTATATTTAGTGTTATAACCATTAATTACATGGTTTCCATTAGCCCTCCTCCCTACGTATCAGGGGCTCCAGCAAGTACTCCTAAAAGAATGTCTGTCTCTGACAGCAGGAAACTACACATATCTTTCTATCTGTAGATATCTCCATATCTGAATATGTGTCTGTAGATGTATTTGGTTTCCTGACACGTAGGCATTGCAAGAGCTGTGTGTGCTAATAGATTTTTAATGTTTTGCCAGCTTCACGGTTACATGGAGAACAAACCCTTGGGTCTTCAGATCTTCATTGGGACAGCAGATGAACGGATACTTAAACCTCATGCTTTCTATCAAGTCCATCGTATTACAGGAAAAACTGTCACCACCACCAGCTATGAAAAAATCATTGGCAACACCAAAGTTTTAGAGATCCCGTTGGAACCCAAAAACAACATGAAAGCAACGTAAGCATATTTCTTTTTCTTAGCAGAGTTAAAGAGGATTAAATGAACATGTGAAGTTCCTTCTCTTTGGAAAGGAGTCACTTAAATGGATAATAATGCCTGCTCTGGACGGCCTCCCCTTTCCAAAGCATTGGGGTGATCTATGAGTGTAAGACCCTTTCTGCAAAAGCATAAGCAGCAGTTACAAGCACCTGGGTTAAAGCTGCTTAAAGAGTTGACATTCATCAGCTGACCATGCAGGCATTTTGGCTCTTTACCCCAACTGCTGCAGTGACTGTATTGTAATCATCTGTCGTCCTGAAAGTCAGAATGGGCTGGTGTGGCACTACAGAAAACAGGACTTGGATCTGAATTCCCTATGCTTCAGGGATGCAGTGTGAAACAAGGGGCAGTAGACAGTCGAGTAAAGGTGTACGATTCATTTTATAACGTTTAATGGAATAGAAATCATCTCTTCTGAACTCAGCCAACTGCTCTGGCCGTGAAATTACACTCTCTTGTTGTAATAGGTTAACAGAAAAGCAAGTACAGGCACATCTTTTCTGTATTACTCCTTCCAGTTTTATGGAGGCAGAGGGATGAAGTGGGCACCGGTCTGAAACTTAAGGCTTGACTGCATGCCAGGCAGTATGAGAGTGATTGCTCTGCAGAGGGAAGAGCTGTATCTCCATCCTTCAGAGGATACTGACAAAATTGGCAAAGCAGCTATGTTTTTAAGCCCCCCTACTTCATCACAAAATCCACCTTCTTTTTACATTTTTTTTTCCCAGAAAATATACCTCATTCTTCCCTTTCCTTCAAGCCTCTCCTTCCCTCTGCACCCAAGGAAATAAATAAAAGTCCACATCTCAAACTTAAGCAGCCAAGTGCTGAATGGAACACAATTGTCTGTTCCTTACAAGTAACCTTGGAATAATAAACCCCTGCACACATGCAATGGCAAAGAACAGCGTGGGTGTAGAAAACAGCTTGGGGCTTATGCCTCCCAAAATGTGAATTTAATTCATATCAAAAGAAGAAAAATGGTATATATCTTTAAAACTAATACCAAAGTGGATTGCAGTGCCTATTTAATAACTGTGTTCGCTGCACCCTTCAAGAACTATTGCTGAGCTGAAGATATCAGATTCTGTAAATATTAATTGGCACATTCTTGTTGTGTAGTCAGGTGTGTTTACTAAAGTTACACTGGGCTCTTAAGAAGTTAACTTGAACTTATACCAATATTAATTACAATGGTGATTTAAGTGACCCTAATCCTTTCATTGCTACTCAGCCCTATCCTGGTCCCTACATCCTCCCTTTGTGCAGTGGCACAGTGAATGGGAGCAGAGAACCATTTTCTCCAATGCCCTATTGCCGTCGCTGGGAACAGCATCCCAGGGCTTTTGAGTATGACATGGTGACCCAGGCCAGGGCTAGAGAGTGCAGTTTTAGCAGAAGCACGTGCTTTGTCAGAAAGAAGGAGAGAGCAATATAGTTCCTGCTTCAGAGTGGAATTCAATGCTTGCATTACAGACTGTGGAGAAAATGTGCCTGGATGGTGCAAGCAATTAGTTGGTTCGACTGCTGTGATTCCCCATGGCTCTGAACTAATTTGCCCATGTGCAGGCAATAGCTGCTGTGCAATCTGTGCACTGTGAGCTGTTTGGAGAACTGGCAGTGGAGGCTTTAATGCTCTCTAGCTCACAGAGGGCTGCAGCACAAGCTCAGCTTATTGCCTGTCCCAGTGTGTGATGCTTGTGCTGGTTCACTCTCCCTGCCCCGATGTGCCAGAGTGGGCTCTGCTATGTGCACTCTCATGCTTTGCCCAGGAGGGAAATAAAACATAGGGTTATAATGTTTGGAGAGTGGCTGTCACCAGAGTAAAGGCCATCCCTAGTCCTCGGCTGGATCATACCTGGGACATGCTGAGCCACTGGGCCCAGACTCTTTGGGGGGGAGCCAGCAGCATCCCTCACTTACTGTGTGTCTGGGATCTGTAATTGCTGAAAAGGTAATATCTAGATCTTAAACAAGGCAAGTATTGGGAGCTTAACCCAGAAATTGAAGCAAAACAGCTTAATCCTTTTGACCGTCACCTATTTCCAAACTGTTTGAGTGCAGAAATGTTAAATTAAATGGTGTATGTGTTTGGCAGCATTGACTGTGCAGGGATTTTGAAGCTGAGGAATGCAGACATTGAGCTGCGCAAGGGAGAGACAGACATCGGCAGGAAGAACACTCGTGTCCGGCTCGTCTTCCGTGTGCACATCCCCGAGTCCAATGGCAGAATCATTTCTCTGCAAGCAGCGTCAAACCCCATTGAATGCTGTAAGTAGCCCCTGAAATTTTCTCCTTTTCTGTGTCTTGCAACAATGATTGTCTTGACCCTCTGCACCAAGGTAGTGCTGCGGGGTAAAAACTCACCGTGCTTGGATAGGCAAGTGCAAGGTGCTGTGCTCTTTCTGCGCTGGCCGGGTCTCTGCCACCATTTGAGTGACCTGTGACTCTCTACCTGTATGCACTCCATTTCCTGAAACAAGCTTTGGTAGCGGGTGGATCTTCATGATGCTTAGAGCTTGTGAGGATGACGAGAGTCCTCAGGGCTTTTGCAAGTTTTATTTATTAGTGTGCTGCTGCTGGATCTTTTCGGCTAGCAGGTGTGTTCTGGGAGCGGGGAGCCAGCGTGCGTGTGCATATAGGTGTGCATGGACATTGTCGCTGTTTGTGCATGAGCGTGCAAGCTGCCTGCCTTCCTGGGAATGGTTTTATTTTGAGTGGAGGCACAACCAGAACTTTTTGGCCACGAGCTGGTGGATGGTTAGAGGTTTTTAATTCAAACCTGGGCCAGATCATAGCACTATGGCCAGTCCTGTCTGCTGAAGGAGTAACCACAGTCCTCTCGTTTGAGCTGTGGCAGGAACACAATTGAAATGGAGAAACTGGTTTGATTTTTGAGGCTCGGGTGCATCCTGGTTATGTTTTTTTCTAGATGTTGATGCTAAGGGCTCTGCAGCCTAGCAGGCTGCAGCTGAACCAGGGAAAGCCCAGGTTGTTCTGTGTTCCCCCGAGGGACAAACGAAAACTTGCAGTTTTGATTTCTGGGGGACAAATCCTGTAAGTGTGTAAGCTGAGAATGCTGTACCTCCCACTCATTTTAACGTACTGGATCCTGAGAAAGAGAGGCCTCCTGTGGGGTGCCCTCCCATGTTGCAGTCATTTCTGGAAGCGCTCCACCTACTTTGCTGGTTCATGTGCATCCTGTGATGCTTTTTGTTAGTAAATGGTGCCTTTTCAGCGGTTTGGGGATTTCACGAATACATACTGAATAGTTCTCCTCTCGCTTTGCTGAATGACTCACCCGTTTAGCAGCACCTGTCTTGCCATAACTCATGTTAAGAAAGTCATTGAAGAGTTTATTGTGTGAATTTTATTTATTGAGATGCAGGCTTTACTTAACAACTGCTTAAAATAAGAGAGAAGACAATTTTGCATGGGAAATAGAAATTGTGGCTAGTGAATTGTTGATCGCAGTTTTGAATAAAACAGTAGAAATTAATAAACAAAGCAAGGCTAAGGACAGGATGATGGATATGTACAGTCTCTTGGCAATGTTTATGAGAAGATACCAACTATCAGAGCATTTTAGCAGCTGAGTGAAGTCTCTGGGCACTGTGATGGGAAAGGGAGAATAGTGGGAGTAGCCACCACCTTTCTCTATAGGAAACAGTTACGCTCCTCTATGGGACCAGGTGGCTGAAACAATAGTGGCCTCCACCCCAAACGTGTCCCTGCTGAAACAAAGGCCCATTTGCCAAAGGAAACGTTCAGCAATCTGCAACTTCTGTGGATAAGAAGGGAATTGTGGCAGAGGATCACCTGGCTTCTCCCTGAATTTCTTTTCCAAGTGGAAACAGCCCATTCTTGTGTGCAATGGAGAGTTATTGGGGTGGGGAAACTCCAGGTGTAACTCCTACATCCACTGTACAGAAAAGCAGCGCCAGCCCTGTGCAGAAGGTGAGTGGTCTTCAGGCCCCCACAGATCACTGCCCACTTACTCAAATTCTCCTTCGGGAAAAGCAAATATGAGTTAGCCAGGCATTTCTAAGACCATTCCACAATCTCACAGTGTATTTGTGTCCATCATCAAAGAGCATTCAAGCTGAAATCCAGTCACGGTTTACAGAACAAGATCACATTTTTCTGAATTGTACGGGTACACCTAATTTGCCTGTGCAATGACTGCTGTTTGCGATTGCTTCTTAAGATATCCAGGTATTTGTACTGAGGTGTATTTGCTTTGATGAGTCTTTGGGGCGTAAAGAAGCCAAGAGTGGAGATAATAGTATAAGTGGCTCATATGTATTTTTTTTATAACTAAAATATGAAGATATTGGCTGCATAGCAGACAGCAAAGGTCGTACAAGAAACAAATCTGTTAGTTCCCCAAGGGAAAAAAAAAAAGTTTTATTTTTGGAATACTGCTATACTGGCAGTTTGGAGAGATATACGGTGCTCTTCTGAACTCATGGAAATAGAGTAAAAAGTGATCTGGTCTAATAGACCTATTCCATTTAGAAGGTATATTGCATATTTAGCAACATTTTTGCATTTCAGTAGCACTTCCTGATCTCAGCCCAGTTCTGGGAAGACGGTTAAAAACTGTAGTTGGTTCAGCCAGCGTTAGTAATGCAGACCCAGTTGCACTAGAGATGATAATCTCAGTTTCTTCCAGACAATCTGGGCACGTTACAGAGCTCAGAGCCTCAGGTAAGCTCAGGTGCTCTGCTGGAAGAGGCGTGTTGGGGCTCTGTGACATTCTCTCCTTGTGTCCCACTTCCCACCTTCGTGTGCTGCTGTGATTCTCTTTGTTGTTTCCTTTGCTTGTCATTCTTTCTTTGACATGGCCACCTGGTAACCCTTGTCCTCAGGGACCCTCCTTTAAGTTCTCTCCTGTCTGGTAGCTGTTAATAATATCCCACCGAGAAAGCCTTAGTAAGTAGCAGCTTTAAGATAACTGGCTATTTGCCTACCAGTGGGGTTCCCTCGAGAGCACTGTTGCTACCAACAGAATAGCTGAGTGCTCTCCTCAGCAGAAGCTGATCCTGGCTGAAAACTCCCACCGGTGTCAGCAGATCATTAGCTGCAATGAAGCAAGAACTGTGAAGTATCTCCTTTTCAGGGGGCGATTTGGTTCCACCTCATCTGTGTCACATTCAGCACTTGACAGGTTTTAGGAGGGGATTTCACAGGTTCAAAGCATCATCCGGAGCAAGTTCCTCCCCAGGCAGCTGTGTGGGAGGACCAAGGAGGTGATATGTTGTTAAATGATCAGTTATGCCTCAAAATGGACCGGGTATCCAGACAAGCCTGCACATTCAGCAGCTTGCAGCTTTTTTCTGCTGTTATTCGTTGATTAGTTCTGAAGACACTGAGGAGGCAAAGGCATTTGGAAGTCCTCTGATAATTGTCGCAACAGGCCATCTCTTACACAGAGGTAAAAAGCTACACTCTTGTAGGTGTTGTGCAGGAAAGGTGAGAAAAATCCCTTCTCCTGGGTGTTGCTCCTGGCTGAGGCCATGAAATGGCAGAATGCCCCTCAGGTGCAATGGGAGACGTTCCCAGGATCCACAGCTGGCAGCGTGCTGCTTGGCCCGGCGCTCTGCCTGCGCGTGCTCGCGCCCCTCGGCGCCCTTAGTCACACACGGGCACGTGTCTGTCCCTGCTTGTGCACGGCTGTGCTTTGGGCACATGTAGGTGAGCTGGGAAGGGCTGTCGCGGAGCTGCTGTCACAGGAGGTGGTGAAATCACAGATGTGAAATGTGACCGAGTTAACATGTCCCTTCAAATACAGCCCTAATAACAACAGGCCACTTGGCAAATTGCCCCTGCAGGGCTTTGATACTTGCCAGACTGATAATTATTTTCAAACCATTAAGACAATTTCTGTAACATCGGTTCCGTTCATTTGCTTTGATTTAGCTTTTACTATGAGCTGAATCTCTTTTCTTGGTGAGTGACTGATCTCTGGAGTTGTTTCTAGTCCTTGGCTGAAGCATCCATGGAGAAGAAGCAGTATTAAAAGGAGTTCAGAGTAGCCACATAAGCACCTGGGAGGCAGCTTGTGTTACTCCATGCTGTCAGCACCCAAAAACTGCTTTATGGAAGTGTCTGCAAGGTGCAAGTGTAAGGCTTAGGAGGATCAGCCACACTATCACAGTTTTTATTCTAATGGATCTCGGTTAAACCTTGCCAAAGGGTCTCACTGTTCTTTCAAATAATCCGTGTTTGCTACTACTCGGCGGTGCTCTTGAGTGCCTTAACACACAAGTGATTGCACTTGGCACAAGAGAGGGAGTCTAAAATCTTGTTCTTATAATAGATATTCCAAGGTGGTAAAAGAAACAAAACAAACAAAACTTATTACTTAAGAACTATGTGTTCATCTGAGGAATTTAAATAGTTTCTATTATTGACCATATTTTGTTCCACTAAATTGGGTCAAATATCTTATTTCCCTTTAATCAATTTCCCTGGAAGTTTCCTTTATTTTTCTCTCCTTCTAGTAGATTTTCCCATAATATTAGACAATCTGAGCCTATGATATGTGACACATTAATAACTACAGAGGAAAGAGCTAGTCATGTAAAAGAATGTTGTCTTGGCAAGCCCGTGAGTGCTTTTCCTCAGCCGGGAGCTGCGCTGGTTGGGATACAATAGCAGGCAAGAGAGAGCCCTAGTTTATTAAGATCAAGAAGCAGAAATGAACAGTATCTTTGCTCTTGGGAGATACCAATTTGTAAGTTTAACCATAATTATGATTATTATGAGAGTAGCAGTTAGATGAAAGGAAGTTTTCCCCGCTTTCATTTTAACTTCAAGACAGTCACATAATTTGTCTGAAAAACAACTGACACAAAACCTGCTGCTTTTTGTAAAGGAAAAATTTTTCTCTTTGCTGGGGCACAGAATTGAAAATTTAATTCTGACAACATTAGCTACTTTTATCATTTCAGTCTGGAAAGTCCGAGCCAGATAGGAGGAAAACGCTCACCCTTTTTGCAGGCTGGAATACATACTATAAGGATAAAATCCTGCTTACTTTTCGCATTTGCAATACCGCTGTTGGTAATAGCAAGCACCCCGGCGAATCACAGAGAGCATGATATTCTGAGCATAATTTAAGCTCAGCAGATCTCCTCCACAAAGGATTACAGAGAAATGCTGTGCATACCCGCAGAGATGATTGACAGAGAAGTGAACCGAGGCCATGGTTTTCCTGTCATTAATCACACGCTGGTTTGGTGAGCTGGCTGCAGTTCATAGAAAGTATGATACTTATCTGACACTGTTGCCATCAGTGCTTGTCACTCCTTCGTGAGGACATCATAAAACAAATCAGTGCAGAGAAGGAGGCGGAGGAGTGCCCTCTATTTTTAGTGTTTTTTTCTTGGATGGCTCTGCACAAACTGCTGATTAATTCTTGCTGGCAACAAATTGGAAACTGTTGTCATTCATACCTGGTTCTTCTTTTCATAGCATTTAGATCTCAATTTCAAGGTTTACAATATAATCAGGAGGCTTAGAAATTTGCTTTATTTACTTGATTCACACTTTAGTCTTCCACTGCCCCATACTCCTACCAGGAGGTAATTCCTCTCATCCCTCTGCTTTGAAGATTGCTGCTCTCTAGGGTGCCTTAATGATTTCTACCTGCCTGCTAGACGTGTCTTCTGCCTTTGATCCTCCCCTAGCTCCCATGCTGCAGCTCCCCAGCCTTTGCGTCTCCTCCCACCAGAGAGCTCAGGGTACTACATTGTGTGATGGATGGGATCAAAGTCTCTCAGGATGTTAATGTGTTGGCTAAGCACTGGGCACAGGAGCTCTGCTCCTATCAATTCTACCTCGGGCAGGCAGCTCATGGTAAATAAACACGGTGTGACAGGAGGAATGAAATGTTTACTTTGGCTCATGAAGGTCTGCACTGAGGTGGAAGAATTAATCCCACAACAAATTATGTCTCTGCTATTGCTACTAGTGTTTGGGGTTTTTTTTTTTTTAGCAGGCACCCAAATCTATCTGATCTTCTCAAATCCATCAGAAATCAGTGGCTGGAGCCAAGTGGCTTTGGGGGTCTGGAGAGACATCTCAAGGGTGGTGAGTTACAGCTTGAAGGCTTTCAGCAAGCTGGGGTGAGCTGGGGCTCCCCCGAGTAGGATAAGGACAGGGAGGGTCCAAGGAAGTACCTGGACTTTTTGGCCTGGGGATATTGCTGCTCTAAGGATAGAAGTCATGACCCCACCTCTTTTAAGTAGCTCCATTGTTTAGTTTACTTGGCTTGTGATGGCAGTTACAGGTCATTAGATGTGACACTAGCTTTGTCCTCACTGAGCTGCAGGTGAGTCTCAATCTTGCTTTTTGTGACCGCCCAGGATAAGATCTCCCCTGAACTGTGGTCAGCTGTGGGGACAGCAGATATAAACCTAAGCTCTGGATCCAGATGGCAGAAAGATGGCATAGAGCAGTTTTCGCTCTAGCAGCTATTCTTCGGCCTCTTTTTACACAGAGGTTTGCATGGAGGTCACCAGGCACTCTGCAGAAGGTGAGATAGTGTGCTGATACATGGAGGATGTAGAATATCTCTGCTCTGGAAGTGTCAGTCAGAGTTCATAAGCCTGTTCCTCCCGAGAGGCAGATCATGTTAGCATTTTTCTTTGCCTACATTACCTGATCCAGCCCTTGTTGTTATTGCACATGCAGGGAGACAGCTTGCAGAGATCATTTCTCTCTGGAGGCTGTTAAGAGACATTTAGCTTCAGTCAAGGCTCCTCATAAAATAAGTCAGATTTTGGGCAAGACAAGGCAGTGCTTGGAAGCCTTCCAAGCTGGTGGAAGGAACGGGATGCTCAGGGAGAGCTAGAACTGCTCGTCCCAGGAGAGACGTGCAGGAGCAGTGCTGCTGGGGAGGGCTGGGCAGCACCAGAGGGAAGGCTCTCAGGTGAGGCTGGGCTTGTCTAAGGAGCACATTAGGGGATGCAGCTGAGATTGTCACTTGGAATCCGCTAACAGCTATGGGCAGCATTCTCCTGGGGGAGATTTGGAGCTGCAGCAAACTCAGGTAATCGGTTGTCTCAAAATATCCCTTTTTTCCCTAGAAACCAGATAGTCTCTGCTGGAAAAGGAGGAGTCATAGATGCTGTGGACAGGTGGGGAAGTAAGAAACACCTTAGCCCTGCCTTAGCACACTTCCTTTCATTCAGCCTGCAGGCTTGTGCATCCCCTGTGAAGCGTTCAGCCTGCTAGCCCAGAGGTTTAGGCTGTCTTAACCTTTCCTCCACCTGCTGGCGTAGGGAAGGCTCCCCCCTGGTGAAACACCCCGTGTCCCTGCAGCCGGCCTGCCGGGCACTGTGGCAGAGGACACAGGGCAGAGGCTTTCTCCCTCCCAGGCTGAGGCTCTCTGGAGGTGGTGCAGCACCCCAAGACAGCAGCTCCCTTTCTCCCTCGTGTCGCTGTGTGACTTGTATTTCTTGGCACCATGCATCCATGACATCTTGATTTGCAGACAGTCAAATAAAATAGAAAAATAATGTCCCCTGTTAATAGGCTGACACACTGCTTCAGGCCAAGTGTGAGTATTTCTATAGCATTTGCTTTGCTGCTTTATGTCAGTAACTGTTGCTATTCAGAGTAAACACCCCAACTGGTTAAATCAACAGCGTTTTGTTTATTCAGAGCTCATAAACTCCAGTAGCTGTAGGTCACTTTATGAAGTGCCAGCCCCGGGGGGAAGAGAAGGAATAGTGTGAAATTATTGCATGCAGTCCACCCATCATAGGCCTTAGAGGAAGGGGATTTATTGTCAATTAATATTTCTTGCAGAGGAAAAAAGTAATCCTGTTGAGGCAGCTCCACACAATCTTGAGCCTGCTTATTGATGGAAATGGGGAATGGGGTGAAACCTTCTTACAGGTCTTGGTGCAAACAAAGAAGGATCTTGGAAAATGAAAAGTGTTTTTTTTTCTTAAGAAATGGTCTGCAAACCACCTAGTTGGAGGAGAAGAGTGCAGGCAAAATGGGGCAGAGGAAACCCAGTGCTCAGTAGGTATCTGTATTACTCGAGCTTTCTGTTTAGCACGATACTTGCATTGAAGAACTCAGCTGAAACACTTCCCAACGATATTATTCTGCAGCATATATAAAGCACATGTGGGTGTTGTAGACCTACAGGCGTGAGCAAGTCTGGGTCAGGGTGAAAGCAAGCTGCCTGTGGCCTGCTGGTGCCGTATCCATCCCTGAACAGCGTGCTCTCCGTCAGCCTGGCTGCTGCTGGCCATGGGGCCGTGGCAGCACAAAGCTGCTCTGGGGTACCCGCAGAACACCTCTGCCCGTGGCAGCCTTCCGGACAGGACTGCTGAGGCTGCCTCAGCTCAGCTGAGGATGGCAGAAGGGTTTTTGGCATTTTCTAAGAGCCGGGAAGCGCATTCCTGATGAACCAGCTGTCCTTCCCGGCTCCCTGGTAGGTCACAGCGTACACAAACACTGTGCACTATGGAAGTTGGACAGAGGCTTGGTCTTCAGCAGCGATTTCCAACTTGCCGAGATCCAAATGTAGTTAAGATGAGTCAGACGGTTATTTCCAGGCTAAAATTTGTCCTTCCTTGTCCTGTAAAAAGCCTTGAAAACCATTGATCTGTGGGATGTCAAGTACAAAGCTCTCTACACTGAAGTGAGATGTAGGTTAATCTGGAATTTTGATGATTTGGGATGCTTTGGAAGTGAAATTTGGGGATTGAATAGGAATAAACTGCGTCCAGGGCAAAGCTTAAATCTCTTGACAATTGTAGCTATGTTCTTGATGATTGCTATTGAGGCCTTTGAGGTTACAAATCTGTGTTAGTGATAAATCCAGTTATGAATTCATAAAAAAAATGAGTATTTGGGGAAAGGATTTAATCATACAGCCATGTGAAAGAAAATAGCAGCTTCTGTGAAAATAATCTGAATATATATTCTTAATTGGCAGTATCATAGCACAGCGGTTGTTTTATATTTGAAGGGAACAATGAGTCATAAGATTGTTCTAAACAGGCTTTAAAAATGGCTCTCAAACAGCACAAGACAGTTATAAATATGGAATTATCTATCATTTTGATAAAAGCAAAACCTCTGTGTTGTGCCTGGTGGAAGGGGTTCAGCAGACCTTGCCCTTCGTAGAATAGTTGCTCCCCACTTTTACAGACACCTCTCTGAAAGGTGTAACGCTTGTGTTTTCCCACCAAAGTCTCTAACTTTGTGCAGCAAAAGAATCCACACAGCTCTCACTGCAGCCAAGAGCTGTTGGGTTTTCATCTTTCTGAAGGATGCACAGCAGTAAAAGGGTGCCAGGAGCAGGTCACAAAAAGCACAGCTTTGCCTGTGTGCAAGTGGAGACCCAGCGCCGAACATAGAGGATAACATTTCCTTATTTTTGGCTCAGCAGCCAATGGTGCTCAGGGAAGACACAAGTGCTCAGGGTCTCTTGGAGCAGGCTCTTTGTCAGAGAAAGTTAAAATCCAGCCAAGACAGCTGTTAAATAGATGAGCGGTATCCTCTAGAGGCCTTTCCAGTTGGGGTGGATGAATCTGGAGGAGTTTGAGTGCAGGTCGTGAACTCGCAGTTCACCAGACCCAAACTGCTGCCCACCTGGTCTGGTCGCAGGGAAGCTCCTGATATTTTCCAGCTGTCTGCATTGTAGGGAGCAATTCTCACATCTTCACTTTCTTAGTCTCCCGCTACTTGTTAGCAAACAGTTGGAATGGGCGTGCAGGGATGGCGACCAGGATTCTCTGAAGCTTTTCTGACCATGCAAATGGCTGTTTAAATGGAATGAGAGAAAAATAGGTGGGGAGGTGGTGCTGTCTTGGCTTTCTAGCTGGGAAAAGGAGCATAACTTAGCAAAATCACGCTACAAGTTTGTGGCCAGGAACATTCAAGACCTTAGAAATCCTTGATCGCATACATGTCCATCTAGATTTCAGCCTACCTTTTCTTTTTTTGCCTTTTATAATCAAGTCAACACAGGGTTGTGCTCCTCAGACATTCAGGCCTCTGCAAAATACACTTGCAAGTATCCTAAGCTGCAGCAGGGTCCCAGTGTGACCCTTCCTGCTCACAAACACATCTTCGTGATCCTACCTCTTGTTGCATGCAGAAGGCTGCACATGGAGACTGTGTTTTTGTTGGCAAATGGACTGTTCCAGGCCCAGCATAGTCCTGTTCTGTAGGAGGAAATGGACTTTTGTAGAAGAGGTTTATTTTTATTTTTTTTTCTGAAGGAATTCAGTGTTATTCAGTGGAATCCTCTCTGCAGGTGGAATTTTTGGGCTCCAGGGCTGTAGTGTGCCTGCACTTGAAAATTTGGCCATTTCTTTGGAAACAGAGATGGGCAAGTTCCAGTTCATTCATCCAAGCTGTCCTTTCTCAAGGACAAGGAGTAAGGCCAGCACAGCTGAAACGCTGCAGCCAGCTCCTGAATGTTTCCAAATAAAATGCCTTGAGTAAGTTTATTTTTCCCTCTCAAACCTAAATTTAGCACCCTGGAGAAGCTGCTTTGGCAGTCAACAGATGGTAACGATGACAAGATCTATCTGTGGATAGTTCTGGGAAGATTTGGAAAGTCCTGGTAAAACAGAGTTGGTTTCATTCATGTCTGCAATTTGTCCACAGCCCAAAGGTCTGCCCATGAACTTCCGATGGTTGAAAGACAAGATATTGATAGCTGCCTCGTTTATGGAGGACAACAGATGATCCTGACTGGACAAAATTTCACAGCAGAGTCCAAAGTGGTGTTCACAGAGAAAACATCAGGTAATGCAATTTTTTTCTAACTGTTCCTAATGGAATAAGGCGGATCTGTAGTGCTCTTGTGTCTCTTGGTCTCACCCTAAGATTTGTGCTTCTGAGTAACTCTCCTCAAGTGAGTAATCTCATCCAAGTTCACACAAGTAAAACTAAATCACTTGACTTAACCATGCGAGTAAAATTAGACTTGGGAGCAAATATTTGACTTATGGCATGGGGAAGGTTCACAAGAATACAGACACTGGCAATCAGTGTTAGCAGGATATGTTATCAAAGAAATGGGATGGCTGTTACATGTTCCTCTATACTCTTTTAATCTCACGGTTAGGGATCACTACTGTAGAAATCATAACTGAAATGAATTTTTTTATCGATGTAAACTATGGACAAAGGTTGTGTTTTCAACCCTTTAGAAATCTATGAGGAAGAAATGTGCATAATATGTATTTTTATATCAAAGTAAATTATACACATATTGAAATACAAGAATACATCACTTTATTACATATTTTTTCAGATGTTTTTATATAGGCTCAGACTGCAGCAAACCAAATTCAATTTAAAGAGAAAAGTCCCCTGTTACAGCCCGATGTTACTTTTCCAGTAGAGCTGCTTCTTTTAAAGCATCTTCTGCAGAAGTTTTCAGATAATCTTGCTAGCTCTTGAGCAATCGTGAAAGGGGAACAAGTGGCAGATTGTAGATACTCTCTTTTCTCTTTTCATCTTGTCTGCTTATTTGCTTAACTGGCGTAGAATTGGTACAAGGTGGTCCCAGACCCTGACTGGTATTGGATGAATATAAAGAGTAGGAATAAACGATGGTTACTGGGAGTTATTTAGTTGCCTAGCATCACCTTTACTGCATCTGCTGCGCTCTCTTACTGTGTTTTCATAACGGCATGCTATAATAAACATGACTTGATTTCTAATGCAAAGAATACCCGATCCTAGCAAATGTGCTTAGCATGATCTAATGATTAAGATGGGTGACAGAAGTTCAGATTTTTTTCTTTACAGGAGGATATGTAAACAAATGCATTCCACTAATTAGTTACCTGTTTTTTTCAGAGCTGAATTGTTTCTTTTCTAATATCGTACACATGCAGGCTTTTAAGCTTACTTAAGCTCACTTAAGCAGTATATGTGTTTTATTGGATTTTCTAAGGCTTTTGCAAATGGACTGACTTGTTTAATTTCCCCTTCATTAGGCTTGATTTTGGTATTCTAAATAATGTGCACTGCAAGGATAATAAAAATGTCTAGGGATCAAAAGAGCACACGAAGTGCCAGACTCTGTCATCCTTTGCTCCTGTTGATTTCAGTGCAATGAAAGGTTCTGCAGTATGAAAAAGCAGCAGCCTGTTTTACATAAACTTTGTGTTCCTTTTGTGCAGTTAAGAAAAGATATTGCTCCTAAGGTTTCTGTTGGTAAACTAAGGTAGAGGCAGATTAAGTGGTACATCCAGAAATTGCATCACCCAAGTGAGCAGCATCTGCCTGATTTCTAGGGTAGTGCCTTTGGCAAAAGTAAGAATCGAGCCAAAAATTAATGTATGTGGGCATCAGCTGGTGATGCGGCAGGGGAAAAAGCATGCTGTGGGTCCTAGTTTTTTTCCACATCATCAGCAAGCCATGCCATTTTACACCAAGAATGAAAGGCCCTGGGCCTCTGAACTGTGAAGGTTCAGACGAGCCTGTGCAGTCAGAGCAATTTTCTTGGCACTCTTTATTTCCTTTCAAGCCTATGTATTAATTCCTTCCCACTGTGCTGCCGCTGTTCCGTCAGTGTCAGCGATTTGTGAAGGTGCATGGGAACATGGTTGGCAGCCCACGACAGTACCTGTCCCGAGAATGTTTTGCAGTAACTAAAGGAGATGATACATTGAAAGGAGGTAGCTTTTAATGCCATTTCGAGGAAACATCCAAAATGCCCTGCCCCTATTTCCATATAAGAGCAGAGAAGGCTCTGGCTGGAATAGATGTTAGAAAGTAAAATGAACAACAACATTTTCCACACTAAATCTACAGCTTTTCTTCACTGCTGAGGAAACTGGGTTTTTTTTGTTAGTTCTTTTTTTATGTACTGGTAGTGGAGAGGCATGACTTAATCCAGCGGCAGTGCCCAGTCTGGAGTAGGGATTTGCATGCTAGTGTTCCATATCCTGCTTCCCCTGCCACCCCTCAGCCTCTGCAGGCGGTCTGAGTCTGCTGGACTTTGAAAAATGATTGGCAAAGGGGGAATTTAGGGGATGGGAGGCCCAGAGTCAAATCTTTGGTCTGAATCAGAAGTCTGTGTAGTTTGCGGTGGGTTATCTGGGGAGCTATGCTCAGTGATGAAGGCAAGCTTGTTCTCTGTGTATCCATGCAATGTTTTATAATGCAGCAATACCTCTTACAGTTATGCCCTGAAGTGCTTTTAAGGTAAAGAGTACTTTCTTTAATAGGTATTTCTTAAGGTGAGGAAGGTCAAGGAGCTGAGCTGGATGTGCAAATCGTGCAGGGGCTGATCAAACTCTGGCTGACTGCAGCAGATTGAGAATTAAGCCTTTTTACTTGGGTTGTCAGAGGTTAATGAGTGTCCCAACCTGCCTGGAAATTGGGATCTTATGCACCTGTGACTTTCAGCTTCCCTCTTTATAAACTCTAGATGATTTTAATTATCATTACCATGTCCATGCTTAGTTGTTGTAGCATTAGGCTGCTTGAACACAGAACAAAAAGGCCCAGTTCTGCAGTCCAGTTTATCAATTAGAAGTGTCACTTGGTGGAAGGAGGAGGTGGATCCTGCGCTAGTCTTGGGGAGCTTGCTTGCTGCAGATCCAGTCTGCAGAGCCCCTCACAAAAAGCACTGATAAGCTGCTCAGAAACAAAATAAGCCACAATAAATATCTGGTGAATGGCTGGCGTGACCCTGTCGTTGCCCTCCTCCAGAGCATGACACTACTGGGGGAGCCTGTGAAAGAATCACACCTTTGTGAAGGCAGGAAGATGCACCAGCTTGCAGGCGAAACATGTTTTTCTTTGGGTCTCATTTCAAGAGTCTGTGCTAGTGGGTGATATTCAGTTTCCCACTTTTGCCACCAGTTTGGCTCTACTAGTAACAAGAAGGGTTAACAGCAGCAGTGTAGATAACCATGTTATAGCTTACAGCATGCTGTACTCCATAGAGCTCTTTGACTTGTCCTGTTTATCCAGTGTCTAAGGTGAGAATATCAAAGCAATTTTTTCCCTGATAAACTTTGTGCAGGTATCTTTATGCAGTGAGATACTCGCCTTTAATTGTTTCACAGAATCCAGAATCTGGGTGCACCTGGAATGTGGCATCTGGATCAGTGTCTGCAATGAAGCAGGTGCTGAGAAGGTGGCAGGCAATGTACTTTACAAAACAGAGGAAAATGCTGTTGGGGCTCACAATTGTAAATTAGGCTTTTTCCTTGAAGCAGACACTCAAAATCTATTTCCTCTGAATCTTCTAGGCAATTCTTCACTCACTCCTAGCAACACAGAGAAACATAGAACTGTTCATATTCATGGCTGAAATGCAACATACTTGTAAGGACAATAATGAATGGGGTTTATTTCTCTCTTACACAGCACTACAGATATGTATATTTTTTCCTAGAAATACCCGGAAAATAAAGAATATTCCCCAAATCATGCTGGGATCTCATTATGAAAATAATTACTTGGTTGTATTACGTGAACTACAAACTATTGCAATGAGCTCACCAATGAGAAGTCTGTAAAAGTCTCTTTATTTTAGGCTTGTGACAGGAAATGGCAGCAAGAAGAGAACGGAAGAGGCTGGAGCTCTGAGCTCTGTGTGCAAGCGAGGGGAATAAAGCACTTGCGTTTGAAATGGCGATGCATAAGTAGCATCCATTCCCTTAATGATAAGGGTTACCAATGTGCGAGTGTTATAGCTTTGAGGTTTTTTTAAGGTTATCTTTTCCTGATGAAAGATTCTAATCTGGAGGTACTGTAAGCCAGGGCAACTCACGAATTTGGTATAGGCAGTCCAGCACACAGAAGCAGAGTTTGGCTGAAGGAGTTGCGAGATCTGAACTCAAAGAAATATAACTGAGCCCAGCTAAAAAAAAAAAAATAGGTCAGGGGAAGCAACTAGATTGGATTGTACAGACAGAAATGTTTGAAGTGCATGTATTCTTTTAATTTTGATCTGGAAGAGATTGAAAAGAAGTCTTTTGGGCCATCAAGGATTTGGAATATACTAAAGGTCAAGGATGTTAGTGTTTGGTTGGGGCCCAGATCTTACAGTGCAGTTAAAAAAAGAAGAGGTTTGGAATTCCCCCTTTTATTTGTTTTAATTGTCATGTAATAATTTGCAAGTCAGATGTTGCTGGTTGCATTTTGTTTACTCCCATTTGTGTACTGGTTACTGCTGCTCTGCTGTGAGCGATAGAGGAGTTTCATGTTTCTCTGGGAGAAAAGTGCAAATGGACAGTGCTTTCCCCTGCCAAACTCTTATGGTGGCCACATGGATACCATGAATCATCGCTAGGACAATGTGGGTGGTGGAGGAACAACCCAAACAGAAAGAGTATATATTTGGAGTAGATCCACCACAAACCTTTCAATTCGGCCATGCAGTGTAAGGAGAGGGGGTGGTGCTCTCTCTGCCCCTTGAACTGATGCAGCTGTCAAAGCCTCTGAAGCATGGACACTCAAAGTCCATTTGACAAAATAAATCTTTCCAGCTCTAGATTCAAGCAAAGGAGTTATAGTTTCTTTTTTCACTTGAGTTTCTGCACATCTGTCACCTTGGTGAACTTTTTGTGGTGGTAGTTTCTTAGGATGCTAATAGCTAGAGCAGGTGAGCTTGAACATACTTGAATGTCTTCCAGTTTTAGGAGAGCACACTACAAGGCAGGATCAGGACCACTGTGTTCAGTGTGTTGGTGGCACAGTACTTGAAATGCTGTATCTGAATGGAGGCACTTGCCTCTACCGTAGAAATGAATGACAGCCTTTGCCAGTGCCGGGATACCAAGACCCACAAGCTTTTCTTCTTCCCTCCCTCAGTTTGCACCTTGTACCTCCTCTGGTTCTATCCTGTACCCTCTTTGGCATACTTGGCAGCTTTACAAAAACATCTGAAATATTATTCACAGTTTGTTGCTTCAGGTAGGGCCCTAGCATTCATGCCTTCATGCGCAGCAGGAGCAGCACCGCACTGCTTGAGGTGTGCATCAGGTAGCCAACCTGTGCACATCCTCTTTGAGCCTTGGGGCTCTCTGCTTCTTGGGTATACATTTATGTGTTGCTGTCTGTTAAGGATCGCTGTAGGAGATGGGCTCTCATTGTGCATCCAGCTATGCTAACTGCAGTGGTTCCTGTACTCAGAAGCACCCATGGCCACATGTACCTCTTTTATCCCAATATATTCCTATACAGCCAGCTTGTCTGTCCCTGGAGTAACAATAATGTTAGCAACTGTTCTGATGCCAGCTGTACTGCTTCACAGTGTCTCTTTGATTCCCAGCATTTTTTTACATCTCTTATTGCAGATGTACTTTATTTTAACTCTGGGCAGCTAATTTAATTTCTTTTGAACATCTTACTCTCACTTTTAGAAGCAAACAAGCAAGCTGTACAGTGGTATTGCTCTCAGACTTCCACTTTTCAGTATTGCTGCTGCATCACAAGCTAGCAAATAAGCACAGCAACACTTTCTGCGTTTAGAATTTCTATTTTCTAGAAAAAAGTCTTTCATATAAAGCACAGTAAGTTGGACCCAATGATGCTATCAGTCTTCCTGTACTTCTGCCTGCAAAAGTTAAAAGGAAATCAGAGTGCTCTAGAAAGGTTTTATATTCATATCTTGTAGCTGGAGAGAGTGGAGGTTTGTTAAAGATATATCTAGGTATAGTCAAATTGCACAGTGGATTTTAAAAATATAAAAAAAATAATGAATTTATAGTTTCTTACATCACTCCCTTCTGGCCTGCAACTGCAGCAAGAGCTCAGTGCTTCTGGGTGTTTGGGTATGGGACTTGCCAATGAAAAGCAGGCAGTGAGTTCAGTGAAATGGGAGTTAAAGGGAGTCCTCAGCCATCCCTTCTGGAGCAATGAACAGCTATGCACTGCCAGGTGACAGTGGGAGGAGTGAGGCAGCCTTGACAAGCAAGAAGGTAAAGGGGTGATACTTTACTTCAAGCCAAAGCTCCTGGGGAGGCTGAGTCCACAGTACGTGGTGCCTCAGACCCATGAATCCCAAGGCACATACTGGCTGACTTTTTGTTGTAAGTAAAGACGCTATTGCAAGTGTTCTTCTGCACAGTACATACCTTTTACAGCCCATAGGCTGCTCAAAATCAGCCAAACAGCTTGAAACCTGAAGCAGTCTTCTGGCCAGATAGCAAACTCTGATGGGATGGCATTATGGCATGTATAATGTTCAGAGAAGAGGGCTTGTATATTGCTTGGGATGGTAGTGAGGTTCTAGGGCTAAGGATGATGGTCCCTTCTTGGAGGTGTGAAAGGAAATTATAGGACTGTCTACAGCAATGTTCCCCTTTTCTGTTGCTTCAAGTCTGAAGTGTCTCACCATACCCCAAACGGGGACCTAAATGCCTGTTCATAGTCTGACAGTTTCATGAATGATCACGAAACTCCTGGGAAATGCAAAAAATAGTTAATTATTTTCAACAATTATCTCTTTGAACTTAATGATGGAAAATCAATGATGGCATTTTCTCAGGCAAGTTAAGAAAAAGATAATTTTTTTTAAAAAAAACTTTTTTTTTTCCCAGATCCATCCAAAAGAGTTGTTTGCTATTTGACCCCAGCAAGCATCTTCAAATATTTAATATAAGCTCCAGTTCTCTCACTGGATTTGTAAATTAATGAACTGCAATAGAAAATTTTATTTATGGAGAACTGAGAAAACCAGGATGTCTCTTAGAACTAGGATCATAATTCAGCCACAGATGTAATTCATTGCTGGACATGCATTACAGTGTAGGTTTTTAAGGCATCTTAACCTGAGACAAAATCCCAGCATCTGGGGAAAAGAACCCAAACTGTTATTTGTTTTGGTTTGGTTTTAAAATAGAGAGGCTAAAGAAGAAGGCACAAATACGTGGGAATTGTTATAGAGTTAGCAAAATGGAGACTTGTACTGTAATCTTAGGTGATTCAATTTGTTTGCAACATGTGAGGCTTTGCAGAGAGTACAGGCAATAAATTTGCTCTCTTGCTATTTTCTTGATAGTTTAGAAAGAGCACTTTCTCTGCTCCACGCGGTCTGTGGCTGGAGTCCAGCATTTAAAGCTGGATGCATAGCTTCTCCACTAAACCTCCCGAGCCGTGGGATGAACCAGGGGAATAAATTACACACGTCTCTGTTGGGAGGCCCACCTGATTTTTGCATTAGTTCAAGGTGATCACCTTCCAGGTTAATCTCCCCTCCTGATGCCTTGCAGTAAGACGGGACCAAAAGTGGAGCACAGGACCTGCTCCTTAGTTCTCTCCGCAAAAAGGTGTCAGAACTGGGGAGGATCAGGGAGATTTTGCTGTCTTTGAGTTTCTGGGGTTTTTTTCCTCATTCTGAGCAGAAGAGGAAGGTGTCTCAGCAAATCCCACGATTTGTGAAAACTGAAGGGTAACAAGGATTAATAGGGAGAATTAGAGTTTGCCATCTTTTGCTGTGCAGTTTAGAAAGTTTCAGAGTAAATGGGACACCTTCTGCTTTCCCTTGCCATTACAGCTGCTGCAAACCCAGCGAACCTTTCTGCCCACAAGTTTACCCCCTGGCTGAAGTGTGCTTCCTGCCTTAGGTGTTCTTGTAATCCCATGGGACAATTGGTAGACCTTAAACTGGGGATCCCAGAAAAACACTGCAAAACAGGAAAAAATCTAAGGATCACACACACAAAAATGCAAAAGAGTGTGGCTGCAGAAATGGAGTTGCCATAGCTGTTAGAGACGCAGTGAGACAGGGTGGAATCCAGTGTTTTGGAAGGTTTCCCCGTATGACACAAGATTTTGGAATTTTACAGCTGGTAAATCCTTATTAACACAGGCAGCCACTACTGGCCTCGTTTCCCTGGCTCACTGTTTACTATGGGGGCGCCTAGTGGAAGTATGCCTGGTCCTGATTATTTGGCTTTCAATCTTAATTGTTTAAAGAGAATATTAAATAATAATAATAATAATTCTTGGAATAAACAAAAGGCAGTGAAACAAGCTCCCATCACCTGTTGACAGAAAATCGATCATGTAGAAAGCTGGCATGAGGAGTGGAATTCCCTATTCTCCCACTTAGTCATCGCATCCTGGTGTGACTCATTTTATTACATGGAGGTTCCCAGTGGTTTTATTTTGAGAGGAGCTTTTGTTTAATAATTTATACACACATACACACACACACACATTTAATCTTAAAAAAATAACAAATCTACTTTGATGAATTGACTTAAGGAATCATTTGGAAGGCCTCTGTAATGACAGACTACCCCTGCTGCTTCACTACTAAACTACTGTATGTATGTTTTATTTTAGTGTGAATTGAATTCCTCCACAATAGATGGGGAGAAATATCTTCTAGACTTGTTCTCACTGTACAAAATGTCAGATTTGGGGCCGGGCTGGATGGCTGATGACTAATCCATTGGCCTTTTACCTCCCAGACCTTGACTTGTATCTTTGGCCTTGGTGACTCAAACTTTTGTCCTCAGTGAAATGAAGGCACTGGCTTCAGCTCATCATTAAACAGAGCTTTATTAACTGCAGTGGGCATTCTTGCTTCAGAAAGAAAAAGAAATCCATGGAAATGCATGGAAATCAAGTTCAGTGAAAAAGTCAATAGCTCTGCTTTTGTGAGTTGTAAATTCACTCATGCTGTGTTCGCTCCAAAGTTTGCAAACTATTCTGAAGTAAAAACTTAGAAGGAGGCAGCTGCTTAGGACCAGATGCTGAGCATACTTGCACCGATGTGAAGCAGAGTAACTTCCCAGCTGAAATCAAAATTCATTGCCAAAAGAGCGACAGAGACTTAGTGTGGATATTCCCCTGTCCGTGAGGTTTCTGCATCCCAGAAGTGGTGTCTGTTCTGCTGGAAAGCATTCGCTGTTGTTTCCTTTGTTGTTGGGGTGGCTCTAAAAAACCTTGACTGTTTTCCAGAGATGCCCATCAACTACTGATAAAAGCTTACAGAGATGATTGTTGTGCTTTTTTGGAAGACCTTCCAAGAAACACAGTGAATAGGGACAATTCATTGCAAGCCCGGAGGGGAACTGCAGAAATGTGTAGTCAGGCCAGCTGTCCTACTAGCTCCCAGCTCAGTTTCTTTGGGGAACCAGCATGGTTTGTTGCCTGGGAAAAAGGTAACAGGTTGTTCATTAAATAATTTGTGTAAGGCTTGACTGAAAAGCAAAGTAGATTTTCAAGCATAAAATCACATGCAGGCACAGAATCACACACAGAATTGGCACAATAGTACGCTTAGTCTTCAGCTGGAGAGAACTGCAAAGAAAATTTCCAGAAACTCTCAGTCCATCAGTCATGCTTGTTCAAATATAGTAGTAAGTTTATTTCTCTACTAGTTACTGACCCCAAAGTCATGAGTAAGGGATCGTGAATAATGTGTAAAGGCTGTAACCGGTTCAGAAAACCTTTAATTGCCTAATTAAAAAAAGCCCTATAAGGGGCTGCAGAGAATCACCCAAAATGTTCCTAATGCAGACTGACGTTTTGATTTTCCCCAAAGTTTCAAGCAAGACTTTGGTATGGTCTCAGTTTGAGTTAGAGAGGGTAGAATTACTTTCTTCCAACAACTCATTCATTTCTCCAAAGAGTGCTGACACAATCAGATCTCTCATCAGGGTTTAATGCTAAGTCTCATAGCCCTGAAGCAGCACAAAAATCTCTATTTCCTGAACATTTCACTGACCTGTGGTGTTAAAGACTTGCCAACTAAGACAAACCATTAAATGAGCAGGGAACCACAACAGTAAAAATATTACATGAGGCAGACGTGGCTGGTAAGACCTCAGGGTCTAAATAAAAAAAAAATATTTTATCATTTTTTGTGGAACTACTGCTCTTTTCAGGGGCACAAATTGAATCCCCCACTGTAAAGGTAGAGTTTGAGACATGCCACATGCATGGACCTGGCACCAAGCTCCCATGTGATCCAGGCATGTATTGGCACATCCTTGCAGTGCTCTGGCTGCTGTGTATCACTGCTGGGACAGCCCAGCACTGACCACTGACTGCGACTTGCAGAGCACACGCTCACCACATCTGTGTGCTCATGTTCTTACAATACTTCTGCAAAAATGATGCTGTTGCTCTTTCGGTTTTCTTTTTCTCCACTGTCAAAGCAGGTTTAATTATAAGCAATAAGCATATCTGTATTTGGAGGCTTTAGATTGAGTTATCAGTCAGTCTGGGGCTTAAGCTTCTCAGTTTGCAAACACGGAGAGGACCAGTTATTTGTCCCATTTGTGGCATGGTAGAATTACAGGGTATTTAAGGACAGAAGGAACTTCAGGGGGTTGAGCCAACCTCCTCCTCTACGGAAAAGTGTTTAGGCATCACCTGGGTTGCAACACTGGCACTGGAGAAAAGGGCCTATTTCTGAGTACCCAGGTCATGACACGTGTCTTATGTTGAGGCTGTGCTCTACCATCATATCAGCATTAAGATTTTTAGTGTATCCTTAAAATAAAATTCCCATTTTTGCTGTTACTTTCTTTAAGCATCATCCACTTTAAATTCCTCCTCAAAAATTTCTCATTTATGCACATACTAAAGATGATAAATATATTGACAGTTTGGTGCAACTCTTCTCTGTTCCAAATTTGCTCCAATTTTCCTACAGATGGGCCTTAGACCTCAGTTTATTTTTCCTGCTCTTCGTTAACTCTGACTGTACAGAATCAGAAGATTTCTTTTCATTACCAGGAAAAAGGACAGGTTGAAGTAGAGACATTTTTGGATGTGGTTGTATTTTTCATTTTATTCATGGCTTCCCTCATCCTTCTGCCAGAAGCTCACCGTAATGTGCATATCCAGAGGGGTTAAGGAAAAGCAAATATTGATTGTGTTGAACTAAAGTTTGTACATTTGCAACTATAAAAGTGAAGCAGTGAGACAGATGGAGCCACATCATGATATTTAAGCATAAAGGTCAGAGAGTGAGCTGCAGAGTGATTATATTCAACAGGGCTTTGGTGCTTAAAGAACAGGGTTTGCCGCTGCTGACAGATTTGTTAGAAACCTGTTTAGCTGCCATGAGCCTGAATATGTCCAAACAGAGACATCTATCATCATTACAATGATAACCCCAAATACATTTATTTCTTTTTTGGTTAGTTTTTTTCTGATTCTTACTCTTAATCCCTACAGACTTTGGACTCAGCCTAAACATCGTTTGATTTTTATGGTTGGCTTCATTAGCTTTTAGTGCCGTCTCAGTGGCTTGGTTACTAAATCAAATCCACCATGATTGTGGTTGCATGTGCTTCACAGGCCTCTTGAATACAGCAGACGACTTGGAAGCCCATTCCTCCTTTATTTTATGTGTTTTGGACCAACAAATCCTTTTGATTTCTACCTTCTTTGTGAAGTTAGTGCTGTTGTATCTGCACAGACTGTTTGAATTTTGCAGTACAGAAACAAAGATGAAAGCATTCTGCCTGGAGGAAAACCAGTGTCAGTTATTCCTGCTTGGCTGTCCTTGTTGTCAGGACATCTTCATCTTGCATTGTTTAGACAGTTCCCAGTGTGTGTGTATCAGAGCTCTTATTTTATGACATATTTTGTTGTTTCCTTTTCCCTCCTTCTTTTCTTAGAGAACGATAAAAAATAATCTCTTGGTTTTTTTGATGTGGAGAGGTTCCTTAACACATGCTGTCATAGCTTCTTTTCACCAAGATCACCTAGAAGAGGAATTAAGTATTTACTGCCTTGTCATCAGACAATGCATTTAGTATTTGCTGGATTAAACCCCAGATATTTGCTGGCTTCCCCCTTCCCTGAGATATTTACCATTTCAACCACGGTGAGGCATTAGCTGCATTGATAGGGTTATAGATTTAACCTGCAGAAGTTCAGAGCAGTAGCCAAAGCCAAATGCTTATTGTTAAATAATGGAGTATTTTCCATTCCTTTGCACAGTGGTCCGTTGGGATGTGAGGGCTAAACAGCACGTCAGGCGAGAGCCTTGCTGGCTCTAATTACACAGCTTGCTGAGGCCGTCTCTGCGCCGGCAGTCTGTCGCTAATCCACGTGTTAGTGTAGAAAAGACAACTGACTCACTGTAGAGGAACTTGAAACACTTAATAAAAGCAGCAAAAAAGTTGGAATTATTTAGCATTTTCTCCTTGTGCCAGAATGCCGTGGCAGCAGCGATGTGAGGTGATGGAGACCTGGGCTCTCTGTCCCCTCTCTGCCCCGGTAAGGCTCTTCCTCGCAGGTAAAGAGTGGATGGAGCCGAACTCCCAGCTTTCCCTCAGTTGCCTCCTCTTTCCCAGGAGGAAGGATTGGGGTGAGGGGGCCCAAGCAGCACGGTGTGCCCATTCCTTCTTCACCGCAAGCCAGGCACCCTGCCCAAACACGCTGGGGCCAGCCCATGGTGGAGGAGGAAGGGCCACACTGTTGGCGATGGACTGTGGGAAAAGCCTTCGGTCCCTTGTGTCTGTTTGGAGGACAAAACATAGCCCGGGTATCTGAGGTGTGGGGTGCGGGAGGAGGCGAGGTCCTGCCTGGAGCAGTGGGCACGCGGTGCGGGAAGTTGGGCTGCAGCCCGTGGAGCTGGGGCAGCGGGAGACGCTGCCCAGAGAGCCGGGCACATCTGTCAGCTCATTGTCTGCGCGGAGCTGAGAACAAAGAGGAAAACAACAGAAAAAATGCAAAATGCATTTAAAAATACTCTTTCATTTCCCTTTTCGCCAGAAGCAGAAGGGCTTAAATAACAGAGGACAAAAGCAACTCTTGCAGAATTTCCAAGAATTGGGAAAAATAAAAAGTCCTGTGAGAAGGACTGGTTTTAGGAGACTTCTACCCCTGTGCTGCCAGACCTGGGCGTGCTGTCCGGGGAACCCCTGCAGAAACGTGCCCGGGCGCTGCCTCCCCCTCTCCAAAGCAAACAGCAGCCTTGTGGCTGCACTATTTCAATCACATCGATTCATTTGGATACGTGTCCCTTATTCATTTTAAAATCAAGCTTTCGGAAAGGTATGAGGCAATTTTTTTCCCATCAGTATTTTTCTTCTGCAAATTGCTTGGCTAAAAAGCTCAGCAGAATATAAAAATCAAAGGGGGTAGAGATTAAAATCTTGAAAAGAAAAAAAAAGGAGTAAGGAAAGCATTGCTAAAAGATGTTTCTGGGAAGTGTGGGCGACGGTAGATTTAAGAACTATTTGTAGCCAGATGAAGCACCCAGTCTGTGTACAAATGTCCTGTCACTACTGATGTACTGTTGTATAGCTTGGGGGTTACTTTGATGGTATTCCATACAAGAGGATCAGATTTTATTTTCCTCTATAAGTACAACTTTGTGTAACGGAATGGAGATGTGCTGCATGGATGTAATTAAGAGCAGAAAGACTTCCAGTGGTTCAGAGGTAGAAGCTGTCACACATGCAATGAGGTACTTTGACACTGAGTACAGTGAATATTTGGCTGGGTGTCACAGCCCACAGCGCTGAGGTGCTGATCCACCGTCAGAGAAGTTGTGCCTGTTCCTCAGTCAGAGGAAATACATTGCTAGATATGATGTCCTGAGGTTTCCATATTGCACATGTGAGAAATGACTACAAGTAGCAATAAGCCATGCATGACACAAATTAAGCACCCTGTATAGCTGGGTTCCCAATTTTGATGAGAATCTGTCCGTGTTGAACTGCTTCTAGAAAAACCTATGCTCCCATGAGAATTCAGAGCATCTGCTAGTTTTGCTGTGTAGCAGCTCTGAAAATCAGTCCTAAAGTGGCTCTGTTTGCTTGCTTACAACTCCAAGCACCCCATATGAGATGTGGATTTTTAGCTAGTCCTTCCTCCACCTCTTCGCCAATTCCAGCACTTACAACACTGGTGGGGAGCAGTGTGGTCTTAGCTTAAAATCGTGGAAAGTTTGCTGAGCTGCTCACCAAATGTGACCATTAACAAGTTATCTGACCTTCTTTTGCCCTCCATCAGTCAAGCTGGCTGAAATCAAGTCTGGTAAAAAGCAGATGTTGTACCTGTGCTAAATATTTTATTCCTCAGTTCAGCTAATTTCTACATAAACATTTAATTTTAATACGTTTGTAAGCTTTTTCCTGGCGAGAGAAGTGTTCCATGATGAGTTTAAAGTAAGTGCTGTTGCTTTTAGTTAGGACTGGAAAAGTGCTTGAAATTAAGTCCATTTTGAGATCTTTGCTAACTTAATGCCCTTAATTTGTCTGCTTTTTTAAAGTCAAGCTTTATGATTAAAAGAAATGCCATGAGGTTAATATTGTGATGTTTTTCTAGATGGGCAGCAGATCTGGGAAATGGAGGCAACAGTGGACAAAGATAAGAGCCAGCCTGTAAGTATGCAAAATATTGGATGTCCTCGCCTTGAGCTTCTTAGACAGCAAGTTCTATTCAAGGAGTAGTTTTCAAAGAGCATCTCAAAAGCAGAAAGAGTAGCTATCTTACTGCTGCAATGAACAAATGTCAAATGCTTCAGCAGTAAATGTATTGCAAAAAGAAACTATTCATTTAGCAGTAACCCAGAGAAAATTGAATAACTGCTAGATTTTGTGTTCTTGCAGAAGACTCCATTGTATCAGCCCAGTCCTCTGCAGGATGCTGGCTGTCCTGACTTCCTTTTGCCTGTATGGAAGTCTTGGGTGCGCTGTACTTTGAAGGACAGGATTTGCACTATAGTATTTAAAATGAACGTTGATCTTTCAAGGGAATGAGCCTCTTTGTCCACTTTGCTTAATGGGACCTTACTGTAGTTGTTCAGTGCATTTAGGAGTTAGCACTTGCATTGCCATGGGCCATGCCTGCCTTTGTGGAAAAAAACAGGACACTCACTATAAATTTCTGTGGAAGTGGGATCTAGCTGTGTATAAGTAAAAAGCCTACAGAATAGTCAAATTTATTCTAACAAAAGAAGGGAATTCTGCAATACATACTTGTTTATCAAGCACAGTGCGATTAACAGTGCTGCTGCATTTATCACCATTCAGTGTGTTCAATTTGTAGCTGAAACTTCTCTTCCCAACTTCAGGACATCAAGAATCTAATCAACCAGCTTACTAGTACCAGAAATTTTCTAGTCTTTCATCATCTTCATCATCTTCTTCTCGTACCCTTCTTTATAGAAGATTTCTCTTCCTCCATGTCTGGACACATAACAGGAGAAATGATCTCCAGTCAGCCTGAGTTACTAATTCTATATTGTCACCTTTTTTTGTTTCAGAGCATGCTTTTTGTAGAAATACCGGAGTACCGTAACAAGCACATTCGCACAGCTGTGAAGGTGAATTTCTACGTCATCAATGGGAAAAGAAAAAGAAGCCAACCCCAGCATTTTACCTATCACCCAGGTAATTCTCAAGGACAGAGCAAGTTGTTGCTTGGTTCTGCTGAGCAAGATTCTGTTGTCTGCTATGTTGTTTTCTGGCATTATTTGGCGATCTAAATTTTAGTAATTTAATTCAGCTGAGTGCAGCTAAGCACTCAACAACTGTTTGGTTTATAGGATGCATGTGATTTATGATCAGGAATTTCCATAAATTTGAGGAGACAGTTATCTTGGCAATGGGCTGATGGTGCCCCATTCACTTGATGGAAGCTTGCCAACAGCCTCAGAGGGAGCAGACTCAGTCTGTGACGTGATGTGACCTTGTGAAAACCATGAGCACTGCCTTCCCTAGCTAACATGTACAACAGAAAGATAACATCAGATCCAGGAAAGTAACAAGGGCTTGGTATGGAGGAAGATGAGCTATATATAGTCTTCAGAATGAGGCTGGTTGTGAAAAATATGGATGCTTTTCTGATGTTCTTCCTCTTGGGAATTGGTGAACCGTGTCACAATAAATGCAATAGGATTACTAATGAGATTCCTGGAATTTTTCAGCTTTGGCTGGGAGAAAATTATTGTGAGAAAATCAGAGTATTATGTTTGTGGAAACCAGAAAGCATAAAATAACAGTACCAGATTTTATGCAAGCTTCAAAATGATGTTTTAATTTGACTAGTATCTAAGGACAGGCAAACATTCATTCTGATTGTTATTCTAGTCTCCTCCAGCTTGCAGATCTCTGGTTCGCTCTCTGAATTTATGAACTGTATAGGGTATCACCAGTGGGAAGGTTTCGTACAGTTGCTAAATTGTTCTGCCATGGAATAGTATTGAGAAGTACAATACTATCTCAATACGATCCCCAAAAGAGACCACTTTGGAGAAGGAATCCTTACGCTTCCAAAAAATAACCCTGTTTCATGGCCATTATATGGTTTCCATTATATGGTTTCCATTTTATGGTATTTCTGTACTGAGTTTTGCGGAGGACTTGACAAAAAAAAAAATCATTAGAAATGTGAGAAGTTTTTTGTTGAGGACTGTCATTTATCCAAGAGACTCACACAACTCTTATTAAATCATGGTCTTTTAAATGATGGCGTCAGAAGGGTCTTTAGCTCTCAGTACTAAGGAATTTGCATGCAGCAAAGGAACTAAAAAGAAAGCCCGAAAAGTTCTATTTTGCCTTTAGTCACTGGTTAAATGTTTCACAGAGAAATGTGGAATTGTATATGTCATAGGATTTCAATTTACTCAGTTTTAATTTGAGATAGAATTACTACACGATACACCTATCTATAGCTTCTTATTTTGCTTGTGTTCCAGAATGGGCCTTAAATGAATTAAAATATGGGCTATAGTACTGAATTTTTCAATTTTTAGAAATTTGTGGTTAAATAGTTCATTAAGGATTTTCAAGAACCTCAAGAACCTCTTTCAAGAAAGACTGTCACGATTTCATGTACGTGACTTGTTAAACTCAGTGCCAACAAGATACAAGTTTGCAAATGAAATCTTGTAAATGGCTTAAATCTCTTGTTACTTCAAGGAAAACCTCTCTGTTTGTCATCAGCTTGTTACAAATAATGTCCTTTGCATGCTTTATTCTAGTACCATCAATCAAAACAGAGCCCATTGATGACTATGATCCAGCCTTAATCTGCAATACAGTACACAGTGGTCTGGGAACTGTAACACAGCCTTACTATTCACAGCATACAATGGTCACCGAATCCCCTTCCTGTCTTGTGGCCACTATGGCTCCTTGCCAGCAGTTGCGCTCAGGCCTTTCTTCTCCTGATTCTCGATACCATCAGCAGAATCCTGCCGCTGTAATATACCAAAGAAGCAAGAGCCTTAGCCCAAGCCAACTGGGCTACCAGCAATCCAATTTGATGGCTACACCGGTTGCTATTTCAGATGCCCATAGGTCGGTGCTGGTGCACGCTGGTTCTCCAGGCCAAACTTCAGCGGTGCTCCACCACTCTCCAGGCAACCAGCAGTCTTCTCCAGTGATTCACTATTCTCCAACCAACCAGCAGCTGAGATGTGGAAGTCACCAAGAATTTCAGCACATCATGTGCTGTGAAAATTTCACGTCGAATGTTGCAAGGTCCAGCCAGCCCCAGGTCAGTCAAGCACAAAGGTTAAGTCCGAGTTCATATCCTACCGTGATTCAGCAGCAAACAGCCTCAGGCCAGAGAGCAGCAAAAAATGGACCACCAGTTAGTGACCAGAAAGAAGTGTTACCAGCTGGAGTCACTATTAAACAGGAACAGAATCTGGACCAAGCGTATCTGGATGATGGTAAGCAATGCTTTTCTCTTGTATGGGTCAGTTTGTTGGAGGGTCAGTTGGTTGGAGGTTTAGGACTTAAAACTCCCACTTGTTTCTCAGTACAAAACCAATGTGGCCTCCATTTGATGAGTGTGGATATTTGCTCTTTGCTTATGCTGCATTTTGGTCTTTCATCAACTGCATTTTTGGTAGATGACAATGTGTTTTGGCAAGTGAGCAAAAAACCTACTGTTCTGCAGAACCCCTCTGCCTTGCTTTGTGCCGTGGAGTGAGCTGTCAGGTTTCAAGCTGCTGCCATTTTGTTTCCATTTGCCAAAGGTTAGTTTGGAAAATGGAGAATCTGAAACAAAATGCACATTTTTATTATTTTTTTATTATTCATATCAGGGCAAAGTCCACTTTGTAAAATGCTTTTGTACATTTTGTACCGAAAAAAAAAGCCCATTGAACAGTGTATCAATGCCTGTAATGAATGGGGTAGTGCTGCAGGCAAAACTATTGCAGATGTTATAGATGAACAGTAGGACATTGATAACTCAAACAACGCTGTTTCTTTGTTGTGAGCCCAGCAGATTTAGCCTTTAGGAATGAATATAAGTTAGAGTAAAGCTTTCTTTGAACATATCCTGCTTATTCTTAGGTAGGCAGCTATTGGCAATCTGGTTGATTGGTTCTTTTATTATATGTTCCGTGCAAGAGGAAATCAAAGTTAATAGTGCAGTTGGATGTTGCAATCATGTAGGCTAGTAGCAAACCTGATGCTGATTTTAGTGGGAGCAGAGTGAGGTTGCTGAACACATTGCTGCAAATATAGGGTGTTGGTGCATGTATGCATCATGTACCGACCTGATTTTCACTTATATTCACTGCTGCTGTCCTCTCAGTTTAGGCAATCGCATGCATGGTTTGATCTTGTGAATGTGCACTGTTATGTGCTTTTTAAGCACCCAGTAGTTTTGGGATCTTTACTGCAGTTACTCACCTGGAGTTGTGAAATTGTGCCCATGGTACTGAGTTTGGATGGTTTTCTCTGTTCGTCTGTGTTTGAAATGTGGTTGAGATAGCGCTGTTGCCATCACAGTAAAATCCAGAGAGGTTTTATTGGTCCCCTTGTCTGAAGAGGAATGTTGAATTGGGTTTTAACAGTGAATTTGATATAGGAGGTTTGCTGGATCTGCAAGAAAATAGCTAAACAAAATCCATTTCCCATTCAGGGAATGGGGCATGATAACAAAGCAAGATAATCTTTCTAATAGTAAACCTGAACACTGTGCTTTAAGGTACTTTTAATATGAAAAATAGAGATTCTTCCATGTTTCTGAGAACCCTTGGTGCAAACCATGTGAAAGAAATAAAAAAGAAAGAATCTTGAAGGTAAAGCTAGCAAACTTTAGAACTGAGCCACAGTCCACTTAAATGAACTCCCAAAATGAACTGCAAAATTAATTTCACTGAATTTTGAATCAGACGGTAACTTCCAACTGTAGCATAGCTCATAAGGGATGTGCTCAACCTCTGTGCTAAAAGGAGCCATTAGGCAAAAACCCAGCAAGTTGTTAATGGAATTCCAGGATTCTGCTTTGCTGACTGGATCATCCTGAATTGATTTTCAATTAGAGATTAATGTTTCAATTATGCCACCCGAGTCAGGCCAGGCGAGATTGGTCACATGCAGTCTATTTGCTGGCCACAGTGAGTTTACATTAGTTAGAAGAGTGACTTGGAGAACTGTGATTTACTTTAGGACTTTGCAAAACATTTCATTCTGAAATGTTCAGGACTTGCATTGAAAAGCCACTTTGTTTGCTGCTGGGGAAAAGTGAATCAGAACATAACAAAAGCCATATTTTTCCTAACTAGAAAGTTTATTTTTGTGCTTTATAGTATTAAAAGAAAGCAAACCCAAAGGATTATGGCGGTTTTACCCTCAAATCCCTTTTGTCCAGAAAACTCTGTTGAGATAAAGTGAGCTGTTAGGTCTTGCTGTGAATTTGCATGGATAGGCACGGAGATGATGGGCTCCCCAGCCAAGCTTGGCGTGAGTGTGCCCCACTGCCGCTGATGCACAGAGTCTTAGGCAATCACTGTTTCTGCATCTCTCGCTTCCCTTCACTCTTCTTCCCTTCCCCCATCTTCCTCCTCCCTTTTCTTTGTTCTTCTTTCTCCATATTTCTGCTGACAGTACAGCTTTCGTCCCTTTTCTACAGTTGTGACTGTCTCTCGTCAACTCTTGTCCTCTGCCTTCGTGGTTAACATGCAGCCTTGGTGTTCTGGACTTTGCTTCTATTCTGAGCTCTGCCACAAACTTCTTAAGTGACCTGGCACAAGCCCTGCTCTGTTGGTTCCTCATTCCTGAAGCTGTTGCCTCGCAGAATGGGTATGCTGTCCCAGTCTTTTTGCTGTCCTGGAAGTGGTCATAGAGGCTGGATCTGGAAATACAGCCACTAGGGAGACTGATGCAGGTTAGACATCACCACACATATATATACCTTCATCTACATATGCCTCCATAGTTCTCTGTCAAAAAAATATGTTTATCCATAACTTCTTGATATCAAATAGTGTAAAGATGAATCCCTAGAGGAAGAGACTATTGATGAAAAATAGCCAGAGAAACCTTTGTTACACACTTCTGTCTCAGGGATTCATTACTGTTGGAAATACTTTGAGAGCGAAGACAAGCCACAGCCAGGATGCATCAGGTGTCTGGGCTAATGCTGGCAAGCAGGGATTAGCTTCACATGCAAGTGAAAGCCATAGGATGAGAAAGTGTTCAGCAAATTTCAGCACCGAGGACTCATCTTAATATTATTCATAACCAAAACCACCCACAATGTTAAAAGTTAAACAAACGTGCACCGAAGTACGTTGATGAATAGAACTTAGTTCTTCCAGGACCTTCAGAGCAATCAGATTAGCTCTTTAAAGCACAAACCCAGTTGAAAATTTTGTTAATTGCAGCACCATCCAAAATCCCTTGGTGAGGCAGGAGTGAGGAAGAATGGGACCCGGAGCTTGGGGTACTGGTCGTGCCCTGAACTGCCCATGGTCATGCTGCAGAGCCAAAGTTTTCCTGTGTAGCCCTAAGAAAGCTGCTCAGCTGCCGTGTGCCACAGTTCCCCATCTGCAACACAGAGATATGAGGATTGTGTGACAAGAGCAATAGGAGGATAAATGCATCACAGGCACTAAAGCACTCAGATGTGACACGATCTAGAAGTGCCTTAAGAGACTGAGTATCAAGTATGGTGTTAGGCTTTTTCCACATACAAATAATGAATGTGTAGCTGTTGTCTTGAATGGTATTAACTTGCCTGCCTTATATTTAGTTCTTTTTTTCAGTTCAGCTGTGGTGTTGTGTAGTTTTTAACTTTACAAAGAAAAATTATTGTCATTATTCAAATAGTAACTATCTAACCACATCAGACACGCAGAACTGTCTGTTTGGTACAACAGCGCTAAGTTATTTTTGGTGCACCAGTAATCTTTAATGGGGAGGAGAGAAGCAAAGATGATGGTCGTGTAGTGGTTTATCAGACCGCTGATCAGCAGAGATGTTTTATAGCGAACTGATGTATTGCACAGAAAATTTCAGACACAGTAGATATTTCTTTAGAGAAAGGATCTGCAGGGTGTGCAGTGTGATGCTTGTAAATCACCAGCACTTTCAATCACCTTTGCTATGAGCAATGTGTTAATTTCTGATGTTTTGCTTCCCCACCGCAGTAACCATCACTCCAAACATGGGTCTCGTTCCCCATCATTCGGGGTGTGATAGGTCCCTGCATTTTCTTTTTGTGTTGTTTCGTTCAATAACAACAAAATCCATAGTCTTTCCCCACAGTGGCATGAAATGAAATTCAAATCCCTTCTTTCCTCCGTGTTCAGGAACAATCTTTTCTGACCAGCGTTTTTCTCATTAGGCTGATGGCTGTTAGATGTAAGCCTGAGCAGGGTGTACCTCCAGGAAACCCCGGGTCTCCTGGGGACCCAAAGGAGAGCAATTGTGTCAGCTGTGAGTAAGCAGCAGTCGGGGACTGAGCTCTTTATTACCAGCTTTGGTCTCTCACCGCCTTCCCCACAGTGCACAACAGCCTCTGCATCCACACTGGTCCACGATGCTCCTCGGGGAGACCGGTGGCGAATATGGGTGAAAGGAGAGGGTCAGTCTAGCCAGGAGGGAAGGCAGGATACAGGGCCCCCCTCGCAGGCTGACGTGGTCCTTAGGGCTTTGGCTCGGGTGCTGGCACGTTATGAGCATCCTGCTTGCTGTCCCCAGCCCCTGCACAGCGGATGGAGGGGACGGCAGAAAGCCAGCTCTGTCAGCTTGCAGCCAGCTGGGGATTTCCCTGTGCTGGGGGAGCCTCAGCTGCACAGTGAGGGCAGTTTTAAGCCCTCCGTGCTTTAGGCAGCAGTGCCACACTGGCATGGGCTACGAGTCCAGCTGCCTGCCTGGCTATAGAGAAGCTGCTTTTCTCTCTCAACATTGTATTGATTTCATCCCCAGAAAGCACAGAAGATGGTTGCTTTAGGAACATTTTTAGTTTGATTTGTAGTTGTTTTCATCATATGTCCATGCACGGAGTAAAATAGCAATTCAGGGCAGGAGGGGAAGTGTTCCTGTTTCCTGGCATTTTAGACAGGAGTGAATTTGAATCTTGCAAATGGTCTGTGGTTCAGTTAGAGCAGCAATTTGCATCAAAAAAAAGCCATGCTCTGTTTTTAATTAGAACTACTTTTCATAGGTGTGGTCATTTCTGCTCAGGCAGAGTTTGACTAAGAGCGAAGCACGTATGTTCTCCAAAACATTTTGCTCTAATGCTTTAGCGAATCTATGTATTCATCAGACTCATTCTTGAAGCTCTGACTCACTTTATTCCAGATATTCTGTTCTCTCTTGGGACCTTACTGCACTCTGTGGGTACACTACGAGCTTTATTTTTGGATCACTGCTACTGTGGGTTTGTGTTGCATTAGGATCTAAGTGCCCCAGTCATATCTCAGTCTTGCTTTTCTAGAGGCTATATGAAAAGAGAACAAAAAGATGGTTCTGCTCCCTGTTGTCTGTTGGCAGGAAGCAGAAAGGTCAGTAAATCAGGAGGAAGGTCTTCTGGGTTGCATCTGAGCCTGTCCTTTCAGCAAAGTATAACTTACCCGTATTTCAGTTTACTATAATTAAAACATGTCTTGTTATACTTCCCTTTAGTTAATTAATTGTATTACTAAATCTCATGTGAATTCTTATAAAGAAAGTTGCATAGTAGAATAAGAAATAAGTATTTGTGTTGTCATGGCAGGCTGGCATCTGATGTTCTTCTTCACCTCTAGAAATAATTTGCTATTTGAAAATTCAGACAAATCCAGACCCATTTCAAGACTGCTCTTTCCCCAGCAGTCTTTCTCAGCGGCTGTCCTGCTGCCTAAAAATATGCAAAACAAAACAAAGCAAGAAAAAGACAAACCCATACATCTAAAATCAGCAGTGGAGGAAGGAAGAAAATGAATCAAGTGATTAAAACCATAGTTCCACTGGCACCTCTTTGTTCTCCAGCTCAGGAATCTTTAATTGGTGCAGTAAGTGCCCACAGGCAAGTCGTGTTACAAAGCGTTTCCTGTTCAAAAGAACATGCAGACTCCATTAGGAGACCACTGGCACCGCTGCCAAGAACTGACACTGCAGGATGGGTACGTGAAGGCTGTCTTGGTGCCTCGATGGGCAGGGTCCCACCACGAATTGATGCACCAAGACAATAAACCCCAATTCTAGTGATTTGCTGGTGGAAGGCGTGCCACCGTTTGAAGGCTGAACTAGCAGACTGTTATCAGCAGAGAGTGCTCAGTTTTCAGAAGGCATCAAACAATTTTCAATGATCATTTTGAAATACTGGCAAAGAGTTACTTAAAAAAAAGAACTAGTTGATGCAGTTGGGAATTGAAAGCTTCTAAACCACAATAAAGTCCTTTCCCAGACTTGCTGTCCATTTACTCCGCGCTCATGGCATTCCTTAGACAGTCTGAATCACAGACAGCAGACAGCTCTTATAAAGAAGACCATAGACACCCATCTGTTGGAAGACATCTGCCAAAATAGACCATACATTTACTTTTATTCCTTCAATCCACTTTCAATTTAAAGGGATAACAACAATAACATTTTTCAGTCCAGTGACACTCTTCATCTACTACAGAGAAACAGTAGTGAATTAAAATAACTCAGTTGCAGAAAGAAGCAAACAAGCTTTCCCCTTAACTCTTACAGATGGGTGAAGCAGGGCATAGAGCTTTTAAGTGACTTGCGCCAGGTGATGCAAAAAGTCACTGGTAGAGCTGTAACTTGCCAATAGGATCCCAGGCTGCCAGATTCCCCAGCTGCATCCCTCACACAGATGTGCGGGTACCAAAGGCATGTGAAGCTGTTGCCTGGGTGTGCAGGAGCTGGGACAGCACTGGCTATGTTGTAGGTTGTTAAAACATGTGTTACGCAAAGTAGGGGATTGGCAGAGCTACTCTGTCCTTTTTCTGTCTTTCCACCAGGTTCTCTTAGTTCGTTCGGTGGATCTCAAAGAATACTATCTGCTTTCTAGAAGTGAACAATTGATTGCTAGCAAGTGATATGCTATGTGTCACTGAGAACAGGTGTATCTAGTGTCTATTAGAAACACCCTCATTTCTTAGGGCAAACTCTGGAGGCAGAGCAAAGCCGTTGTATGAGCACAGGATGTAAGGAAAATGAATCAGTGGGCTTCCTGCCAGCTTGGGGTGACGCTGGGTATTTTATGCAGAAATTTTTTCAGTTCAGTCGAAATCATAAGTGTTTTGACAATATTTTTCAAAAATGGGGGCTTTGGCCACGAGAAGCAAGAAATGTGTGTGTAGGAAATGGCTTATAACAAAACTGTGCAGAGCAGGAAAGGAGGTTAATTCCTTCTAGAGCTAAATTCACCATTTTGCATTGAACCAGAGCAACGTTCTCTGGAAGCCTTTAACAAGGCTTGTTTTACACTCGGGCAGCTTACCGCGTAACTATGCTGGTTGAGGTGGTTGATTTTTTTTATTTTTTTTTATTTTGCTAACACAGCTATTATGGTAAAAACCCTTGTATAGACACAGCTCTGTTGGTGTAAAAACAGTGGAATCAGCACAGCGTATGCCAAGTCAGGGAACCACCAGCAGCTGTTTCATTGAAGTCCTTTTGTACTGGAATGACTCTGTGTGAGTTGGAAGAAGGGTTTCACCAGCAATGCCAGTGCGGCTAAGCTGGCTAAACTTGTATGGGTAGCTACAGCCTGTGTAATATAATGGATTTTCACATGGGTAATAATTGCATGAGCTCAGCCTGATTGGTTTGTATGTTGACCACCTCAAAATGAATCCAAGTGTTAGTAACTTCCATCAAAGATGATGCGATGTGCTGGCTTCATTTATTACAAAGATGCTTTGCTAAGAGGAGTTGTACAGTCCTTAACTCTATAAGGAACCTGCAGCTATATATGTACTGTTTGTCCTCACTGTTTACCCTGCTATCTCCCCTTTAAAATTAGCACAGTGTAATTGAATAAGTATAACTAGTGAACTGGCTGACCTCCGCATGGCAGCTCAAAGCTTTTGCCAATTCTTTACAAATTCATTGTGAGTTTTGCAATATTTATAGCTATTTAAAAGTCCCTGTGCAGGTGACTGCAGCAAAATAGGAATAACTTCTTTTCTTAGTGATCTTTTCAAGTCCAATCCAAGAAAAACCAAACCATTGAAAACACAAACCTTGGTGTTTTGGTCTTTCAAAATCTAGGCAGACAAAAATGATGCAACTTGAAGGGGATTGGGGGTTGGCTGCAGGATTTTAAAACCAATCTCATGATTATTAGAGTCCCGACTCATGAACTCTGGACTCTTGGGTTTGGCATTGCTGCTCTTCACAGTTTCATTTGTGCAAAGAATGTCCTAAGGTGGGAAAAGGGAAGGGGTCTTTTCTCCCTTTAAAGCACAGTGTGCTGCAGGGGAGGATTCAGCTCCTGCTGCAAAGGCTAGTGAAAAGTCAACTTGAGCCATTTTCAAACTGCACTTCTGAAATCTTGCAAGCAGCTGCAAAGAGCCTGGCTGCTTGGAAAAGTTTGGACAACATCTGCACATTTCTTTAACTATTGTGAAATAAAATGCCTGGCAAGAATAACCATCTTAAAGATATACAGTCTGTTTACGGTGTAAACTGAAAGCCAGTTATAAAGTCCTCTACTACAGAAAAATGGCTGGATTGTCAATATAATTCACACAAGCAGAACTTTTCCAGTTAAGGTCACATCCTGCCAGGCTGCGTGGATGTTGGTGGGGGACATTTTGTTCGTATAAATCTTTTCCCTCACAGGAATCACCTGTAGGTGGTAAATTTTACATCCATTTTTCTTCCACTGTTTTTTTCATAGTTTGTTTCTTATGAAAAATATAATAATATTATTATTTATAAATACCTGGGTATTTTTAAATTAAAAACTGAGGGCGTATCATCTGAATTTTCCATCAAAGTTAGTTTTCTTATGAGAACTCTAAATACTGTGAGCCACTTTTCTGCCCAGCAGAAGCTGGTATGGCCTTATGCTCTCTGCTCATTTTATAGTGCTGCTTACTTACCAGTTCCCAGAGACTTTGGTGCTTTCTGTGCTCCTGTGCTTTGGATGCCGTATATTTGCAGAGGAATTTTAAAAGCAGGCTGGACAAATGTACAAGGAGACAATCCTGCACTGGCTATAAGAGATGCTAGATGACCTAATAGGTCATTCTGACTTCTATGATTTGAAAAACAAGCAGCACATCTGTAGTCGTGCCAGCGGGAGAGTCAGAGATGGGGGAAGAAGAGCAAATACTTGAAGAGTGTAAAACTCCCTTCCCAGCATATTAGCTCCTAATTTGAATTTTCAACCAGCTACTGGCTTTCACACTCTATCTCATTTTTTAATCTAACTTTTTTCTGCGTTTACCAAGAAGAAACCAGAGGAAAGTAAAAGCCAACCTGAAATGTATAAACAATACAGTTGTGTCTGAATCATCACTCCAAGTCCCCACAGTTCAGTTTTGCAGGCACAGAAATCTGGGCATCCATCCAGCTGTGAATTTCACAGGTGGATCCTTTCTCTGAAAGAGGTCTGCACAAAAATCCTAAATCCAAGTACTTCCAGCTTTGCACGAATATTCTCCAATTTAGGTGCACATCTACTAGGAATACTACAGTCTGTTTGGCAATTAAAATTCTGATCTCATGATAGGCATGACTAATAGTTTGATAATAGTGACTTTGAAAACTTGGTCTTGAGCTGGATTTAAACGGTGTTAGGTTTAGTAGAGTTAAATCTTCAGCTACTGTTAAGTAGTGAGGATCAAAAGGGCTTCACCAGTGATGCCCGTGTGACTCAGTGGAGCAACACTACTTTACTCGGTGAGAAACTGGCCTAATGCTCTTCATCTTCCTGCAGTTTCTCCTGATTCACGCAGTTCCCATTTTAATCAAGCCATGTCCTTCTGCGGGTTTTTAATTTGGAAACTTTGCACTCCAAAACACAGGCTAAACGCTGCCCTCAGCTGACCAGACGTAATTTCTTTAGAGTGAAATCGTAGTTTAATTAGATTTAGTGAGGGAAGTATTACTGGCTTCTGACTGTGGATGCTGAAGTGAGTGATAGTTTGCATCTGAGGGAGAATTGCACCTGCTGGATAACTGTCAGATGTGGAAGTAAAGGTCAAAGTGGACTGTCCCCTGCTTCCACTCAGCTGTGTGCATTTGAGCACACTTTGACTCATGGGTGGTGGGAGGGTCTGGCATTGCAGTAGTCATATGGCAGATCTGTTTGTGCACCGAAGCATTGCGCACTGCATGACCAGGAAACCTTGAGGTCCTGCGAAAATAGCCAGAGGATATCGCAGCAAAGTGAGAGCGTAGTTTAGTCCTTTTTCAGTGCTTATGTGTTGACTCACTCTGCCTTTGTGCAAGGACTCTGAACCTTTGCTTTTAACATGCAAAGAATAATTTGGGCCAGGGTGAAAGCAGCAGTAAATTAGAGGAGTGAGCGTTTGCAGTGTTCCCTCTGATCATCTCTGCCAAGGGGAGTCTTGTCAAAGATTCCCAAATTGTGGTGTGGTTTGGTTTCTTAATGATGGATGACTTCATCATCTATGAATGAATCGAGTCAAATGTAGGACAAATAGTGAGACACTTGAATGACTCTTATGACATTTGCAGTGTCTCAATCGGTGCTGGTTTATTTAGGTGGTTTCTAAGTTTCTTTGGAAAGAGTAATAATGACTAAATGAAGGGGGAGCCACTTCAGAAGTATGGGAGTCAATGGCGAAAGTATTGTGAGAGTTAAACCTCCATGGGTTACATATCTGTCATTATGAGCAACGCAGCATCGGTTATTTTGTAAGAGCTTGGTTCCAGGAGACTCTGTAGCCACAAGGCCAGAGGAAGCTGGCTAATGTACTAGACGTTGCATTCCCTTTATGGTCAAACAACTCCTGGTGCTCGTGCTGAGTCTTCGTCAGCCGCTTTTGGGTTTCTGAGTCTTAGCAGGAGGCAGCAGCCTCCTCCGAAAGTGTTTGTGAAGGTCCCGACTTTGAAAGGCACCTACCCTCAGGCGTTCTGTGTGGTTGTGGTGCTCCCAGCTTGCCCACGGGCAGTGCCTTCAGCTGCTGCTTGCCAGGGGAAGGGGCACTGCTGGGGGCACACGGCGCACTGCTGTGCCAGTGCTTTAGTCGCATGTTTTGCGGGTCTGCCCAAGCCGCTCAAAAATACAGCACAGCATTTCTGTAGGTAAGCGGTCACCAACTTAGGAAGCTGTCTTTGGGACTTGGGGCAAGTTCCAGTCACTGCATGCGAAGTGATTATAATTTTGTACAAATTGATGTTTGCAAAAGCTGGAAATGGTCTGCAAACACCGGCCACCCCAGGCATTGGGCAGGTCAAGTGAGCAAACTGGTTTGATTTAAACCAAAGTTTAGGCAAATCAGAAGAGGACATTTAGCAGCTGTGTTTTTTAATTACATTGTGTTTTGTGGGTCTTTATTCCTTAAATTTGTGTTTAATTTTTTCTTTGCTCGTTTTTTCTTCGCACACGTTCATTTGCATTGAGCGGGGTGCTGTCTTCTTCCTTGGAAAGCATCCCAAGATACTGATTTCCAGCAGGCAAACCCTAGGGTGAGATTTTCGGTTAGGTAGATTGGGTTACGTGAGAGCTCTTCTCCTAAGGTCATCGTGCAACTTCGTGTCTTGAAATAACTTCTACTATGTTTTCAGATATGTTTCCTTTAAAAAAAAAAGTAATTGTTTTTCATACATATTTTTCTTCAGTACAGATTTTATAGGTTGTTTTATAAATTAGTATCTGTGCACCTTTGTTTTATACTTGATTACAGTCATAAATATTCCCATCCCAAGTTTTAGATCAAGGTCATTACTTTCCAACAATTTAGGTTGTTCTGATAATGGTCGTGGTTTAGATGTAGCATTAAATGCCCCTTCATCTGTCATGCAGGAAAGCATCTTTGCTTTTCAAGTGTCTCTGCAGAAAAGCTGAAAGAAATCTCTCCTGTGTGTGACATTCCAGTGCAGCTCTTGCTCTGAGGGAATGTACACCAGCCGTGCAAATAATCTAGCCCTTAATCACAGTTAGGCTTTAATATTTACTAGCATTTCAACAGATTGTGGTCAATATAACAAGACATTCATTTCCTCCTTTGTATGCAAGGAGAGTTGCACACAGCTGATGGCTGGTTTGTGACAGGAAGCTCCAGTTGCCGCACAGAGGCACGCTGCACCGAGGCCAGCTCAGCTTGAGCGGATCAGAGGCTGAGGAACGAGAGTGGTTACCCAAGGGCAGCTTCTCCCTGAGGCTCTGCAGTGAAGGTACCACACAGACCAAAACCTCTCAAGGGTTTTTCGAGATGTACACTGCATTCAGCCGACAGGCAGATGCACCGCTTATCTGGATATCTGGGGAGTCCCTGGCTGTGGCACCTAGACAAAAATGCTTTGGCAGACAAATAAATGAGGAAATTAATTTTCTTGTCTTTAGAAAATAGTGATCGCCATCACGCCTGGATAGATCGAATTTGTTATGATAGCAAAACAAGTTCTATGGAAACCATTGTGAACCCTGGAGTGAGGCTGCCCAGGAGAGTTGGGGAAAGCCGCTTTTGTTTGTTGTGCTTGGCATCGTTTTGCTCTGGATGAAGATGCTTTAATTTTGCGGGGAGACCCAAGAGAGCATTCCTCTTTTTCCATCCCAGAAAGCCTTCCAAGCTGGCATAAGCGTCCCGTCTTTCCAGCTGCTCCTTTCCAAATACACTGCCTCCTAAAGATAGTCTTTACAGTGGCTGGGGCTGGTGGAAAACATGAAGCCTGCACGGATTAGCACAGGAATTCATTTGGGCTGACGAATTGGGTTTCCCTCTATAAACAGCACTAGTGTTTTCATCTTCTGGACAGCACAGCAAACTTCGCGTCCTCTTGCTCCTCACCCCGCCTCTCCCGCTCTGTGAAATGCCTGCATCCAGGCCAGCCGTGGTAAAAGACATACTAAGGCCTGCTTTTGGGGGATGGAAAACGGCACGTGTTCAACGAGGTGTTTTCAACTATCTCCCTTCTTAGACAGGTTTTTTCCAACCGTTAAAAGAGGTGGTAGGTTTATTTTGTTTTGGTTTTTTTTTTTTTGCAGTTTATTTTCCTTTCCAGGTAAAAGGGAAATTAAAGTAACCCTTTCTCCACTGGTTTAGTGACCTTACAAGCAGCCCACACTATATATTTTCTTTTCCTCTTTGTTTAACTTCAGCTACAGTGTGCTTATCACCTGCAGGAGTTAGGGATCCTCTGAAAAGGATTTTGTCTACCCCTTCCCCCCCCGAGCTTTGGGCAGGCAGAGGCTGGATCACAAGAGTGCATCACTGCCTGCAGGGACTGTCCTACCCCTGCCAGGGACACCCCCCCAGCATGCTACCGAACGCCTCTGCTGCAGCAAATACACTTTCGTATCGCTTATACTTCCTTTTGTAGCTTACTTGGTAAATATTATCACCAGGTCTTATTAATCACCCAATATTATTTCTATCATTGCTTGGAAGGGGAAAGACCTGTAAAGGCCAATTATGTGATCAGGCTACATTTAGCAGTGGTTTGTATTTACCTGAATATTCAGTAATGGATGATGTTGACCATGTCACTGAGTAACTGAGCATGGAGTTAGAGTTGTGTGGACAAATAAGGGGCACTTGGGAATCAGCTGTCGAATGAAGAATTATTTAAGTAATAAAGCCCTGTCCCTTAACTTTACTTAATCACCATGTTTCCACACCCCATCAGATGTTTGTTCCTTGGACATAAGTCCCTGCAAGCCCTCACCTTCCTATTATATGCTGCAGTCTCTCCTGCTCTTCCAAGGCACTCTGGATCTGGCTGTTCATCTCTAGAAGGGGTGTCTGCTTTGGGACAGGGGGAAAGAGGAGGAGATGATTTCGGCCTAGAGAGAAGGCAAGGAAGAGGTGCAGGGGTAAAGGCATTACCCTCATTCTTCATGTATAACCTGCCCTGTTGCTGAATCACAGTGTTTTTGTAGGTAACAGATTATAGTCATGACAACATGGGATTTTAAAAACCAAAAATACAAAAAAGCAGAAAACCTGGCAGTGGGTAGCAATGTTGTAGTGTTTTGGTAGTTTATTGATTTACAGTGGTTTTATTAATGCTGCAGTTCACAGTGTAAGCATTGCTGTGCATTCAGAGTTGGAGTCAGGATGCTGTTGGCTGCAACTAAAATATTTTCTCTGCCACATGGTTTGATGTAGATACCTATTTGTGCAGCTCTTGATCACCACAGTCTCATCTGGTGTGGTTGCAATGGAATTAAGCACCATTCCCATTATAGTGTTGAGGCTGCTGCCCAAGGGGAGACCCAGGGTGCCCCCAGGAGAGGAGGTGCAGGTCAGGACATGGGCTTTCATGTATAGTTGATTTAAGCAGGCTCACTGGCTGCCAAGGGTTTTGCAGCAGGAGCATCAGCCGTACTAAACTACACGAGGAAAACAAATCCCAGCAGATTTCCGAAATGCTGACAGCTGGATGCAGATGACATTTCTGAATCAAACCAAACCAGCCGCTCTCATGTTTCTCTCGCCCCCATGCAGCAGCAGGGCCAGGCTGAGTGCATCTCATGAGCAGGTGAAGGAGAAATGACAGCTGAGGCATGTTTCTGGGGCACCTAGCACAGATGATGAGAGGTGGGAGAGTGCCACTGGAGATGGTCACCCTCTTGAACCATAAAAATTGCCTCTGCCTTTGTGGCCAAAAGGCTGCAGCCCCCTGTATCTTGATCATCTTTCAGTTCTCAGCCAGGGTCAGCAGTGACCAAACTCTCTCTGGAGACTCTGCTGGCTGTGACTATGAACAGTGGTGATTTCCAGCCCAGATATAAACTGCACTGTTATTTTTAGTGTTGATTAGAGTCATGTCAAGAGGACTGTGTGAGAGGAAAGCCCCTTTGTGACCTGCAGCACAGCTGGAGCAGAGCGCACTCCCACTCCACCCTGGGACGGGCCCTGCAGCAATGTTGGCTGCTGGCTTGGCTGTGAAACATAACCAATCTCTGCTTGACAGGGCTCCCCCAAGGCTGTTGGTTGCTGTCAGCACAAGATGGGGAAGGTTTTAGTTCTGTGATGCTCCTTCTGCCCTCTCCCAGTATCCACTGTCACATAGACCAGCTCTGAAGTCACCATGGCTTAACCACCCACTTAAACTAGAGCACATTTTAACTTCTTGGCTGAAAAGGGGAAGACCCAGTCTTTTGGATAGTTTATCTTTTCCCACCAGTAAATTACATTAACTTTTAAGTCTCTTGATGTGGTATTTTTGTAGTACCTGGAGTGTTTCCTCTTCTTTACCAGGCACCTGCCTGTTTTGGTGCTGCTGGGCCCAACAATGCTGTGGCCAACAGGTAATTCCACTGTGTTTTGAAGTGTTGCACCATCGCTTACTGCCAGGCGCTGCAGTCCTGCACTGCCGAGGAACACTGTGGGAGCCAGAGCTGGCTGCATGGGGACGGCTCTGCAGCACATGCTACAGCCCACAGCCAAGCTTTCAAGCTTCACGAGTCACGAGGGAGTGCAGGTTAGGATGGACAGCTGTCCTGTTGTGTTAGCTTCATTTCTCTCAACCACGGCTCTCCGCTGTCCTTTCCCTCCACGCTGAGCCTGCAGCAAAGCACAGCAGCTGGTAGTAGTCAGCCATCAGAGCTGTTCCCGTGTCCTAGAGAAGAGGCTATGGCAGCACTGTGGAGTGTTGCTCCATCATGATGGTGTTGCATTGTGGTGCCACATAGACACACTGTGAGCCTTCCTCACGATGGTGCTGCACGGAGCATGCAAGGGGTCGGCATTACCTCCCCACCAATGAATCAGCCCTTACTAGTACAAAACCCTTCCACTCTTTACTCGGCTTCCCAAAGGACAACCCTCAGTTCCTATCATAGGACAGCTGCTGGTGGTGATCTCCAACACTCGTTCTATCTAATCTGCCAGGGAAACATTGGATACAGTCTAGGCTAGATTCTGAGAGGTGATGCATGCTTGTCTCTTTGTGTATTTGATCTTTTTAAGAGTGGCTAGATGTCTACTCCACAGTGATTTAGTTGAGAATTAGCTATCAAAATACCTTTAGAAGTTTGTTATTGTGGAAGATACCTGGTGGCTTCATACAGTTTCATTACGCTGCATCGGTTACTGGGGCATTTCATTTGTGTTAGCAGTCACTTTCCTTCCAGAACCACTCAGAAAGAGTTATGGTAATCTTGGCTTTCGACTTTGCTACTGCTGCATCTGTGGCTAGTTCCTCAACTGCAGGACAAACAATATTCCCACTCAACCTGTATTCCTAGCTGAGAGGACGGCCTGCCAGTTGCTTCTGAATGTGTTCTGTAGTCAGATGAGATCATATCAAACATAAGCAAGTTTTATCTTTATTTTAGGCAAGAGGGTGTTTCAACATGATGTGGTTCCCAAAGTCTTCATGGTTTGGTTGGAATTCACCCAGGAAGTGTAGCAATGGATGGCTAAATGCAGACTAATAGATTCAATATGAGCTACAGATGCAGAGCGCGTGAGCTGGCCTTGCAAACTTGTGTATAAAGGATAACCTTGTCATACAGCTGATGAGAACTTGGGAGTGAGTAGGATGGTCTTGCTAGGTACTTGCACTGTCTTGCAGCATGCCCCTGAGACACTGCAATCAGCAGAGTATTTCGCCTCCTGCCTGGGTTGCACGGGAATAGCTTTCAGACCTCACAGCTGGAAAATTTGGGATGGCTCATCATTAAATCCTGGGAAGGATTCCCTGAGGCAGGCTCTTTGGGTGGTTGTTCCTACATCTTGATCTGAATTTGGGATGGAAGGTCTGCAAATAATTGAGGGCTGATTTCCGAACAAATGTAGGTTTTTGTTATTGTGGTGAGGTTGGGAATTGCCCAGCTTCAATAGCACTGGCTGCACTTCAGCTAAAGATAGTCACCTCAACAAATTGGACGCTGAGGAGTTCAGGTCTATTTCTGATAATTTACATCCCCTTTTTCTTTTCATACTGAGAACAAAAGTTTTCTCACTTGTGTCTTGACTCAGATTGAAAGTTTGAAGTCTTTGGATGATGCATATACCTTTTTCTTTTTCTCTCAAGCTATTTACTGTCAGATGTTCATGGCCTTCTTAAGGCGAGATGCCAAGTCAGTTACAGTATCTGCACCCCATAGTCTTTCGCACTCCTTTTTCTAAGTTATAGGTGTCTCTTATAATTAGCTGGCGATCTTGTTTCAAAATGGTCTCTGATTTATACACCCACTCCATAGTTTTATGTAGTATTTTTATTATTACATTACTTTATGTTAGAAACCCACACACAGATGAAAACTCCGTTGTGGCAGATGCAGCGTTGACTCCAAAGGAAGAAAAAAAAAAAGCAGTTCCTGCCTCAAAGGGCTTACAGTCAAAGTGCAAAATAAAAGCAAACAGATGGATGTGGGCAGGCACACAGTATCTTGTATGTGGCACCTCCTTGACATTGTTAGATGTGAATTGTAACGCTCTGTCAATAACCACTTAAATATGTAATGGTCTGGATTCTTTCCAGCTAACTTGTAACTGTAGCCCCAAAATTGGGTGCTCAGCTGTCCTGGACTCAATTGCCCAAACCTCTAGACCTCTCTAGCTGTGCCTGTTGCTTTCCATCACCTGCAAAAGCAGTTCCCGATACCAGGGCTCCTAAAACAGCGCTTGCCATTCAGTGCCTGGTGCACAGAGGGGAAGAATCTGGTCTCAAACAATCGTTTACTGAAGGATGTGGAGTCATGATAGAAAAATAATCTCCGCGCAAAAGTGATTTCATGTGTTCCACTGCTTAGTGTTTTTCACTATGGACAGTGTGCCTATTGCCCATGGTCCTCTTTAAAATAAAGCACGTAAGAAACATATGCCTGCTTTGCACTCGCTGTTCTGAAGTGGTTTGTGAAAGCAGAGTAATTGCAAGCAGAAGGTTATTTGCATGCCTGTTCCAGAAAAGAGCTTGATTTGTCTGGTGAAATTGATCGTAGGTCACTTGTCCCTATTACCGTGGGACACTGATTTTCTGCTGGCTGTTTTCTCCTGAAAACCAGGCTAAAATTCAGTTCAGACGTGTTTGGAGGGCAACCTGTTTGCTGGAGAGGATGGGTTCTGCAAGAATCCACAAGCCCTTCAACGGGGGCGTGTACGAAGTTAAGATGCAGCAGAAGATAAGATGCCAGAGAATAAGATCCAGTAAAGAGTTTTGTGGATTAATAGACATAAGCGCTAGTGCTCAAGGGAAGGAAATAGATTACATTATCGACCGTTCATCCCCTGCAAAACTGCCTAAAGAAGGGTAATACAGTTTGTTTCCCCTTGCTTAAATATTTAATCTGTCAGTTTCTTTGTGTCAGAAATGGAAAAAGCAGCAGCATTGCCTATTCTTGTTACTTTCAGCTAATCCTGAACATGTTGTAACTGTTCTTTGGTTCCTACCCCCCAATTATTTCCTGTAAAAAATAGCTTTCTCCCGTCCATTCTCTTTTCTCCATTTTTGAAACACTTCGCTGAATGACTCATTGCCTCTTAGTAAATAGGTTAAGTCGAGGAGAATGATGAAACTGCAAAGTGACATGTGAATAAATAGTGCTATCGCTTGTGTGCTTTTCCTGCCGGCAGTTACTATTTTAGAGGCATTGTGGTATCTGTTACCAATTTCATAAGCTTTTAAACCATGAGGTGCAAACTACTGTAAGAAAAAGATCATTGCCAACCTCCTTTGGTTTTGCTGTTTTTAATCTAATAGAAATATGTCTCAGTACCAAATGGCATTGCTTATCTCAGCACTTATGTACCAAATTCATAAGGTCCATACCATGCACATGAGAATAGATGCGAGCACAGTTCACCCTTGTGCTTTGCAGCAGAAGCAGCTGCTGCAGGGTTAGAGCGAGAGCTAGGAGTGACAAAATGAAGGCTCTTGTATCGTGTTTCTTGAGGTTCAATCCATCAGCCTAATATTTCTGGGTTGGTTTAGCCAATGAATGTGGTTTAAGAAAATGAACTCCATCCCTTTCTGGTATAAGTTTTTGTATATTTATTTATTATGTGCGTATTCCACTTGGAATATTTTACTTGGTCTCATTGCATGTTAACTAAAACTAAATACAAACTTCATCTTTTCTCAGTAACTTTCTATCAACTAGAGAGAGCCAACTGCATGACTCAAACATGTGTCTCTTCCCGTACAATTTCAGCCAAAACTATCTGGCATCAGAGTACTGCAAAATGAAAGTCATATCTAAATATATTTGAGCAGAAAGAAAGTCAGTTAAAAAAAGACTTTGTTATGGAAAGCTACTACAAACCAAATCCACGGTGGCCTGGAGTTCCTCATCACACCCAGGCTGATCTAGTTTTCCACTTTCAAGGTATGCTTTCCGAAGTGGCTGCTGACACTCATAGAAGGACTGCATAAAGTTATCACATCTCATTGCAGTCCCTTTATGCCTTACATGTAGTTAATAAACAGACTTAAAGGCTTTATCTAATAAATAAATAAACAGGATTTTAATAATAATCTCAGCAAATTTAATAATACAAGTATTTTGCTTCATATTCATATAATTCCCGGTGGTGTCAGTATTAATATTCAGTGCCAGTCCTTTGTCAGGTAACCTGTGAACGGGGTTGACAGTGCCTGGCGCTGGGTGCCACCCTGAGCACCATCCCTTGGCTTCAGTTTCAGTATGTGCAGCGCTATGGATGGGGCAGGAAAAGGGTTCCAAGCTTGAAATTTAACGAAGCACCCTAGCTCAGTGGGGTGTCTCTTCCCATTGCACTCATGCAGTGACTGAGATGCAACTCCTCTAACTTAAAGCTTTTTTACATAAGAGAGACTGAGCCTCCAGATGAGCTCCAAAGGCTTCCTATGGTGATGTGCTGAATCCTAAGAGGGCGGGAGGGAAAGAGCATGAAATTCTGCCTGAGGGTGCATTTTCCAGATCACCAGCTGATGTGAATTCTTCCTCCAGTCAATGTATGTGGGCAGGGTTTGTGCCTATCTTAAAATCTTCTGATAAAAAATTGATGACTAAATACTGAAATCCATCAAGCAAACAGGAAATCACACTCTGGAGTAAAAATTACTCTTTCTCTTGCTGTTCCAGTCAACAACCCAGGATGAGAAAGCTCCTGCGTGTGTGTTTGCATATATCACATATCCCCAGTTTCCTGTTTCATGGTGAAGGTGTCTAGAAAACTTAACTCATTGATTTCCAATAGATTTGAACAGGAATCAAATGGATGAAATAACTGAAAGCACGAACAGCACCTGCTCAGCCTCAGAATTCCTCCATTCAGCTCACTTTAGAGCAACATTTGGCACCTGTTTCTCTAGAGGAGTATGCCATTTGTAAGCAATATAATCTCCCATATGATGTTTGCACTTCAGATTTCAGTCCTCTTGCTATGGGGTCTCAATAAACTGGTCTTGCAGAGAATTAAACAACCAGTTAACACCCAGTTCTTTTCTTAACTGATTAACTGTGTGAAAGTCCTCTGGCCATGGAAGTGTAATGATTTTTTACTAATCACTTACAGGTTCAGGTGCAACTTATTACTGATTTACAAGATTTTAACCATTTGTGTAACAAGCTGAAGTGAAGCGTGGCGAAACAGGACAAGCACCCAGCAGCTCTGTGCATGGCAGGTAGTGCAGGGCGTGCAGCACAGGTTTCACAGTGTCGCCACTCTGCAAACTGCTCTGTTTTCTTTCCCTTCTAACTGGTCACTGCTGGAGGGAATTGCAGAGTAACAACTTCTGTCTGAGGGTAATGCATGAATAAACAAAAGCAGAGGGTTGTTTTGACTAAATAAAAATGATTCAGGCTACCAACTGTTAGGGGATACCAATTCCAGACTTACCACACAGTCAGTGGAGAGAGCATCTATGCAGCTTATCACAAATGATACCCCAGTGTGTCCCAGGGCAAGTCAGCCCTAAGACTGAGGGATGCTCCTTGGTCTCCTGATTTTAGATGCTATAGAGCAAAGGCAAAAAACATTTCTTCAAAGTGTTCTCCGTTACCTATGTTGGTTCAATTTCCTGATAGAAATACTTAGGACCTGATTTTTAGAGGTATTGAGCACTCCAACGTTGACTGACATTTACTAATTTAAAGATTTTAGGTTGGTAATTGAAACCGTTGCCTATTAGGATTTTTAGAGTGCCTAAGTGAGCTCAGCATCTCATGCCTGTAGCAGTTTGAGACCTAAACTACCTAAAGACTTCAAACCATCCCTGTAGGGACTGCTGAAAATCATTGCTCTCTACGGCATCCACACACAGTACGGGTTTATTCTATGCAGGTCATTATTATTTCAGGCTTTTTTGTGTCAGCTAGGCAGGTATTATTTAGGTTCTCTGAGTGCGAACTTCATAATCTTTCCGCGTTTTTTCAGACCAAAGCAAACCTGTAGCAAATCTCATCCCTCAGGGTTACTTTGGCCTTGGCCAGGGCCACATGGCAAGAGGATGATACCACAGAGGTCCTAACTCTGGAGTCCCACGGCCCAGTCTTCTGCTTTAACCACTAGGTTGTGCTTTTTCCTGACCATTTTAACGCAGTTGTTGTGTAGCGGCAGGCTGTTGATCTTTTCTCCAAGCCCACTGGCAGTCATGAAAGTACTTAGAAAATCCCTAACATTTCTGGGGTGGTGTCACAGACAGATTTGTATTTTGTGTGTTTCCTTCTTGATAGCTTTAATCTATAGTGCATTTAGGACACTGACTTTTTTTTTTCTCTCTAGTTGAAATGCTATCTTTGTTCTCTGTGCTTTTCTTGCAGGCACACCCAGCTTCCTGTGAAAGATTTTGGGTAGGATAGTGCCATAGATACTGACGGTTTTCTTTTTGCACCTCACTCTGGATCTATATTGAAATATAAGGGAAGGATAGTTAAATGTTGTGAGTGAAATCCAGATCCTGTGAATCACGAGAAGTTCGGATATTGATTGCAGTTGGGACAGACTTTAGCCAAAAATATGCATTTTATTTAGATTCTGGTTTTCATCGCATATCTGCCTTATGATGTTCAATTCATGGAAAGATGCCGATGGGTTTTGAGCCTATTGAAACTACTAGCGAAAAATGCATCATGGGACTGGAATTACCCCTTAGTTTTGAGAGCAGTAACTTCTTCCAAGAGTTTACTTCATTAGCTGAGATGACCTGAATGCTGTTGGGCAGGATGACATTGAAGAGGTTTATTCTTTAAACAGACTACATGGATTACAGACAGGACAAGGAAGAAAAGCTGCAGGGTGCATCTGTTGGTATTATGCCATAATTTTTTGGCATATAATTAAAGTAAAGCTTTATAGCTAAGAAGCTCTTAGTGGTCATGCATCCCCTTTTACAGAAAAATGCCTTTCATTGCTGCTGATTTATAAAATAACCCCATTACCCATACATGGTATTTTTACCCAACATGGTTTGTTGGGTTTGGGCTCCTTGTGCCTTATACACCTAAATTTGTATTTACCAGTCAATTAGTTGCTCTGCCTGCATGCGCGAAAGCTCATTTTCCAGGATGCAGAATATAAAATAGGCTGTGTACTTGGAGGTAGGTTCCAGTGTGCGACACGTGGCTGCACAATCTTAGGGAGCCAAGTAAAATATTTCTTTTCTATATATAGTCACCTGAAATCCAGCAGCAAAGACACTTCTGAATCTTGCACTCAAAACAAAGTTACTTTTTCAGGAGCCCTTTTTCCTCCTTAATATTGGAATTATTTTTTTTTAATTTTCCACATGGTTTTGCAGAAGTGCCAAATGCTTTCACAGTGAATTCAGAAGAAATCTAAAAAGATCAGACAGAAAAAAATGAAACAGAATTTTAAGTATTGCCATTTTATGAGAAAAAAAAAATCACCTTATTTGTGTTTGAAGCAAAGACTGTAACTTTTGTAATTTCTTTGCACATATCTTTCCTATTCTTTACAATTGAGGCAAAGTCTAATTTACGTGGCCACTGTGGTTAGATCTCTTATTTAAAAGGAACTGACTTTTGATCTGGCATAAATGTGTCATGTTTTATTTGGGCCACTAAAATCATAATATAACTGAATTTTGTAAAAGGCAGTGGCTAGTCTTTGACCTGACTGCGAGATGCATTGACCTCCGGTGCCTCTGAAGTCTCAGATCAATTTGTCAGCATTTTGCATGTTTTGTGAACAATTTAAGAGTGTAATTTTTTTTCACATTTATTTTTAGATAATATCAGTTGAGAAAAGAGGGGGGAAAAGTAAAATCTAGTGCTCTATCTGAGCAAATAGAAGGGTCAGGGGTTAAGTTCTGCCTTGTGTATTGTATATGCTGAAATGTCCTTTTAGTAAATTAAACCGCAAACTGAAAGGGTAGCTGAAAACTGTAACATTTGACCTTGCAACATAGGTCAAAGGTTACCTTTTTTTCTCAAAAATGGTTTTGCAAATCTTTTTCAGAGCTGATAGATACACACCTTAGCTGGATACAAAACATTATATGAAAAAGAATGACTGTGATCTTTGATCCAAGCAATCAAAAAGAAAGGTAATTGGTATTTTTCTGCCTTTTCTCCAGCTGTGTGTTTCTCTTAACCTTTATTTATTTTTTTTTTTTTCAATTAAAAAGTCATGCCCCTTTTTATTTGGCTTAAAGGGTTTATTTACTTTAATTTTTTTTCATTCTTTTTCTTCCCCACTTGTGTACCATAAAGCTGTCCTGAAGTAGCTGGGGCCTGGTGGGCAGGGAAGGAGAGATGGGGTTGTGCATGCTGGGCTAAAGCATCCTGTGGTTTCCAGGCAGCATCTAGAACCACCCTAGATCCGGGCTTTGCGTGGTCAAGCTTTGAGGACACACTAAAAATTCAAGGTTAAACTTTCTTCCTCAGTCCCTTTTATGCCATTAGTTCCTCCCTGCATGTCTTGTTTTTGCTTTGCGTGTAAAAATGCCTCTTGGCCACATCAGTGGAGCAAACATGGAATATTGCAGGATCCCTGTCTGGTGCAGGGAGGAGCTTTGCCTCCTCCAGAGAGACCCTCACTCTTGCAGGATCCCCAAGGGGCACAAGACCCCCATCACTGCCGTAGGTGTAGTGCTGTGACAACATCAACTTCATCAGTGTTACTCCAGATGTATGCATGGAATAGCGCTAGTAAAGTTGTTGCTCCGATGCGTGTGTGGATGTGTGTGCACGCATGCATATGAGTGTGTGTGCGTGTATATAATCAATTACAAAGGAGCCTGACTCATTGCCAGCTAAAACTGGAGACTGTTTTCTGTCTCTGGACTAGTAGTTGAAGCTTGGTATTTAATACAACCATCATCCCGCGAGTGAATATGCTCCAGATTTCTATCTGAGAGGATGTGAATTAAGAGTCTTAAATGTCTTTGAGGGCTGGAGCCTGAGTGACTGGATCTCACCCATCAAAGCCGACGTTCTCCCATGATTTCAGCCAGCCTCTTGCATTCAGCTAACTTGGGGATCTCCAAGCACCCGGGCTGCTGTGATACTCGTACAACAGCAGTATCTAACAGAGGATGTGCTGAAGGGATTCAGCCCTAGCTAGGCATTTCTTTGGTCTGGATGGCTGACATCAGCTGCTATTTCAATATCTTTTTTTCATGCTTTAGTCTTTCCTTATTGTTTTGTATGTCCTCATGGCCCTGTTTAATCAGTTCTTTCTCATTAAATGGATCAGTAGCAGTGTGACAGAGTTGCAGCATGTCAGGCACCTTAAATAATAATTCTTCATTTATTAATCATAATCTCCATTTCCTCTGGGCTAGAAATGAGCAAAGAATGAGAACCAATGCTTGAGATACATTTTAACTAGGCTACCTAAATAAGATAGATGCGAGTTCAGGACAGCAGGTTCAGCACATGATCTCAGCTTCCTCTGCAGTTTAAACACGTTTCAGTTTGCTGATTTTGTTCAACCTACTGTTGAAACCCAAGTCACTGAGATTGCACCTGCATCTGGATCCGTGTGCTCCCAAATCTGGAGAGATCACCAAAGATGTGTCATTTCGCTAGAGTCAGTCTGGAGGTGACACCAAGGTATTTGCCTTGGGATCCATTCTTGTTATGTTTATATATCAGTTAGATTTAGGGGCTTTGTTGTGGATTGGGACTTTTTGTGCTGGGACAATCATTGACTTATACATCCTCCCCTTAGAGCTCCCAGTCTAGTATTGCCCCACTTAAACTGCACCTAACTCCCCCCAACACACAGATTTAGGTGAAATTCAGGGTGATTGCAGGACATTCAGGACAACTGAAAACAGGAAACTCTTGTCATTCAGATGCTTGCAACAAAAATCCTGTTTGCCACCTGTAAGAGCTCACACAGAGACCAGTTGTGCCCAAGCACAGCCCTGCAGCCCCGCTGTGGGGTTAGTGTTTCATACTGTTCCCCTGCAACTTTTTAGCTGTTTTCAGATAGTAGTCCCCCTATGACCTCAGCCCACAAGACTCACGGCTGACCTCCCATGCAGCACACAGGAAGGAAAGTGAAGTTTGCAGGCTGAGTAAGCGCGTTACCGCGCTGCCCAACCTGCCCAGAGCCCGCGAGCAGAGGTCCCCACGCTGGCAGAGCTTCGCGCCTGCACACTGCTGGTGCTGCACGATGGATTGCGCTTTGCCTAAAACTCAGCCTGGGAAACAGAACCGAAACCAGACCCCTTGAAAGATTGTAGGTTTAGTACACTCCATTGAATTATCTACTCATTTTTCACTTAATGTTTAACCCTTTCTAGATGAAGATGACTGTTTGCTCTGATATTTCCACAAGTCGTGGCTGTATGAAGTAAAAGAAACTCATAGATGGTATTTTTGGTACGCTGGCTGCTCAAACAAACGTGTCGATAAATAAATCAGCTCGTAGTCTCAGCCCACTTGTTTTTAGAAAGGAAATGACCCTGTAAGAGTGGGTGCCCACTTCTTTTACCTCACTGCTATTTTTAGCTGAGGCTGTGAAAAATTTCCATTGAAGACCTACTCCTCTCATTTCCTGGGTAGAGCAAACAGGAAGCTCTTCTAGCTGAGCTGAAGGAGGATTTTTGCCTGAAAGTGGACCAGCCTCACCTCCCACTGGTTGCTTGCTTGCACTGCAGAGCAGCAACACACCAAATACCCCACTTATGTGCTTTATTTGCAAGAATTCACTCAACAGGCAGATAGAAGACAGCAGGAGACAGTGGCAGGTCGGAAGCTGGGCAGCAGGGGTGGACAGGAGTTCTGCTGCCAGCCATGCTTTCTTGCCTGTGCCCTCTCCAAGAGGCATCAATCCGATTATCGGGCAATTACTGGCTGGAATTAGAAAGAGCTATACTTTGGGGTGTTAACGATGGGATTTTTGAGCATGGACAGGTGGAAACTTCCTTGTGTGGCACAGGCTATGTGTCCCTTCAGGAGGGTTTGCTGTACTCGGATATGCAGAGGACTGGCTCTCTGCTCCTCCTGTGCTGGACTCTGTGAATCCTGAACTCTTGAGGAGTAGAGCCCACCGCAGCAGACATCCCTACAGTAATAAGGTGGAGACTTGCGTAAAATATAGGTTTTACTTTCTCAGAGATAAATTCCACTGCCTGTAGAGTGGAGGGAGCTTTCAAACTACTAGTCATAACATGAAAGATGTTCCACTTCCCAGAGACAATATTTTTTTGGACACTATTTTTTAAAATTGAGGGAAGTGGTTCAAAACTGTGTTAATTATTTTATTTTTCAGAAATATTTGTTAGAAATGTACCTAAACATGGAGTTCTACAGCTGTGCATCTGAGGATTAATCAGTCTTGTGTGAGGGTCATCTTTGGTGTGAGCTAGTCCTTGTCTTGACCCTTAAATATCAATAGGGAGAAATAATTTAGATCTGGGGTCTCAAACCTTAGAAAATTTGGTCTTCTGGTTTTAAGGCAAATTCATCAAAATAAAACAGTTTCCAAACCATGGACCCCCTTGGTCAATACAGCACCAAGGAGCTGCGTATGAAATGGACCACAAGAACAGGGTCTCATGGTTTAGGTGTCTCCTAATGAAAGTGCAGCCTAGAGAGAATTGTTGTTCTGGGAGGTACCATAAGGTGCCATAGGTAAATAAGTGTGAAAGGTAGATAGGAGGGAATGGCTGTCGTATATAACGTGATATTCTGATTTTATACACAAAGAACAAAGTTCTTCAATGTCTTCCTTTAAGCTTTATTGACAAGCCTCTCCCAGCCTGTCAGAAGTATCACAGTGGTGCATTGAAAGTTTGCTTATGCTACAGCCTACAAAGAAACTAAAATAAAAACGTAAAGAGAGTCTATAATGATTTAAAAAAAAAAACAAACAAAAAAACCCAAAACCCCTCAAAAAACAAAGACAAAAAAAGCCACTACTTTTTCACCTGAATTGCAGTCTCTGTGTTTTCAGCACTGCCCACTGTATTTCCTCCAAGTCTGGCCTTTTTCTTTTCAAAATATTCTTACTTCAGCGTACTGAAAATGTTAAAATGCTTAGATACTTAGAGGTTTTTCTTTTTTTGTCTTGGGTAAAGGAGATCTCTGTGAAAGAGGGCAGGTGTTGTGTACCTAAGGGATGTTGCATGTACTGGACACATGATACTGCTTCTCAGTTGTGCTTTTATGGTACTTGAAGCATGCTCAACATACAGGCAGTGTAAATCCCCTCTCTCCACTCCTTCCCCTTGCTTTAAAAAAACATGTAGTCTGGCAAAATATGACTAAAAGGCTTAGATTTCAATAAAATTGTATCATGAATACAGAGTGGATGTTTCAGCTTAACAGCAAACTGCCCAAAGATTGCTTTTACTTATGATTTTGTTCTAACATTTCTTCCTCTTTCTTTTATTTTACAGTTAACGAAATTATTAGGAAGGAATTTTCTGGACTGCCTGCCAGAAATCAGACATAGAAGAAGAGATTTGTGAGACAACTTTTGCCGAATCCTTCCATAACTGACCTCTTAGATCCTTCCAATGCCCCTGCAACCTCCTGCTTCCTTAACTGTTCATCTCAAGGCACCAATTCAATGCAAGGAACAATGTATTGGCATCAAGCTGACAGCCTTGACTAAGCAACTCGCCACCTCTCGCTGTAAACATCGAGAAGGACACCCTTCCTTTTGACCAAAGATCATATTGTTCTCATACAACAGAGCATTTGTCTGAGGAAGCTCTTCAAGCCTGCTGCAAAATATCTATCTATGTATCGATCTATCTTAGTAATAAGGGAGAAGAGATATGTCACTCCTGAACACCTCACAAAGCAAGGGAGGTTATATATTAGTGCTTATTTGGGTGGGGTGGGAAATGGGGGAAGAAAGAGTAATATATTCCATAAAAGAATAACGACATTTTGCAGTTCACTAACAATGACTTGCCCTCCAGGTCGCAAAGCCCTTTTGAGAAATTTTATTGTTGTAGGAAACTGAGGCAACCCAAGCTTGCTCAGCCTTTATCTGACCTGGGATCAAAAGCCATTTTTTTCTGACTCGGAGCACTGTGATCAGTATTTCAAACCGTAGATGTCTGCTGAATCCAGGAGTTTTCTTCATTTTTCTTGTCAGACTGGATAAGAATTTGAAGGAGAGAGATGCTCACAGAGAACCAGTGGAAAGAGCAATTCAACAGGTGTTAACACCTGTCCCAAGGTAAAATTAAACCAGATAAAACAGATTAATATATGAGTCACAAAAAAGCCAAAGATTTTATGATTGATCCTTATTAATATTTGGGCAGTGTATGAAGACATCTTAGGTATTTTTATCTCTTAACAAATTGTTGCTGTTTCTTTTCATATAGAACCTGCTGTTGGCTTGTAGCTTGTCTCATTTAGGAGCTGTAACATTTAAATACACAAGCTGCAGAGGAAAGCAATTGTGTCTTACAGAAACCATATGTTCCAGAAAAAGTATACACTTGCTTATATTCACTATGTCTCTAGCTTTTGCAAAGCTACCAGCAATTTCTGGTAAGGTTAAATTTCCATGCGAGTTAGTATGTTTGTTATGTTTTGCTTCATGTGTTAGAATACACTGTACCGACACCTGCTTATCATGATAAAAGATAACCGCTGCCATCTGCAGTTGTACAGCAAGGAAGTTTATAACATTTTGGTTTGTCATTGCTACCATAGTGTGATAAAAAGGCGTCATGTGTGGATAATCAATATACAGTAAAAGATAGCCATAGTATCATAGGAAATATATAGTAATCTTTTCTGGTTTTGTAAATGAGGAATACTGATGTTTTTAAGAGTGCAGAGCTGAGCTTTATTCTAGCAAACACAGTGAATCTATCCTGTTTTCAGTTGTTTCACAGTAACCTTTGCTGAATACCCACATGCATGCTCACAGCAGGGATTAGGTTCTATGAATACAGCACACTAGCAGAGCAGCTGTGTGATTGGTTCCCCAATATCAAAAGAAAGATCTTGCACAAACCCTGCAGAGTATGTGCTTGGCTGAACAGAAATATATTCAGAATTATTGCATGTAATATCTTCTCTGCCACTTAGAGCTGGTGCTTAAACTCTGCAAGGTCTTCAGATTTAGAGTGGGAGATGGGAGCGTTAGACTTTCCAGAACACCTGACCAGGTCTCAGCTATAATCTTGGATCTTAAACTGACATCGGAATGTCACAAGAGCATCTCTAAGCTCTGCATTCAACTGAGTCTGGATCTAGATCCAGAGCAGAGCCTTTCCTTACTGCACATCCTAAACTGGCATTAATAACACGGCTTGAGGAGTTTGCTTTTTTTTTGTTCCCCTTGAAGTACTGCTGCCACGCTGCAGCAGCGCCGGTGTAAGATGGTGAGTGCTGGCACGCCATCCACCTGGAAGGCATTAGCCCACTTTGTGAGATTCAAGTTTTTTGTCACAAAATGAGTCTCCTGTTTCAGCAACACCGAAGCGCCACTGGATGCCTTCATTCTGGTGCTCATACTGTGAGCTCTGCGTGCTGCATCAGTGTGAATGGCGAGACAGCCAAGCCTGTTGCCCACAGAGGTGAGAATGGCCTTTTATTATTGCTGGCTTTTACAGAAACAAAACTGAAGCTCAGACTAGTTGATATAACAACTTTTGCACAGGAGACTTAATGATTGTTAAAGAGCACTCGCGTAGTACTTCAACTAGCTTGCATGCCTCAAATAAGCTACATTGGATTGTTTTAGAACTGCCAGTTTACCAGAATCTGACGTATATTACAGATTTTTAATGCAATCTGATGGTTTGGAAACTTTGAAAAATTCTTGAGGTCAAAAGGCAGAACATTACCTGTCGGAAGTTCTGTGCTGCAGCTGAGTAAAAGAATAGACCGAATGTGTCTCCTGGTTTCACAGAATTCAAGCTTAGAAGTACCAGAAATGATCATCCAGATTTCGGTGATCCAACCTGTAAAGCATAGGAGAAATTCTAAATAAACAAACCAAAGACCCATTCACAGAAAACCAGAAATCCAAAATAACTGACAGAAACGTTTTCTCTTGCTGGATTTTAAATAGACTATCAAAGAAGAACATGAACTTCTTTTCAAACATGTAGATGTGCTGATGCAGTCTAAGTATATTGCTGCATATCTGGTGATTGTCCATAGCAACTGCTGGTCAATAGTCCTCTTTATACAGGTGAACGGCTGACCTTGAAGTCAGATTGCTACACACCAAATCTACTAGCACGCTTCCTCCTGCAGTGCGCGGTTGCTGAATGCATGTTCATGATGCGGGTTTTTATTTTTATAGTTTTACTTTTTGCCACTGTCCCCCCACTGATCATTTAACTATCTTTCACCCCTTTGTACTATGTCATAAATGTTTATAGCGTACAAGAGAAATACAGTCTCATATCAAAGGCTTTTCAGCATTCAAAGGGACCCAGGCAGGCAAAGCCCTGTGTCCATGCAGTGCTCCATCAAAGCTGCTTTGCAGGATGCACCCATGAAATGTGCTCTTTAACTGAAGGTTAAAATCTCCACTGCTTTTACGTGCTCCTTTTGACACTTTAGAAGGGGGGAGAGGATATTCTTTTTTTAATGTGCTACAAGTGCTTTACTCATGCTCGCACTAGTTGTATTTCTTCCTCATTTTTATTGCATAGGTATTAATCTGTATGTGTGTTCGTGTAGGTGCATATACATGTATATTTATATACTATAACCATATAGATGTGTGGATATATTATATACGTATGATTATATGTGAACACACACACATACACCATGTTACAAACTTGGGTCACGATCCTATAATTGGCTCCAGTCAGCCAGACATGTGCAGGCACGTGGAGCCAGCTACTGGATCGAGGGTTCATAAGATGTATATAACATAGACTACATTTCAGTGGTTTTATTTACAGCTCCATGAGGTCAGGCTGTGCTACTCTAGCTGCTTTTACGTGCAACTGTTAGTTAAATAATGCAGCTTTAACTAACTTTATATTTATTTCCAGAGAAAAGGAGTATCCTCAGACATAACGTTGCGCATTGTTTTCTCTTTTTAAAAAGAAAACTGGTATGTTAAAATGATATAGCTACGACGAAGAACTTCAAAATCTACAGTACTAAATTATTTCCTGTTCTTGCTGGGCAGTGTTTTTCCAGTTGTTACTTAATAGAGCTTGCTCTCTTTCTGTAGAAGCATTAGCGTAGTCTTGGAAGAGTTAATACCATTTTGTGAGTAATTTGTTCTCACTTTATCTGGAAGATAGCCATATTTGCACATGAGGAAATTCTGTCTTTCCTCAGTTATCTGAATGTTTCACCACAGTGCCTTCCTGCCATTGTACCAAAGGCCTCCAAATATATTATCTGCAGGGTGAACGACTCTAATGCATTTTCCATCAAAGTTATACCGTGCATTGGAACTCTAAAGTTCATCTCTGATTTTTTGTGTATGTGTGCATCTTTTTTGCTTCCGTTTTTCCATGCAAGCTTTGGCTGCAAATACAGGATGAGCTTCTATAAACTTCTGCATCAAATATATGAATGCGTAGGATAAAAATCATCCTTCATGATATGTAAACAGTCCGAGAGTGGAGTGGGAGTGGACGGATATCAGGAAGATTTTTTCTTTGTCAGATATGAGTGTTGGAAGTACAGTTTGCCAGGAGAGTAATTGCTTGTGAAGATACTTGCAATGAAATATGAAGTCCCATTTTTTTTTCTCCATGAGAATGAGCATAATGTAAGATCTGAACAACAGTGATGAAATGAAAGTGTCTAATGTATGTGCTTTATTGGTAGCAAGAACGTAGAAGAATCATGGGGTTTGCACTTGCTTTACTTGTATCCATGTAAATATGTATCACTTCCATTCTTCTTGTAGGAATACAACATTTTCTGAATGTAGAATATTTCCAAAACCAGCACTATGTTATTCTCTATTGTATAAAATGCTGCTGCTTAATAACATATCTAAACCAGTTCTCAAATTAGCTAGCATGGTTTTTTTGAAGTATATTTTATAATCTATATCTTTACAAAAGTGTCTATGCTTTTTGTCTGACCAAATATGCAAAAACTTTTGGATTAAGAATAGTATTTATAAAGGATCGGTTTTCATTTTCTGAGTGTATTAATTTTCTATGCAATAGTTGTTGAATTGTTATTGTCCTAAAAAGATGTATTTGATAAATTTTCCAAAGACTTAAAGACAGCTTTAAACACTTCAGAAATACGTTTCTAAATACTTAATCCAACTTTTTCCCCTACATTTCTTTCCAAATTGCTACTTAATAGGGAACAATTATCTGCCATATGGCATTCAGGAAAACTACTGTCTTAATTTCAAATCTTGAATTGATTCAGATCTTCATAAATTTTTCACCACTTAAAGTCATCTGATGCTCCAGTTTAGCTGTAATCCAAATGTTTGTTATTTATATTACATATTCCTGTGCAATAGGAAGAGACATAAACGTTGAGCTTCAACCAGATGAATTGCAGATTCTCTGGAAATCAACTGTTTTCCTCATTGTTTACATTGCAGTGATTTCTTACCTGTAAATGTAAGGTATCTATCTGCCATCACACAAGGAAAGTTATAATTCTTTATTCATCTCAGTTCAGAATGAATAATCCACCTTTTTGAACATTTGACATAAGATTGACGTCTGTTTTTTAATGTCTGCTGCTTCGTAACTGCAGCCGGTGACAGCTGATAGCAATTTGTGTAACTGCCAGCCAGTATCAAATCTACTATGATCTGTTTAAGATTTATTTAGCCATTTTCATTGTTCCTGGGGTACGAAAAAGCCCCTAAATTGGTACCTGACCCACATTGCAATAAATTTCAAATGAAGGTGCTGGTATTGTAAAAGATCACATAGGCTGCAAACAAGTGGTTATCTGGGGAAAAGCAAGGATTTTGAGTTTCTTTTCAATAACTCATAAAATAGCAAAATTGGGTAGAAAGTTCTGGAATGACTGAGTCACAAAATGGATAAGGATTTATGTTTTTGCAATAGCCCAGAAATCTACAGATATTCTGTTGGACTAATCGGTTATTCCAGGATTAAACTGCCATCATTTTACTGATGCTGATCCCTACTGTACAACGCGAGTAGTGTGGTGAGACCTGGGAAGAGAGAGTCAATGTACAGCTCAGTCTTAATGATGGTGTCCTAATTGGGACTTAGGTTTGTGTGTGTGAGTGCGTGTGATTATGAAGTGATCCACCCCTCCCTAAAAGCCGGGCCTCCTTGCTGAAGCCCTGCCCTGAATGTTCAGGTAAAACAGCACATTAATAGATACACAAGTGAGCAATTACCACTTAAATCATCCTAACAGATGTCTTTTTAATCAGACTGTTTGTTCAAAAGTCTAACTTTAAGAATTGAAAAGGGGTTTATATCATTCACATTCCTACAACATTGTTAACTTTCAATGTAATGATTTCTTTGCTGTCTGTAAAATATTTTTATATATTGCCTGTACTATGGTAGTTTAGCAATAAATGAAAGGATATCACCTGCTGCAAGAGCGTTTGGTCTATTCTTAAATACCTTTATTGCCTCTTTTAGGCTAATATCAGTGAGTAAGTCAAGTCAATAGTATTGTCCTCATCACCCTCCTAAACACTTGCAAACGGGATGTGCTTAAGGATTTCAGAATATGAAGTATTTTGTAAAAGAAATACGCAGTAGCTCTTTGCATCAGGTTCCCATTCGGTAGATGAGATAGACTGATTTGTACAGTGACAATTTTATGGACTTATTAATTTTCTCTTATTGTCTATTTTCTCTCATTTAATTTTTCTATTCCCACCAGCACCATCCCAATAACAAAGCACAAAACACTCCAAGAAGTATTCCACAGAGTTCTCACCTTTATACAACATCCATCTGTGTAAATGTCCTTCTGCAATCAGTGTATGATTTTTGGAGTCTGGGGATGTACTCTCCTTAATTTTTGTTCATCTAAATCTTAATTCTGCGTTTCTCTGCCTGGAGGCACCAAAAGACATTTTTTTCATACTTCTGTGCTGGAAAAATGCCCAGAGCCCATTATGTCTCAGAGTCAAGTTCATATAGCATACAATTAAAGACATTTACCTTAACAAAATCAATATTATCCTTTGCATTTAAAAACAGAGAATTTAAACCATCTTTGATGCATTTGTTGGACATGGAGCAAGTGCTTTGCTTTGCTTATTCACAAAAGCCACAGAGCAAGCGTCATATGGAAGTCCTTAACTCCCAGTACACTTTACCAGGGCTCGAAGCTCATAAACCAAACAGGCTTCGCCAACAAAGAAGCTGTTACTGGCTAGGAGAGAATATTTTATGATGAGCAAATATATGGCACACAGGATTTTAGCTTTATTCAGCAACGGGGAAATTTAAGTAACTTAACCTGGAAATTCCACAGCTAACGGCTGAGAAGTTGAGCACCTGACCTGATACTCTGGCTTTAATTTACATCTTGGGTTCAAATTAAGAGACAACAATAGTACCCCAGATTTTTCATTTTAGCAGGAAATTTCCTGGATTTGGTAGACTTAACTCACTCCTTTATACTCCTTGACCATAGCTGACTTTTTTTCCCAGTTTTCCTTTTCACGGTAGCAGCGAGGAAGGGAAAAAAAAATCATACTTCTAACAAACATCTGGGTTTCGTAAGAGAACTCCCTTCCTCATGTGCTCCATTGTGTAAATATGTGATTTACAAGTTTGGTTGTTTTTTTTCTTTTTATTACAAACGTAATTTACTCCATTTAAGAAGCTGCCTTTCAGCTTTGTACCAGATTCTTTTCTCAATCAATCATCACTGGGTTCCTCAGGCGGCCGCGCTCGGCTGCGCTGCTGCTAAGGGAGCTCCTCGGGAGAGGTGAGCTCCCACCCAGCACCCTCCTCCTCTCCCCAACCCCTGCTCACTCCGGTGCCTGACTTGGACCATCTGTTCACGCAAGCGGCTATCGGCTCCGTGAGCTCATCCTGTAAAGGGGCTTGAATGATTTTTATTTAGGGAAGGCCACAGCTCAGGACCTGAGCTCCAACACTGCTGGCACAGCAAAATTGCTGAGGTTGTGAGGAACCACTTAACCTAAAAAAAGCTCAGGGAAAGGGGGAGGCGGGAGAGGCTGACAGGGCTGCGCTGCACGTGCATCGGCCAAAGGCACGAGAGGTGACTGCAACACAAAGGCACCTCTTTATTCAGTAGACGGTAGGGCTGAAATTGTAGCTGAAATCAAGTGGGAGAGCAAAGAAGCAGACCAGGCAAGAAAGGCAGGCGTGTAAAAGAAAAATGACCATAATCTACCACTCAGATATATTATAGATTTAAGAAATATACCTAGTAAAAGGATATTCGTGCGCTGCAGTCTATTAGCTGTCTAACTATCTATGAGAGCCCAGCTCTCCTTGGGATTTTTGGATGAAACGGGCTTTCAGGCCAGGGGTGGGCTATGGGCAACAAGAAGCCAGCATTTATGGTACCAGCCTTATTCTCTTCAGAAACCAAGCTAAAAGCATAACACTCCTTCCTCAGCCAACTACAGTATTTATGCATAACCATAGGAGCGTGTGCAACTAAAGAAGTTAATTCTAGGTGTTATTAATTGCTCTAAGGGCTAGGCTGTGTCTCGGGCTCCAGATAGAATCAAACCAGCAGTAAGAAACTGCAGCTAAACCCTTCAGACCTTGGCACCTATCCTGGCTCTCTGCCTCTGGTGCTGCCCAGAGTGGGGAGCCCCACCGCTGCCCTGAGCCCTCTGCTCAAGCAGTGCTGCAAAAAAAAATATAACAGAAGAAAAATGACCCAAAGGTTCCCCCAGGATCAGTCCGGTCCATCCACCACCTCTGAGAGCCGCAACCACCAACGCCTATCCTAAAATACTGCCGAAGGTTTAGAGTGGATTAGAATGTCTGCTTTTGGAAAACTCCCTCCAGAAAAGCCACAGTGAGTGCCTGCACCGACATCCCCTCCTGGCCCTTGGTGGGAGCCGTCGGCAAAGCAGTGTGTGGTACAGCCAAGGGGAAAATATTACAGCCTCTGTCCCTGCAGAGCAGAACAGAGATATATACTGTGATTTTGTGGCAGGCCTTTAATGATAGCCTAGGAGTAATCACAGAAGGAGTCAAGCGTGAGTCTTATTAGTTTTGACAGAGTATCGATGATTTTTTTGCTAGCTATGTACTTCCCCTCACCCTTTAATTTACTTTTATTTGCAATGTCAGAAATTGTCACAAACCCACGTGCCTTAACTTTTCACACTCGGTGAACCTGAAGCATCAAAAGCCAACAAAGGTTCAGAATTCTGTGTGCGTGTCCCACCCAGCTTTATGACAACAGTACTCCTCACATCCTAGTGCCTGATTCTGTGTAGTGTTTGCCCCATACTACTGCATCGAAAGCCACTTACTTTAATACTGCTCTTTATTTCCCAAAAACGCGTATCATCTTCGAGTCGAAACTAAAAGTATGAATCGGCTGAGGAAAGATGAGAAGTCAGTGGTGATGACTGGTGTGAAGGGAAGGAGCTGGACTGTTTTTACCCATTTTCTGGGGCTGCGCACTGCAGGCTCACTGCAACTACCAGCAAATCTCCCCCATCCATAATTAAAATTAAAGGGTTTCCATCATAAGAAAAACATCCATGGGAAATGGGATCTCTTTTACTTACTGTGAGAGCTGTGGAGTGTTGCTGTTAATCCCCAGAACTTTCCAGGCTTCTTTATAACGTGGCTTCTCAGCACAGGCATTCCTAACGTCTCCACCAGCAGCACAGCAGCCTGCTCAGGTGTGTACGGGGACCTCAACAGCAGCACAGCTGTTGGACGCTGCGAAGTGGCACAAATCAGCCACAATCTCTCTGCTCTGGGGAGACAAATAGTCCTGAAGGTTTAAGTTAGCCTGAGTAAATTTTTCACGGACTCTTTATATAAACTTATTGAAAGATAAGTATCATCGTGAAAGCCTTCTCAGATGCTTGATTATATCAGCACAAATAAGCCACAGAAATCTACTCCCAAGAGATGTTTGATTTCTAAGCTTTTTCATATTAGGCTTCGCAAAAGGAAAACACAAGGAGGGAGAGAGAGAGACCTTTCTTTTTCGAGTTGGAGTCTCCAGCGAGTAGCTCCGTCTGCCATTACCGCAGAGTGCCTGTCTTTCCTTACGCTTTTCCCTTTACTCAGTAGTAAACTTAAACATTTCTGTAAATTAGGATTTATAGAAATAGATAGCTATGTATACAGGGCTTTTGCAAGAAACTGCCTTGGCTTTATTTACCTTTAAAAAGTCCATATAACGTAAGAAAGAAATGGAAAGAATACACATATCTTATATTTTCTTGGCTTTTGTATGGGCACGGACTATATAATCCTTCGCCTCAGGATAGCACTGCTCCCCTCCGGCTGCTGCCTGGAGCCAAAGCAAAGTTTATAAAAAAACTGTTCTTTAGGCTGCATGGAGGATTACAACTATTTTTTTTTTTCCCCTTAGCATGGAGAAAATTATACAGAAACACAGGGAAGGTTTTGCAGCAGCACAGAATATCAGTGCCATCTGCAGGGGAGGAGCGCTCAGCGCTGCCGGTGCATCCTGCAACGCTCCCAGCAGCCCTTGGGTACCTATCAATATATCCAGTTTTCCACACGGGAACCTAAGCCAGAGGCCCCTCTGTGTTCACTGTCAATCATAGGGAAATCAAAACGTTCCAAAATTTTAAACATTTTTAAAATTACAAAATTCCTCAGTCTTATCCAATGTTTTTCACCCGCACAGCACAAATTTCTCAAGGAAATATTATAACCTTGTTTGTACAGATGGCAAAACTGAGGCACAGAGAAGGGATTCATCCAGAGTCTCAGCTCCGGCAAAGGCGATAACTGCAGACAGAATCCAATTATCAAAAGTTTGAGTCCAGATCAATAACAACTTTCCCACTCCCACCAAATTAATGAAGTATGAGGTGTCTGTCAGCATCTCTTACCGCGGACTGAGCCCCGAGGAAGGCTGGGTGCTGCGAAGGAGGGCTGGCTCTGCACACGGGAACGTAACCAACCGCTGCACTCGAGTCCCATAGAATCGTCTGGCACGGAAACCACAGTTCATGTTGACGTGTTGCTGTTGGCGCGGGGTACCTGGTGTACCAGAAGGAGAAACACCACTCTGTTATTCTGCTGTCCTTTGTTTCTAATTTATGGATCCCTCTAAAGTACAAACGAAAGGTGTTCATTTCATTTATAGTATGCGGTATACCATGGGATTTCAAGAATGACCAAAATACCTTCTACATTTGCTGCAAGGACAGCAAATTCAACATTTATTTCCTTTTCAATGGGTACAAAATTTGCATACTAATAAAGAAGCGACTAGGTAGCTGTTATGAGTAGAAGTTCAAGGTATATTTTCCATCCTGTAATGACATGGTTTTATTAATCAGTGTTCAATCCCAGATCTCGTTATCGTAGAGGCTGGGATTACACTCTGTACATTGATTTTATACCTGGGTGACTGAACTGCTTCCCTTGCTGCTCTAGCTTAGGGGTTACTTATTTCTTCTAAATTCTCTTCTACAGAATTAAAGCTGTCTGAATGGAAGCGTGCACTCAATATGTGAGACGCTTTGCAAGTCTCTGATTTGAGTTCCATAACATAAATTTCGAAGGCAGCAACGGGTACCCCATCGTGCTGACACATCTGTTGATCTGGACGCTTGGGTTAAAAGTTGGATGAACTACAGTGGCTTATTTAATTAGTATATCCAGATTTTAACTCTTCACGTGTTTCATACCATCTCTCAGTTGCTACTGGCCTTTACACTTGTTTTAAGTGAGAGCACACGGTTTGTTTCAGTCACAATATATTATCCATCCCGTTGCCATGAACTCACTCATACAGTTTCCATCTGATTTAATTTTTTTTCAGGCTTAACTATTTGAAGATTTTTCTTTTCTCTCAAAAAGTAAGGAATGTCAGCCCGGTGAGGTGCACGAGCCTCTCACCTTGCCCTAGATCCAGTTCAAAACCTATCAACACGGTAGGCAAAACGCATTTTCTCCCACGAAGGGCCGTGTCCAGTTGGATTCCTGCTGTGGGAAGGAGAAGAGAAGCCTGAGATGACACAACAGGCAGAACAGCAACAGGGCTGTGCAGAGCTCTGGCACCGGGGCACTGGGTAACCTTCCTTGCTTGACATTGCCCGTGCCCAGGGCCGGTCCTGCCCCGAACCATCGGTACGAGCCACTGCCAGGGAGGAGTACGGGCAGAGGGCACCATCCATGTGCAGAGAACCTGCTCTCTCTGGCTACCAGTCTGGAACCCATCAACTGCGGCATGCTTATCCAGAGCACTGTTTAAAGCCCAGTTTGTTAACCTGTCCCATTTTTTCCCTGTTCATCTCTGTACAATTTACAACATCCTTCTCTATCGCACTGAGTCTCTGAGACGCACAGACCCCAGTCAGTACAGTCCCTTCAGTCGTGGTGTTGCACATCAGCAGACATGGAATCAGCACACTGAACAGCATCGGGCCGGTGTTTGCCCAAACCTATTCTTTCCCTTAGCTGTTAAAATAGAAAAGGGGGTGGGAGAGAGGGAGAGTTTATCCCACGAAGCATATTTCTTGGTTGCTGAGAGACTTCAAATCTCCCTAATGAATAAACACAGCACACTTAATTTTGTTTATGAAAACAGACTTATTGTGATGGCAAAAAGCATGAGTCAGTGCCCCGACTGAAGGGGAGTGCAGCAGCTGGAGACACTCACAGAAAAGCAACGCCTCGGAAACAGAACAGCTCTCATCTCGACCAGCGCCAAGAGATGCAATTTCTCCTTTAACGAAAACCACCAGGATACAGGGAGTGGGAGAAGGCTTCCTCATGGCCTGGCAATTGGCTGTTGAGGAAGCATTGCCAGCGCTATGAGAAAGCTGAGCCTATGTGAAGGAGCAGCAGGTGCCAGCTGACACTGCACCCCCTGCACCCCGCCCAGCAGCACCCCAACAATACTCCTGTTCAGTCACCCTGAGCCCGGTTCGCAAGTTTGGGTTCCTGGGTAACAACTTCAGAGCTGCTGCTGCTCCCTCACTGAAACGCAGCAGAGAAACACAAGGGAAGGTATATATTTGAGCCCCTCAAGAAGGATGAATTGCTGACTGCAAGAAGTACGTTCTCCATTCATCTCTGCATCCCCTCTGATACTTGTTACCATTTATTTTGCTTGGTCAAAACAAGGAAAGCAGGATCCGAAACTATCACTGAGACTTCACAGCCTCGGGAAGGTCGCGAGGTTTCAAATAAGCAAGCGCAACAAGAACGCTATTTCTTTTAACTAATTTTACTGTCTGCACTCACCATTCGATTTACTTGCCATATTCAGGTCCCATCTTTCAAAGGGGTGAGTCTAGCGTGCAAAATGCACACCAAAACGTGCCTCTAAGGAATCCTGTATTGCCAAACACGTCGTCCTTCTCGCTGCAGCGTTCGGCAGCACGTCACCCTGCCACCAGCACCGATTAGATCTTCACCCAGTCCTCAGCACATTGCTGGCGCTTCATAAATAACGCCACCCCTTCCTTCAGATGATGGCCCGTGTGTTTTTCTTCCTCAGTTTCACTGATGTAAATCTGCCATGTACGCACTAGGCCACGCCGTGGTGATGAACGGCCCTGAGTAAGAACCCACTTGGCCAATTTTCACCGTACAGAGTTTCATTGTGCAGAGGAGGGTTAACACACAGGGCCCTGTTCAAACAAAATGAGGTAAACAGAAGTTCAATGCTTTTCCTTCCTTCCTTCCACAAAAAAAAAGAAAAGAAAACCATTTTCTGAAGGCCAAGCATAGAGGAAGGAAAGAAATGTCAATTAAAAACCTAAAATTGCTCATCCTATATCGGTGCATAGGTCAGATACGCAGATGGACATAAGCACAAACCGTATCAAGGGGGAGGCGTGTAAGCACCCAGGGAAGGCAGCAATCGATGGCACCACGTACACCACAGAAGGCAAATCAAGCTGTCCAAGCTCCCTAAAAATGTCCCCAAAAGACTGAAACAGGTAGCAATTAAAAATTCTACGTTTTCTACTTTCCACGTAAGGCAGAGAGGAGCCTCTTGCACTGCAGGATGGTGTCAGCCCCAGGCACGCACAGCCACTGCTCTTGGCAGCGTTAATTGGTGCATCCAGCTCCCCTCGGTGTTTAACACCCTATCCAAACGCTTTCATCAGCTGGCTGCCTAAAAAACACGGCAGCCACATAGCCTCCAACTATCACACATTTTTAAACATACATTCAGTGGGACTGACCAAAAAAATTGAAGGTAGGTGAGCAATTAGCAGTTTCCCATAAAGAGGCAGTAGTGAATGTCTTTGATGGATAAAGGAGAACTAACCAGAAAAGAACGATAGATTTTAGCTCTGGGCAGTCCATTATGAAGGGACTTTTTGATCTTTGGCCATATAGCAGAAGAAAGCATGGACTGCTACTTGGCCCTGCGACCACACAGCTGTAATTTTCAACTATTTAAACCAGTTCCCTAACAAGCCAAAATCATTGCAGCAAAGCCCGCTAGCAGAGGAAGGCAGAGGAGGGATAGGACTCCTGGATTTTCATCACTGAAGCCTACATTTTTAATTGAAAAATCACCAGCTTTAGAAACTCTGCATAAAACAATAAAAAAGAAAATAAAGGAGCAAAACTTCTCCAGCCTGAGAGATCCAATGCCTGCGGTAGAAGAGGCCGCTAGAGGGAGCGGGCTCATAGGGAGGCCAGGGCACCCGGAGCCCGCAGCACCCACCCCAGCATCCCCCCAGCATCCCTGCAGCACCCACCCCAGCATCCCCCCTGCATCCCTGCAGCACCCACCCCAGCATCCCCCCAGCACCCCTGCAGCACCCACCCCAGCATCCCCCCAGCAACCCTGCAGCACCCACCCCAGCATCCCCCCAGCATCCCTGCAGCACCCACCCCAGCACCCACCCCAGCATCCACCCCAGCATCCCCCCATCATCCCTGCAGCACCCACCCCAGCATCCCCCCATCATCCCTGCAGCACCCACCCCAGCATCCCCCCCAGCATCCCTGCAGCATCCCCCCAGCAGCCTCATTCCTAACATGGCCCACATTACTCTGCCTGCACGGGCTCAGAGGTCTCGGCAATGTACTTTCTGGGCCTCTGCAAAGTTCCTTAGGTTCCCAAAGCGGCCGTGGTGTGGTCACAGAGGATGTGATGCACAAGCAGGCTGACTGAGGTAGCCTTTCACACTGGCTTTGCACTAGCACACACTCAAATACAGGTACAAAGCACTGAGATGCAACTGTTAACAATTTGCAGTACTACTACAGCTTTCATGTACGTTTTTCTTTGTCAGTACCATGAGTGTGCTCTCTTCCACATCCAGCCCATGCCTCCAACCCATTTTCCCCATGTTAGGAGGAACCTGTCATTTCAGGGGGTTATTGGTTCAGCATCTTTCAACAGTAACTGTATGTTCAGCTTTAAAAATTCTATGACAAGCGTGTTACGTATGAAGTGGAGCCTTGGATAAATAAAGGACAGCAAGCAATACTGGAAGCCCTTCTGCAGGCTGTGTTAATTACAGATCAGTGCTTTCTGTGACTCTAACGCACAGAAAAATTGCCATTAAAAAGGTGAAAACTCTGTGAACAAAGATCTTTCCCTCTTTTGGGGACCCAAAACTTAAGATGCTTGAGTCACACAGATCGATCCTTTTTTTCAGTTCCTTTGAAGTCTCTGATTAAACAGTGACTTCTCATGTATTTTCAATACGAAATCAATCCTTCATCTGCAATGGTAGCAGCAAATAGAAGAGGATGTGACACCAGCCCAAGCAAAATGCCAGGCGTTTCATGAAAAACCTGTGAAAATTCCCCTGGTTCTCACAGAACTCAAACTTTCCTGACTCCCTGGCTCCACCCCACGAAGCTGGAGGCATCCATCTCCCCAGCAGCATCCTTACCACCACGAGGACCTGGGTATGCAATATGCCATTTCGTCCTATGCACAGACAGGTCTTGGCCTTTCGTAACAGTCATAGACAGGATATTAATACAAAGAAATAAAGGTGAATAATATTTTCCCCATAAAATCCATTTGAAACAGGCTGTATCCAAAAGTAATTATAATTCAGGGGGAAAAAAATCTATTAAAAAATAGTTCTGTGGTACTAAACTTGGCTCAAATCAGCACCTTAAAAACAAACAAAAAATCCTAAGCGCTGTAGATTAGTTGGCTTTTCACCAACCAAGTCTTGATTGAAAATCAACTGCAGATGTGAACAGAAAAAAAGCAGCAATTTCAGCTCGCACAGCAGCTGCTTGTTGTTGGCACGCTCCAGGAAAATATCAGTGCAAACTGGTACCGTCTGGACCACGCTGTAGCCTTCGTGGCAATTAGACAGCCAGAACGTTCTCGCTGTCCCCGTTAAGATAAACAGTGCTCTCCGCAACAAAGAGAAAGGGGGGACTAAGGCAAGCAAAAGAAAAAAACGACTCAGATGGGAAAGCTTAGTTTTGTTACCACTAAGGGGTATGTGTGCAACTTAGTGCTAGGAGTGAAAGCATAAGCCAAGAAATTCATTCTCTGGCTTGTGCCTGACAGCGCCTGGATGGGAAGAGCCCTCCTGCATGGGGCAAACGTCGGCTCTGTCACGCCAGATCGTAACCACCAGCCAGAGGACAGCAACGGGCTGGGAAATGGGAGGACCAGAACGCTAAACGGTTTTAAACTCCTTTAAAAAATAAACGAAGAAGAAAGAGACAGTGTGATGATAAAAGAAGTTTTGTGCTGTATTGGCAGAGGAGCAGAATTGATAATGTGATGAGTCAGTTCCCTCTGTAGCAGTAACAATCCCCACCACGCACCCTCCGAAAGCAGCCTCTGTTTGGGGTCCCTGACGAGAACAGCAGCAATACTTTCCTTAGGACAAGGATCTGCCTTCTCCCAAACTTAACTCTTCTTTTGGGGGAAGAGAGAACTGCCACTGCACAATCCCAAATTATTTTAGAGGTGAAGGGGCTGCTTGAATACTTAGTTGTCTTCAGAGCAAGAGAGAACATTTTGTATCAAAATAAATTTCCTGTGAATCATCCTATTTATTGTACAAATTTCAGCCCATTCTAACTTGCCATACTCGGAAATACTAAAAGAATTAAACTTGTAAAATCGAGAATCACATTCATCTCCACGTGCAGAATTGAACTTTGCAGTATTCTTTTAGTTATTCTAAGTTAATGCCAGTGGATACAGTCCCCTGCACTCCCAAACACTCACTCCCTTGTGCGGGACACTAACAGTGCCCATCACATAACTGACACATTGTCTGTTGGCAAAAAGATGTGCAAAATGAGACTTCACTCTGAGATCTGCACACCAACAGCAGCAAAAATTGCCCTCAAAATTTCCTACAGAAGCAGAGCCAGAAGGTATCTTTCTTGATTAATTCTCTCTGGAGAGTGAGAACTTGGAATAGCTCTGCAATAATGTGTAGCAGTGTTGTGCTTAAAAGAAAATAATTACGTTTTTAATAATAGATAGCCCCAGAAACATTAGTTTTCTTTAGTTTGTCCTGTGTATCTACAACAAAATAATCTGAGAACAGAAATAACACTAGAGAGAATGGAAATAAGATCCTTGCATTAAAAAAAAATTCACCAACATGGCCGTGGATAAAATATTAGCTCTGCTTCGTGACTCATCTCTGAATCTATAACTATTTAAATACCACAGTGCTTTGAATTGTACGTGGTCATGATGAACAGCAAAAAGGCAACTGAATTCACATCCTCAATGTATAATACTTTAATAAGGGAAGCTCTCCACCTAGCCATCTGCTTTCTCTTTACTGTTTTCCTTGTTTCTTCATCATCTTGGATTCCTACCTACTTTTTTCCCCAAGAGAGCATTCAACCCCAAAAAGCACTGACAACGTTTCAGAATCATCTTGAAAGAAATGTGGAAATATTGTATGAATTTTTACAGGAGCAGCTTTCATACTCTTCACAGAGTAAGATGCTGCATCTTTCTTATTAGAAAGAAATTATTTGAAGCTATCTTCGTATTGTTCAATCATCACCATTATCAGTCTCAGCAAAAGAAGAACAAAGATCACAGAATCACAGAATCACAAGGTTGGAAAGGACCCATTGGATCATCGAGTCCAACCATTCCTAACACTCCCTAAACCATGTCCCTCAGCACTTCATCCACCCGTTCCTTAAACACCTCCAGGGAAGGCGACTCGACCCCCTCCCTGGGCAGCCTGTTCCAGTACCCAATTAATAGATACCACTAATTAATTAATTGCTGTGTCATTCTGAAAACGTAGACTTTTCTTCTGCTTTTGACTCTGGTATCTCCTCGAGCATCTTCACACAGTACAACCGCAAGAACCACAGCTCCCTGCAAGTTCATGCAGGTCCATACTGCAGCTACCAGAACACCCCTGATCTCTCTGTCTGCTCAAACCCTACCTTGAAATTTCCTTCTCACCCATGAGATGTAAAAAATAAATAATTTGTGCTACCCCAAAATATTGACTACGGTGGCTCTACTCTTAATTGTTCACCTAGGGCCACCAGGCACCTTACGAGTCACTTGTTTGAAAGCTGTCTGCATCCCCAGATGTTCTCAAAGGAGCAATTTGCACCCTGTGCCCAAAGTGTGGGGCTGCCTGAGGTTGGTTTTGTCCTGGCATTGGGATGCCAAGGTGTCCATGTCTTGTACCAGCTGCTGCCAATGGCACAAGAACATACCTTTCCCCTCAGAGCACCTGGGAATAAGAAGGTGAAAGTGGTCATGGAGATAGCTAAGACCTAACTGCCCAGTGTGGAAGAGCTGCTGAGTGGGAACAGGCCAGGGACAGTGTGTGGAGGTTGGCGCAAGCAGTGCTGCCAGAGTGACTCAATACCTTTCTTCACACCCTTCAACTCAATTTTGCCCACAGCCATTGGGCATGGCAGGCACGAACTCCCTATACTGTGGCCCCACGCTGGTCCTTCTACCACCAAGGAAACATGTTGGCTTCACTCTTTTAATAAAAATAACTGTTTTAACATTGCACCATAATCACAACCCTGCTGCAGAGAACAGCTAAACCAACTTCAGATCTTTACAAGCTTGCAATCTTCAAAAGAAACAGAGAGGGAATTCAATTTGTAGTTAGGGATCTATGAATGCCCAGTTTTGTTTCTGCTGGAGAGACCTGCAGGACATGGTTCTAGGGGGAAAAAGCTCTGTGACTGCAGCGAGGAGGCACTGCGAGGTGGTTCATGCTGGCTGCAGTTCAAAGCAAAATGTGTCAGAATCAAACCAGAAAGAACTAGACTTTTTTTTCCCCACCTGTTAACTCTTTAGTGCTGAGCTCCTTCTCCATTTTGTACTTACAAACCCACACACACCCGGTGTAATGTCAATGTTAATTCATTATCACCGATACCCCAAAACACAAGCACTATTGCAATGTACATCTGCGAGCCTGAAAGTCTTACACAAATATTATTTCATCTGTACTAACGCACCTTAGTTATTCGATCTCAAAGAGATAGGACAGTATAATCCATTTTGAAGAGTGAACTGGTGCACCAGCAAGCAAGGCACTGACACAACTCATTAGCACAAACTAATTGAAGTCAGGAATCCCGGCTTGTGTTCTTTCCTCTCCCTACTAGAATCTCTGTCTAATCGGGCTCTTTGCCCCATCCTGACACTGGCGTATCAGAGATCTTTCTCAGCCCTGTAAGTAATCGTAACTGCATGAAACCAGATTTCCTAGTTTATTCTTTTCATCCTATTTGCTTTATTTGCATGTGCGGTGTGTTCAGCCCGTTGCCGCTGGAACACCGCAGAAGGTCCCTTTCCTGCCCCATTGCATGCAGCGGGGGTCTCTCTCTGACCCAGCCCTCATGCTCAAGCTCGGGCAAAGTCCCAGTATCTCACAGACAGCCCCTCAGATATCCAAAAGTTTAAACTGTACAGAAAGGACAATCTGGATTTCTAGTCCTCTGGATTATAACAAAACTCTTCTCCCCGGAAGATGACCCAGGAGGGCTTGATCTCGGAGCCTGCCCGAGGACAGAAGCCACGCGTGTGATGAGCACAGGCACGTGGGGACGCGCTCCGTGATGAGCTTCTGTCCCTTTGGCTAGCAATTGGCTTGGTGGTAATTTGGATCTGGTATACGTATAAAGTGTTTCAATCCCAGTTTGGGATTCATGCTGGAAAACTGAACCCTTGTATGCACAGCCCAGCTTTTGTTTAATCTACCGAGACTGCACTAATGAGAGCCCCGGTCTGTACAAAGACACCCATTTTGCTCACACTCTTCCCTCAGGACAGAGCTAGAGCCGGACTTGAACCCGTGCCAGCGCTTGCGTGAGACCAAGCTGCTCACGGGCAAGTCTGGACTTGGAAATGGGCTTGAACATGTGGTCCATTAACAGCAGTAGCATATCTCAAAAGCTGGGTGACCGTGCTCTCTGAGCTTGATGGCTGTTGCCCCCGAAACCTACAGACTGACCATAATTTCAATGGCAACAGCTTTAGCAGCTCCAGTTACTCTGGAGCTAGATTTTCAGCCTTTCTCCTGTTGCCAGAAAGGATGTTAACATATGTGCTAAACCAAAACCTTTCAGTTCCTTTGCTGTGGAGTTCTGTCCTGCACTGGGATGAGCCTGAGCCAGAAATCACTTGCCAGCCCCTCTGTTATGGCTGGGGCCTCCACCCAAAGAGATTTAGGTCCCCTTCTGCAATATCTGCCAGTTCTTACCGGTTTTCTTTTAGTCTCCAAGTAACCATCAAGCTCTACAGCTCCACCACTGATCTCCCAGATGTCAAAGTATGCATCCAAATGGAAGCACCTGCAATATTCCTGACACCGGGGTTGCTGCGAGAGAATGCTGTTTGGGAATGTGGATCAGGCGAGTGCTGTTTCAGCATTAGGCCTTATCAGTCATAACCACTTGGGCTACATTCCAACCTCCCAGAGAGGGATGCAATGTGTACATTGCTCCCTTTGTCACTCTCTGGGGGAATTCATGACATCTGCAACGAATTACAGTCCTTTCAAAGAAATGTTGTCTACGTTGAGTAGAAGTATTTAATTAGCACTTCATTTAGAGCATGTGGTACAGCTCATAGGTCTATTTTGGGTCAGAGATGATTTTCAAGGGTGGGTGGAAAACAGAAGAAAATGCCAGGATGACAATGTAGTTTGCAACAACCACTCACCACTTATTTCTGTTTTCCCGTTATTGCAGACTTTGCAGGGAAGCTGCCATAGTTTGTAGCTCCAGCGAACTGAAAACAGACTCTGAAAGGAAACACACACACAAAAAAATCACAGGAATGACTTTTACAAATGCCATGTGTCACTTTGATCTTGTTTGTCACCTGTGGCCACTCTACAGGTGCGAAGTCCTTTAGGAGGGCGATTGTTCCTGGGGTTGCAGGTCTATGGAACAAGAAGCTGCTTCCCCATCCATCCCCACCGCCTGGACATGCGGCGGGGCAGCGTGCCCAAGCCCTGCCTCGCCCAGGGGAAGCCCCGATGATTCAGACACCCCTCTGAGTCATAATCAGCCCCTAAGAGAGGCTAATATGTTACTGGCTAAAGCTAGCAACACGCTGTAAAGCCTGGGCTGCAGATGGTGCACGGAGGGGCGGTGTCCCCCCACGCTCCCCCCGTCTCCAATCCACCAGGTAGCTCATTTACCCAGGATCCTCACTCCCCTCCAGAATACCCAGAGCCTGAGTCCCAAATGCACGACCTTGTTCTAAGTAATTTTTTTCTAAAAAAACCTCTCCTGTATCATTTAATGGAATTTGCCCATAATTTTATCAGTTCCTGTGAGAGCTGGGAGAGTCAAGTGTCTGTATCAGCCTAAGTATTCCTCTTTGGAAGGAGAGCCAAAGCCTCAAGTGTGAGCTTCTAGCCAAGATCAAGAGCAAGTCAAAAGACATCTTAGAAACAGACGAGCAAAATCATCACACCAGAACCACTGGAGCAATCTAGCTCTGTAGTTCACACTTTTCAAGCTGAAACCTTGATCTCGCCAGCCTCAGATTTTTGCATCTGCTTGAACATCCAAAACCACCTACCTATGACCTTCCTCAGTGCCTACAAAAAAACCCCAATCAAACAAAAGAAAACTTGGTAGATGTAGCAAATATACTGTAATATTATCAGAAAAAGAATCAGACCTTTTAATCATTATAGCAAAAAGACAAGATGAAGCAGCTATAGTTTTGTGTTGTCTTATGCATATATGCACACAGATCTACCTACTTACATACAGAGAGACATATAGAAAGACAAATATTTATATAGATCTAAGAGAAAAACTCTTCCTTGGCTGCGTACATACAACTGCTATTAAAATCAATGTGACTTTGTGGTGAATGCACACATAAAATCATTGATTGTCATTTGCACAATCTATTTTTCAACAACTTTTTATACTGTTGCAAGTGACACAATCTATTTTTCACATTTAATTCTGTTAGCATATCTCCTTCAAGTATCAAACTTTATAAGAATATGACCAATGTCATCCAGTTGTCGCTGGGGAAAGGAAAGCAAACGACGCAATTCATGGAGAAGTGGGGCTGCTGTTATTTTGACAATGAGAGATACACACATTAAATATCAATGCCAATGAAACCGGCTTCTGATTTCCAAAATATAGCTAGCAGAATACTTAGGCTGCTGCAAAATCTACAGTTCAGTCTATAAAACCACCTCCTGAGACTCCTATTTTATACTCTGGCCCTCACTGCCAAAGAGCTTATAACTGTCTCCATCCTGCATGTGCCGAGCATGTACTGCTAAAACTCCAGAGTTGTATTTGTAAAGCAGACACCCTGCAGCCTTCCTTTTTGCATTCACTGATGCATTCACTATATGTAGATAGACATTATTTCTTTGGCAGAAGTTCTGAAGATGCTATTATTATGAGCACAAACTTGGATTTCCTTTGAAAACCAAGTCTATAATGTTTCATGAGGTAGAACTTCTAATATCATACCTAACACTGGGAAGCTCTGTTTTCTGCAGCGATATTTGAGTTCGTGCCTCTTCGAAGGCTGTTGTATTAAGGAGCTGTTCTATGTCTCATAGGATTATATATCTCGTAGCAGCATGTAATTTAGTGACTCCGCTCCAGCAAATTATAAAGCCCTTGGCAGACTCCGGTCACTCACGATGCAGCAAACAATGTATGCCACCAGGACACATCTCCTGAGGTCCCTTAGCAAATTAAAAAGTTGGTCCCAATTCAACAAAATGTAAATGCAAAAGATGTTTGTCCCAATCTTTGCAATTACTGCGACTATGTGTCCTGTCACCGTTAAAGGACTTGGCGAAGGCTGATACGCTTTTTAGAATTACATACTTCGAATTATACACACACGCTCCTGGGAAAAGCTCCAGCTCCTGGCTCCAGCCTGCTCTTGCAAGAGTCCATAACTGAGTATGAACGCTAGCAGATGCAAAATCAACACTTCAGTGCTGAGCATCTCTGTAGCTGGTTCCTCGCAACTGCAGGACAGGGGGGTTGACAGCTGGGGAGAAGCAGCACATGGAACTATTCTGGGGGAAGACAAGGATGAGGAAAGCAAATATAAGGGCAAAGGGTCTCACGGTAAAGAAACTTTGATTTATATTCTCTGAAGGAACAGATAGGACATACTGAGGAGGGAGGAAAGACATCTTAAGCTGTGATTCTGCCATCTTTCCTTCTCCTTTCTATATTTTCCCTGGAAGATTTGTGGTGCAAACTGCTTCATGTGTATCTTGCTTATTTTTGGCCCGGATAGCTTCCTTTGGAGGCAGCCCAGCCCCTGTTGGGAACATAAGATAAATCTGGATTCATTTGAAACTGACTTTTGGAATAGGTAGGAGTGTCCTTGTCAACATTTTGATATGTCAGATTAGGAATGCTCCATTAGGTTTAATGGAGTTGGCCTTTGGTTTAATCCAAAAGGCTCCATAAACTTCCATTGTCATTTATGCTTCAAAACTTCCACTCTTCAAAATCACGGATTTTTTTCCCCCCAATTTTTTTTAAGGTAGTGGCTTCCTTGTTAAATTGTTTTGTTGTTTCATTTTCGAGTAAATCTATTCAATCGTATCCACCAGAGATGCTCTGTTTATTCCACCAGCGGGAAGTGTTTTTATCAATCTGAAAATGATACAGTTTTAATTATATTATATCGAAGAACGGAGGAGAACTAAGGAATGAAATATTAACAAAAGATACCTGAAACCACTGCAGTACAGAGTGAAATCAGAATTATTTCTTCTAACATATACCTCTCAGGTGCTATTGGCAGTCACTTCAAATGTGCTGCAACATCCACTTCTGAAAAGTGGACGTAATATTTATTCTCTTACCTTGTAGAAGCCTGAACTCATCCATTTCTAAAGGAGAAGAACAGGGTAGCAAAAACTGTCTTCTACTTTAGGAAATTGTAAGGTTCTCTGAAGCATTTCACTTTACGACAGCCAAAATTTTCTAAATAGCGAATCACCCAGAAAGTTTTCTTGGATTTTGGAAAGGATGGATGACTGAATTTAGTGTGCTGAGCTGCCACTCAGGACATCTTGGTTTAAATCTCACCTCTGGCATCTACAGCATCTGGCACCCATGCACCTATTGTGTGATTTTCAACTGTTTTCCATTGCCATTTCTCAGTCCACAGAACATCTGTAATGACCCATCCTCACACTCCCATTTTGTCTATGTGATCTAGTTAGGTGAAAAATTCACCACATCAGCGCCTGCCCTTCCACAGACACTAACCAGCCAGCGCTGACCAGCTGAGTGGGAACTGGTAAGCTCAGGACCAGCTGTCAACATGATTTGTCCAATATAACATGTTTTTCAGAGATTACTCAACCCTTTTGGAGGAAGCATCTTGCTCCACTTTGAGACTCTATAAACCAAGCTTTGTCTTGCAAAGGACTTGTTACCAGTGGTGTTACACTGGAAAGGCAGTTTGTAATGGGAAGGCTGTTGCATCTTTACCAGAGTGCTGAAGTGAAGATGCCGCAGTGGGAAATTGTTGTTGTGAGAGAAAGTGGTTCGTGTGATGGACAAAGCCAGTAAAACAGAAACTAGAACAGAGAACAACAGAGTAAAAAGAAATTGTGATTTTTCTGTTTTCAAATTGCAGATAAGTAGTTTCCACAACTGTCATTTTTTTTTTAGTCCAAGTTACGTGACATTTATAAATACTGAGTTCTAGGTCGTCTGACCTAATTTTCATTCATAAGAAGTAGGCTCAGAGCTCCGGGGCTGCTGAACATGTACTGCCCAGCCAATGATCTGCAAGGCAGAAATGTTTGTTTTCCTTTTGTATGTACATAAGTAATCACCGGAAACAAAATCCAATCCAAAAAAAACCTGCATGCTGACACAGACACTTTTATATCCTGGCTAACCGCAGACACGCTACTTGGTAATTCAGCATGATAGATAACGTGACCTCGATGTGAGCTGTTCCCCAAACTCAATACCAGTGTTAAAAAAGAGAGTAATCCCTGTGGAACAACAGACTAGAGAAGATTTTTATGTCTTTGTTTCTCAGTTTCTTGAGCCTGAAACTTATACTGATATATATATAAAAATTCACAAACAACACAGGCCAAAAAACTCCAATACGAACATCCATTTCAAATTAAATTCTCATAGGATGGGCTCTCCAACAGACTAGTGCTCGGCTGATGGTATTAATTTAGTCCTGACTGGTCATTTGGATGGTAAAATTATGTTTTGGTCTTACATAAAGATCACTGCAGCACAAGCAAAGCAAATCCTGTGCCTGTGTATTAGCAAAGCAACATTTAGATTGTAATTAGAAGGAGATCTAAAAAAAAAAAAATAAGAAAAAGACATACTTTCCCTATTATACAAAGCTCTATAGGCAACTTAGAATTTGTGAATTAAACACCTTACTGAGGGCGGCAAGACTCCTGATCATCTGCTTTCAGCATGGCAGAGGAGCCAGAGCAAAAGGTGTAAAATTAAAGGTGAAATGCAAAAGGAGTTCTTAAATCTACCAGCTCAAATACATGAATTCCAAAGTTCCTGGTAAGATAAGAAATAAGAAGAGGTTATCAGGAAACCATTATTCTTAACTTCACTTTTAAGAAACCCATTTCCTAAAAATACATGTACCAGAAAATGACTCGGAGATTAGCTATGGCGATGAAACAAATTGTTACAGAGACTGTAAAACGCACAAAGCTGCAATTTTGTCGGGGCTATTTCTGAAGCAGACACCTCTGCTGCATTTGCAGGGCGCTGCACACGGGTCTGCCAGGCAGGTGCAGCCCCGCATCGAGCTGAATGCCCTTTCATCTTAGTTCAGCACTTGAATGATGCTGAGAAAGCTCAGCACATTCAGGAAAATGTTGATCCATAACCCTCAGAGCTGGAACAAATAAAGCTGTCATACATTTTTAATATTTCTCAGCTATGTAGAACGTGAATATTCATCATTATTCCAAACCAGAGCCTAATTAGATTCATAAATAATTATTGCTTAAATGTAGAGCAGGAAAGAAGCATATATTTCTGAAGCTCACTTCGCACAGAGAAGCCCTAATTATCCTAAGCACAATAACGAGAGAGCACGCATGCATACCTTCAGTCTTTGTAAAGCATTAAGAGGCAAATCCAAAGCTGAACTCTGCAGGTTGTGCCATCCTCAGGCATTCCTGCAGTCTCGGGCACCTCTGTGTCCCTTCACCGCACTCCTGCTCAGGTTTTGGCTGGCACAGCTCATGCTGAGGCCTGATGTGTGCTGGGAGCAGCACGACTGCGTCGAAGCAAGAGCAACGCATAGGAAGGACGCGACAGAGAGCGATAAAGGCTGAGATGCAGGCGCCGTCACCTCTGGCATCTTTGCACATTCATTGTCTGGAACTTTCTGCAGAATCTATTCACTTATGGAAATGGTATAAACCAATCTTCCAAGCTGGAAGGTTTAAATACAGCAGCTTACACCCCCATCCCACGACCCCCCCAAATGCCTTTGAAGGGGGTGCTGAGCAACAGGAATGGGTAGGGAGGGATCTGCCCTGCAAGGGTGGTCTGCGCACGAGCTCTTCTCTGCACAGCGGAAGGAAAGAGCACAGCCTCCATTCTAACCTCTCGCATCACTAAAAGCTGCTGTTTTCTATTTCCAGTGGCGATTAAAGAACTCTACAAGTTGCTTCTTAAAAAAATTAAAATCTACAAAGAATCTGAAAAGCTCTTAATCTGCGTGGCAGGGGATTATCAAGACAAGAACTCCACAGGTCTCCACGGTGAGCTGCAAACCTCACTGATGGAGCCCTCAAGTGTCCTGCACTCCTCATGGAGCGTTTGTTTAGATCAGGTTGAGAGTCCAAAGGGAGCAAGCTGCAATCGCCTTCTCTGGAATACATTTGTTTATCAGAGGGAAAAATAAATAGTTTGCTACACTACGGTTATAGCTGCATCTCTTGAGAAGCCCTCAGTGCAGCTCAGGACATGCATAATGCGTGTGGGCTAAGCACATCGCACCAATTTAGGGAGATTTCCAGCTCCAAAAGCTGTGATTTTTTTCTGTTTTGTAAACGAACAGGAACGCTCAGAGGCTCCCTGGTGGCACTGCCCCACGAAGGTACCTCAGCACCAGAAAGTCAGTGAAAGGCAAAACGATACCGATGATAGCGTGATAGGAAACTGCACCCTGCAGGGATACAGAAATAGAGCAACCCATGTTCTCATCAGATACAAGAACTGACACAAGTGCTACAACTTCTGTTCTTGCCCTACAATACATCAACTCAATTTCCATCCCATTTTCAGGTCTTTTTGAATAGATCTATTCAACACAGGGAAAATGACAGGGTTTAGTGCCACAGACTAGTAATTAAAAGTGAACGGTTCTATTGGATGTGTCAAAATATTGGGCCAAATAGATCTCATTTTAAAGATTATTATTAATACTAATAACAGAGATGCAGCAAATCTGAAAATCATAACATAAGTCTTCCTCAATAGAAAAATCTACTTTAGAAATCAAAAAGGTATTGTTTATATTTGGACTTTCATGACATAAAAGACTTCCCACTTTAGCTTCTTTATAGTATAAAAATAGCACCAATTGAAACTAAAATCTAAATCTGTTCCATTATATTTGTGTTAACAACAGTTCTAATTTCAGGCTGCCTTTTTCCTGAGCTACATTTTTCTATATTTCCTCTTGAGAGTTGTCCAAGATCACAGCCTTGAATCCCAAACTTCTACTGTTTTGTTGTAGGTCCAGTTCAAATCCCAAGATCAAATTATTTCCTGGAATTTAAGTGTCTCTACAATAGATGAAATACAGATTTAAGAAAAGCAGCAGATTATTTAACATATGCGGGTTTTTAAAAATAAACATATTTAAAAAGAAATCTGAAATAACAACTTACATTGAGGCATACATTCAATATCGTCTATTTCATATTTTATATAAATTATTTATACATTTTTCAAAGAGCACATCTTTGCTGCTGATGTAAATAAAGTTAAGGAAGTGAATCAAAGGAAGTTATTCTCCCAGAAGCTGGAGAGTTAAGAGGGTAAATGAACTCTTCTTTGGTAGTAATTGTTTCTTCTGTAGGAACACAGAGAAAAGAAAATGTGGTGTATTTGAACTTCAGTATTTCAGTGTTCAGTGAGCCGTTCAACACTGAGAAACCAACTAGGAACTGAAGGAGTAAGAAAGTTTCTTTTCTTCTTCCAATTTATACACAGAAATGAGGTGTGAGTCCCACTGGATCCAAAACTTTGTGAGGCACTTTGACAATAAAGTGCTTCTGTTTATGGGCTTCGAGAAAAACTTCCCTTTGTTCATAAATTAATGAATTTTAATATTCAAACATACTGGAGCAAACTTACTGCCTTTCTTTCTGATGCATCTGAACTATTTAAAGACAACTTTAAACTCATAATTTTAAGCTGCTGCTTTTGTGACTTTTAAATTAGATTTCAGTTTTTATTCAAAAGCAGTTTCACAACAACTGGGAATTAAATCAACCATCTTGTATATAATAGATGCTTTTCGCTATTTCTAATGTAATAGAGAACCTGATGATTTGAATGAATGTCTACTGAGCTACGGAATATTTAAATATGTATCTAAAAGGTCTTCTCTCATAGAGCAGAATTTATAGAGCAAAGTAAATCCAGCACGTAAAAATCAACATCTACTAAGAAAGCATTTTAAGATGCAAAATGCTAAACAGCATACAAATGCTAAACAGCTTTAAATCAGTTCTTTAAATCTAATGTTTCTGACTGTTGATATAGCTGCTGACTTTTAGCTATAATTTGCATAGCTTAAAGCAGTTCCCCCAAATATTTCCCCTTACCCTGAAGCAAACACAGCATCTGTTGAAGAGACTGCTGAAGCACATCAGAAGTGGCAAAGCTCTGTGCTGTGCTAGAACGAGAAACTAACTGGAATTTTACTACTTGTTTATGTTTGTTTGTAACTAAGAAAGTGGAGAAAGCAGTGTAAAAAATGTCATTTTCCTTCACAGCCACAAGAGGGGAGCCTCCTCCTTCTATAGCGTGGGGAAAGACCGTTAATAAACTTCACCACATGGAAACCATCGCAAGAGGGAAAGTCAACTCCTTTGATTTAGCAGAAAAGTTTGGCATGATTTTCCAAGTCAATATATACATGCATACAGTCAATTAAAAAGAAACCAGCCAACTTATAACCACACTAATAATTTATACACACATGTTGAATATTCATTGTTCCAGGGCTCTTACACGAAAAATTAGCTCATACAGAAGTCTGCAGTGTTTTTCCTCCCTCGTGTGAGAGCGTGTGTAAAATGCACTGTTATTCAGCGCACTGTGGTCGCTGGGGGAATCCAGGGCTTTCTGCTGAAAGGCCAAACTATTTTAAGTTAAATCTTTGGTGACAAAGGATGAGCTTGCTGTAGACTGGGAGCTCATTAATTATAGGTTCAAAGGTGAAGCCCTGCTATTAAACCCGAGCAGTTTATTGCACGTGTTCTTCTCTTACCTGGCCGGGTTAATTATTTGATGAGTGGGAATTACACTTACGTACAGGAACAATAATGCATTTTTCCCTTGTTGAGAATTAATGATTTAGGGCTGGATCCGTACTTATCAGAGCCAGCTAAATCTTTCGGTTGACCGCTATCATATGGAAACTCGCTCTTTTTCATATGTATGTACTGTAAGAAGCCTCCAGTAACACCTGCCTTACTTCATCCAGCAGACGAGCCTTCCCCGCTGCAGGGCCGATACCCTCGTCTAGAGGGAGGTGAAGGAGGATTAAATAGTCACACCACCAGCTCTGCAGGAGAATGTGAAACTAAGGCCCAAGAAGAGAGATGAAAGGTGCTCCAAGGTGTAAATATGAAACAATAAACAAGGAAGGAAAGTGTGAGCTATACCCTTTGCCAGATTCAAGAAACAGACTGTAACTCAGATGCATCTTTATTTTCCAAGGTGAAGGTGACCCAGCTTGACATTCCTATTCCTGGAATCATGCCTGTATCCCTGAACAAGTCTAAGCTCAGTCTCTCAGGATGAAGAGCAGCAAGAGTTTGATCCTGCACTGGGTGCTAGTCACACAGCAAGTGTATTTGCTTCCAGCTACAAGAGAGCAGTCTATTTTCCTTGAAAAATGTAACCCTAAAATCAAATTAAGCTCTCATCGAACAGGCTCCCCACAAGGCAAGTGGCAGCAGTAGGTGCTGGCAGGTACTGCTCTGCCACTCCGCTGAGAGCTGCTGCCGGTCCTTGGGAAGCACTCGAAGGTCTACATCATCCTCAAGGGCTGGGTCAAGGGTGCAGCTCTCTGCCTCCCACTGTGTGTGCACCCATCTGGCTTTTGTGAAGCCAGGCAGAGGTTAGTGTGCCACAGGGACCTGAATCCTCTCAAAGAGCCTTAGTGAGGCTCCAGGCTTCAGGCACAAATGTGTTGCCTCTGGTTGAGTCAGGGCTGAATTTGGCCCGCAGTGTTTTCATTCCAGCTGTGTCCCTGTAATGGGATCATTTGCTTGCTGTTCAAGGGCTCCAGTGTAAGGATCTGGATATTATATTCCTTTATTCTACTTACAATTCAATCTCTTGATTTTAAGGACAGCTTTTCTCTCTTATCCCACTTCCCCCCTCCCTCCCGAAGCTGTGGAGTCAGAGCG